>NC_081311.1:113582500-113907500 GCF_026419965.1 Kogia breviceps | reverse complement strand
CACGTGTTTTTCACTTCTATTATGTTCATACAGGTGAGCTTAATGTGTGCTTTGATCTTAAAACAGGCATGTATGAGTACTAAGCACCTCCCTTCCTTAGCTTGTTCACCACTATTACAGTTGCAAATAATGAAATCACATGTAGTACCAATTAAGTTGCTAACTTGAAACACCTGCATGCAGGTATGGTTGTGTCCTACAGCCTGTTCGCATTATCAAACAAGATATTAACTCTCTTTCCCATATGATTAAAGCTACCTAAATATTTGCTTTCATAAAATTGGGTTATATGTCAGTAATCCCTAACAATAATTTGAGAAGAATATCAGGTTCTTGACGTACCTTGAAAGCTTTAAATAATACTTTAAATAAAAGAAGACACACAATTTGTAACTAAGATTTCTTGGATTTTTATACATTTATTATGGCCAAAGAGAGGATTTCTCTGGAACACCTTGAGTAGAAATATTATGTCCTGTTGCCCAATGATTATATTTATTAGGCAATGTGTTGTAATTTTGGTTTGGAAACTGTGACTTCCGTAAATCTAAAGTGTATGGAGGAATTGGGGGCAGAGAGGATCAATTTCAGAGCCTCAAAACCAGCCTGGCACTTGCCTCCATATCATCCTTGAAACTATAGTTCGTTTTCACTTGCAATGCAAAGCTTGGAGCATGACTGGTTCTCTAAACTCCCCAGTCAAATTCAGACCTGGAATAATTTGTCCTTTAACATATTTTCTTATATTTGAACAACAGAGTATGTTACTTTTCTAAGCCATTTTCATAGTGGATAGTTGTACTTTTGTGTAAATGTCCAAATTGACTAATAATCTCCTTAGTTTTAGATAAAAAGTAAAGACTAAAATCAACAATCCTTTGATTTATCTTATAAAATCTCTGAATGTAGGTCAATATGTGGCATATATATGTATGTATATATTATATATATATATATAATATATATTCCTTTTTTCTCATATCATGGTAATATAGTTTTTAGGCAAAGTCCAGTAAAGACAATAAAAACTATCTCTTTTAGTTTCCATTCATTTTCTTTTGGCAAGAAAATAACAGTAATTTAAATTGGAATAAATTAGGATTGATATACACCTAAAAGTACAAATTGGTACTTCTTTTAGAAATAAATGCTTTTAATCACAATGTAAGACTGAATAACCACAATTATTCTTGGTTATCCTATATCTAAACATAGTTATTCATCCTCTTCTAACTTTTCTGTTGTGTGCTTGTGAAGAACATTGTCTTAACACTTTTTGTTGTTGTTGTTATTATGTAGTATGGTTTAGCATGTGAATGATACCCTTGGTAAAATCTATTTACAATGCAGAATATAGCAATGGAAAGTCATAAAAGCATTTAATGGTCTTTCAACATTTAACTTTGCCAGTATTCATGCATAAAATCACACATTTTCACAAATCTTGATAAATATATCTAGGTCCAAATGTCACTATTTTTCTTCCCAGAAAAAGAGGCTGGACACAAAATTAGGGCATTCTGTTCTGGACTAAACAGCTCCTTTTTGCATCTGAGTTTTTATTGTGATTAAAAAGTATAATTTTCAAAACAGAAAAGCACTTTCAGAGGGCAAGAGACATTTCCTATGTGAGAGAAATGAATTTTTCTTAGAAAAAATAATGCTTTGGAAAAGTTAGTTCTGTAACTTTTCTTTAAAACAAGCTTTTTTAAAAATATAAAAACTCAACACTAAATGTATTTTACTTTACCACACACCTATTTAGTACTTACCCTGTGACAGTCACCGTGCCCAAATGGAGCTGCTGACAGCCTCTGAAGAGCCGTTCCCAGTGGGAATTAAGCAAGGCATACTTTGAAGAAAGGTTTGTTTTTCTCTTCTCTCTTGCTTTTTCAATTTTTTGTTTCTCTTTACTGTTTTTTTTTAAATTTATGAGATAAAGGAATAGAAAAAAGTAGATAATTACTCTTCATATTAACCCAACAAGACAAAACAAAACAATTACCTGTCCTAAAGTAAAAAACAAACCAAAACCAAAAACAAAATCCCCAAAAAACAAACAAAAAACTAAACTTGGCCAAAGATACTGTAGCTCCAAAGTACTTTTTACATTTTAACAGTGACTCATTTTATTAAAGTATACATAAAGTGTAATTAATATAATTCTGGTATCCCATCTTCTCAGTTCTCTGTCAATTGCCTACAGCTAACCTCTATCTTTGTCATTGTATTATCCTGTTTACTTCAGATACAGGGATGTATTTCATGGCAGAAAGACCAGGGAACAGCAGATATAAGAAAGATTAAACAAGTTTAAGGGAAAAAGTGGAAAGCCATTATTAAACAGTAAGACAAATAGTCTCTGAGTACCTAATGTAGGGAAAAGCCCATGTAAAAATATCATATGGGAGGTTATAGAAATTGTGCAATGTTAAAGACTATATAAAAATTAAACAAGAGAAAAACCATTTGGATATTAAGTAGGAAATTACTAAATATAAAGTGAATAAAACACTTGAAAGGGTCCCCAAAGAACAGCTATAATAAAAATAAATAAGTGAATAGAAGTTGAACCAGACTTTTCCATGTTCTCTTTTTGTCCTCTGAGTCTATGTGAATCCACAACACAACAGAATCCACTGACTCTTGATTCATTTGTATGTTATCACTGACAAAACTTCTGGATGTTCTGAATTCTAAACATTTCTGAATTTCCTCCCAAGTTCTAGATCAAAAGAACGATGTGCTGATTGAATAAATGTCCGTATCAACACTCGAGATATTTGAACATACATTTTATGATTTCTTATCAGAGTCTAATTCTAATACAAAGGCTCAGGTTTCTCTGTAAAAGTTTATCCATAAAGATATTTTCCAAGAAAGACTCAGCCCTGATTTTATTGGGAGGTCTCAGTGGTGGACTTTATGTGTCAATACCTATGGTTCACAACAGCATCCCACAAGATCCTGGAAAGAGGGCAGTTGGGCTGCACCCTACGGGCCTACAAGGCCTATAGTTGCCCAGCTTCGAGACTGCAGAAAGAGCCCGGAGTCCATGACAGAGACAGAAATTGTTTAATTGAAAGGGGGATCTTACATGTCTGAAGCAAGGTCCTGGAGTGACACCCCATTGTGTGTGGTAGATGCAGGCAGGACAGGACAGAAGTCTGCTCTGAGAGGGAGGAGGAGGAGGTTACCAGTCAGAGGGGGAACTGACTTCAGGTTGGCTCATAGGTTACCAGGGAAACCAGCAGAGGGCACGCCCCTCACCCCGCTTGGAAAAGCTATCATGGTGGGGATGTTCTGGTCTAAAGATTAGGACAATCACTAGCTGGGCTGCGACAAGTATGTAGGAAGGTCAGTCATGTGAGTAGGGTGTAGGTGAAGCAGGTCAAGCAGGGAATGTACAGAGAGCAAGAGAACAGCCATCTGGTGGCCTGATCATACAACAGCCCATTAGCACTGAAATGACCTTTGATATAGATTGAAACTCTGCTAGTGCAAGAACCATGTGTGTTTTCTTCACAGCTTTTTGCACAGTGCTGAGTGCAGTGGCTGTTACGTAATATATAGCTATGAAGTGAATGAACGAATTTGAATGCCCTGGGCTACCAGTCCTCAGAGCTAGAAAAAATCTAAAAGAATATCAACGAGGCTCCCTGTATAATATCAGAAAGTACCAGGAACTTCATTCAAGGGCTGTTTCTGACATTAATAAAATATGTGACCTCAGAGAGTCACTTTTCCTTTAAGTTTTTTTCATCTGTAAAATGTGGTAAATTGGAAGAGATATTCCTTCCAGTTTCAACAACCTTAGAGTTTCTAACTAAAATTAAGGAGCAGAAAAATGATGACCAAAAGGATAAGGATCAAAATCCTCAAAAGCTTATTCTGATAAAGTGCATCCTGACTATGGCAACCAACTCCCAGCATGAAACACTAACTTTATTCTAGCAGATAGAGATGACGATGCAGAGGTCATCTTGACCACAAGTATGTCAAGGTTAAAAAGCACTAGTAGCAACAAGCCTTATCATCAGCAACTGACTTGAAATTCAAGGGCTATTTCTACAAGAGCAGAATGACGAGGATTTGATGAGTTCTGGGTATATCTGTATTCCAACTCCCTCTCCCACTTAAAACACACATGGATTACATTACTACTGATTGTGCCTTCTGAAGACATCCACAAAGCAAAATAAGATTTGTCTCTTGAGTCTATGTTATTATTATGGAAGTCAATTGTTGCCTGTGAGTTTGTCTAAATCCATAAAGAGTCCTTTCCTCCCTACTGTCAAAAGCTTGTCAAACAAGAGTCAGAGAAAATGTAAAACAATCAAATCCATATTGATCTTTTATTATTCATCCTTTGAAAGTTATAATTGCCTATCATTTGTGCTTTTCACTGTAATATGTATATCTTGAAGCATTTACAGATCACGACAGTAGAGAGAAGTCGAGACATATACAAAGAGAAAAACCTAAGTTGCCTGGAAATACTTTTACTTTCCAGGTTTAATTAGATAATTACATCACCCTTCATTTTCTTCACAGGTGTACATGCCTCCTTATACTTCGCAAATGGTGGGAATTAAAGTTGCACCAAACTCGTGTTAATCTCAGCTAAATCCCCATGTCCTCGTAGAAACTGCATGTTACCAAACACAGCACACTGCTGAAGGAAAGCAGTTAAAAATGTGATATGCATTGAAATGCTGCAGTTGGAGAAATAAAGTGAATCTAAAGTTTTTTGTTTGTTTGTTTTTGTTTTTTCCTCAGTGGCTTTGTCCAGCGTAACTCTATGTTAAATCACTGATAATGTTTCTTTAACAATTCTCATTCTCCCCACACCATCCCCTTCCTTTTCCTTCTCATCCTGTGCCTGCTGCTGCCTGGCAACTTTTCTGTGTGGAAAGGCAGGGTAAGAACTCTAACAGCCCTTGGAATGATAGCTACAGAAATTCCTAGCAACCTGATTTTCAGGCCAACTCTCCTTCACACACATCACTTCCATGAGACAGACTGTCCTTCTCGGTTTGTTAGGAGACACAGGTTCTCCTCCAAGAATGGCTTTCAGGTGTGTAGTGCATGAACTGTTACTATCTGTGGCAAAAGCCCCAACAGCACAAAGAAAATAATTAAGTTCGTAAAAATGAAATCTGATGTTTGATCACATTACCCAAAGCGTGGCTCTAATTGGGAAATATAAGATTAATATTCATGTGTTGTTTTAGAGCAGAAAGTAAGAATGATTGGTTCTACTTTGTTTAATTTATCTCAATGAGAGATTTCATAACATTGTATAGTTTGATGAATTAATTTATTCAACTTGTCAGTGTTAATAACTCTGATTAGAATGAAGAAATTATAATGGGCCATCGGAACACAGAATTTGAACAGTAACTCTAGGTATTCTCACTTCGCTAATAATATACTTTGTTAATTTCCTTTTTCATTAAAGTATATATGACGGGAAATAAAAGCATTTCAAAGGAAATTATGCTTTCTCTTTTATATGTAATTCATTATATCTGGATAGTCATTCAAAATCTAGAAGTAAATTATTTATTTTTAAAACTCAAATTTGGCCTGGATCTTTATCATTGATGCCCATAAAAACTCTCTCTTTTAATGAATTGGTCATTTTCAATGGATATTTGGAAGAAGAACCACCATATACAAGTGATCTGTGTATGGGACAATTTTATTCTATTTCCTTTTGACACTGGCCTTATTTCAGTTTTAGAGCAAATGTGTATCTATTAATATTTACTGTTTGTTATATATTATTATGGCTTTGTGGTATGAACCAGTGTCCTTATTATAACTTTTGTCTTAAAAATCTGCTTAACATGCATTTAAATCTACATGTTGTGCCCACTTGACAACTGATACATACTTAAATATCCATTCTTCCACCAAATTGCTATGGAGTGTTTTTATACCATTTAGGTCTTTGTTAATAACATCTATTTGCATTCTTAAAATAAGTCCCTATATTTGTTTTAAAGATAAAATTGGGAATCATTCATAATTGATGTTAAATGTTATCATCTTCCATTGGTATACTAGCCTATATATACTAGCCTATAAGTTAATTTTCATGATTGCTACAACTATTTTACACCATAATTTTGAATCATGTGTCATTCACACATAGTGATTTGATTGTTGACTACTAAAAAGGAATTCTATTTTGCTTTATTATACTGGTCACAATGTGTGGACAATGCATCCTTGATTTTCTTCCATTCAGGGCAGTTAAAAAGTCAACCAGAGTATCTAAAAGAGATCAGCTGGTTTTTATTCTGCCTAATCACTTAATACATTTATTATTAGGAGGCACTACATATTTAAAATGTAACATATTGAGAATATATATTAGAATAAAAATCTGCCAGGAACTTACTTCTCTGATTATCTTTCATAACTTTTCCCTTTAAATAGCTGTGAGTGGAATCCAGGGCTGCCACATATACTGCAGAAGTGAATGAGTCATTGATTTTCAATCACAGCACTTTGGTACATGGTAAGAGTCTTTGGTTTGTTGTACTGTTCCTGGCTGCTTTCCTCCACCTTGCAATTTTTGAGATGGGGGGTAATTGGTAGTAATAATGTAGAAGAGGAAGCATCTGAATGTGCTTAGCATGGTTTGTGAGCTCTCTTCGTTTTATTGCCAAGACTTAAGTGGATATGGATTTCCTAATAGCTGACCTCCTAGTTGACTGACTGGGTTCATGTCAGAAAGACACCTACTTACTTTGTTCCAATGAAAGACTACGTATTTCACAGAACGCAGAGGTCTGTGGACCCTTGAGAAAGAAATATTTATTACTTTGAGCATCATTCAAAATTTACCCTTCTCCCGCTCTTCACTTATTCTTTGAACTCTGCAAATCATTGCAAAGTTTCTGAATTTTTATATGAAGTAAAATAGGAAAACTCTTTGTTTCCTCTATGAAATGATAAAATGACTAGGTGAAATTATATGCATAACAACTTCAAAAGAAAAAAACATAAATTTTAAAATGTGGAGTGAGTCATCTTTTAGGCATGAAATGAGTCAATTTACAAGGGAAAATAAACTTAATATATAAAATATGGCAAAACTGACCTAAAGAACATATTTTATAATCACAGACTAAGTGGCAATGTCCCTCATAGTCACCTGTGTCCTTTGATCCAGTCTAATTTTAATGGTTTCTAAAGAGTATCCAAAGATGTTTCTGGATGATTTTACTCTAGTAAGCAGCTAGCTCATCGTGCTGGCATTCATCTAAAATAAGTTTCAACTGGTAAACTGAATAAAGTATTTAAAGCATCTTTCCTTTCCTTTTCAGTCATCCTGTTGCTTAGTTTGGTGCTTTCCTTATAGTTTTCCTTTACACCCATCTCAGGATTTTAAACATTAAATACAAAACATTTTTAACCTTTGCTGTTAGACAAGAATTACTGATGTCACAAGGAAAGAAAGGTAAGCCTTCAACTATTAAGATTTCTGAGTTTTAACTCAACCATTTTCAAGTAACTAAAATTTTAGGTACTTGGATGATCATATTTCAAAAGCGGTCATACGAACAACTTTTTAAAAAAATTTAATTGCACTGATTCATTTTAATGCCTCCGATGGTTTGGGAAAGTTCTTAAACTACCACTATACTATGTGGAAGAAGAAAAGAAAAGAAAACAAGCAATTAAAAAAAGGCATCAGAACATGTTCAAAATGGTTCAAGGTATCCTTTTAAAAAGAGAAATCCACTGTAAAAGTGCCAGTTGTTTGCTTTATGGTTCCCTGCTTAGGGGCCTCTTTCCAACCATCTTCCCTTCTTATGTAACGGGTGATGACTTTGGGGGTTTTGTTTTGTTTTGTTTTGTTTCTGCTGAGTCACTAAATTTTTATCTTTGTCCCTAAGTGCTACTCAGCATAAAAGTTAAAAGTGCAGCTCAGAAAGCACTGCATTTGTGTGGTGAGCGGAGGGAACCATTTCCCTAAGAGAAGCTCAGTTTCTTGGCTAGTCCTTCCTTCCTTCCCGGGAAGGAAGCTTCCAGGGAGCGAGGGGATCAAATCTGCTTTGCCTAGAGAAGCATCTATCTCAGCGCTGGTGGCTGATAATTCCGAACTGGCTGTTAAATGCGGAGCTTCCCAGGCGCCTTGGCTGGCTCAGCCCAATGCAGAAATCTCCCCTCCTCTCTAAAGACCCAAATCTCTGTAGAACCAGCTTGGAGTTACTTTCTCTTCAAGGAGACTGAAATAATTGTGATTTGTGGTGCTCTCAGTTCGCGGTGGTATTTTCCTGTTGTGTTAAATGCCTCTTACTAAGTAATAGATGTGATTTATGTAGACGACGGAGGGGGTGTGTGGTGGACCGGGTGATTAATCAGTGAATTCCCCTCCGCTGGCATCTCTCACTGCCCCTCTTTGCGTGATGTAAGATCAGACGTACCCTGCATTGAAAAGTCAAGACACACGAGCGGCTCGCTCGCGCTCACACACACTCTCTCTCTACCCCCACGCGCGCATCCGTACACCTTCCACATCCTGCTCCAGGCGGACTGGCTGGGCTCACTGAGCTGAAGAATTTCCAGTGACATTTGTAAATGACGCTGCTCGATTCGGGGCTCCGAGCCGCCGCCGCCGCCGCCGCCGCCGCCGCCGTCGCCGCCGCCTGGCCGAGGGTGCAGCCGAGCAGTCTCCGGCGCTGGCTTCCTCCCCGGGCGACCACGATGTCCGAGTTTCTCCTCGCCTTACTCACTCTCTCGGGATTATTGCCTGTCGCCAAGGTGCTGACCGTGGCAGCCGACCGAGGTAAGGAGAACATCTTACCCCCTTCCTTGCTCCCGGTCTTCCTTGGCTTTCCTGCTGGGCGACGCTTGCAGATAAGTGAGTGTGGAAGTTAAGTCCTTGCGGCCCCGCTCCCCGGGACCCTGGGCCACTGTGCGCCGGTCTCGGGGCGGGGGTGGGTGTGGGTGTTGGTGAGAGGTGCGGTGAGGGATTTCCGAACCAGCTACCCGAGTCCTCGGCTCTCCCACAGCTTTTTCCTTTGGCCCTTTGCGGGTCCTGATTTCGTTTCCCCCGGGAGCGTTTGGACTTGACTGCGCGCCTCTGCCCGCGCACCCCAAGCGCTGCAGATGTTGGGATCAGCGTTCGCGTTTTCAAGACTTCCCTCCGCGCTCACTCTCTTGGTTTCGAGCTTTTGCGGGCTCCGGAGGCTCCGCGTGAAGTGTGTGCTCCCTTAACTTATCTCCACGGTTAAGTTCCTTACCTGCTGCACGCAGGGTCTGTGGAGAGGGGAAAGCGCCGACTCCAGCCCGTTTCCTCTCTGTAGCCCCTTTCTGGGGCAGACTTCGGCGAGATTCGGGTCATCAGCGGAGAAGCTAACGCTTTCGGGGAGCTTCTGGGCGCAGGCACCTGCTTGAGCTTGACTTTTTTGATTCTGAAGGTCTGTGACACAGCTCTTGGTGCCTGGAGACGCTCACCCACCACTGGTGTTTTGCCCTTGCTTTTTGTCCGAAAAGCTGATGAATGGTACAAGTTTAAATGGGAATGGGTATGGCGAGCAGAGCAGAAAGGAGAGAGGAAGTGGGCATTATAATCTGGATTTTGTAAACTTTGATCTGGAAACCCGAGAATCCCTGTGCAAGTTTGATAATCTTTGACAACAGGCGGACGAGTGAAAAAAGAAAAAAAACAAAAGATGAATAGTTGGGCCATTGGCATTGGAATGGTTAACTGCTTAAAGTAAAATCAGAAGTATCATAGATCTAGTTTTTTGTTTGTTTGTTTGTTTGTTGTTTTTCTGAATCATAGCATGAGTTCATATTAACTGATACATTTTGTTTTTTGGGCTAATTAGAAAAAAAAGTAAGAAAGATAGAAAATGTACAGATCTCAATGCCAAGCAAGTAGGCAGAAGGTTGCATTGGGAGATTTAGTGACTGTGTTAATATGAAGCGAATTATGAATTGACTAAAAATTATTGCTTCATTATAGGAAATAACAGGGGAATGAATTGTAGTTTCTATTCAACCTGCTGTGGGCAACCAGATTAGAGTCTTTATAACATACCCACACTTGTCATTTCATTTACCAAGTATTGAGACTAATATGAGTTCCTTTAGAAAGTCTTGACATTTACTGATATGTCTTTTAAACATATCATTTCCACCTAGCTATTTGGCTTCTGAACTTGCCTTAACTTGCCTTGAAGTTGGTGTGGAATGGTTGAAAACTATACTGATAAAATGGAAGCACATAGCTCTAACTTGAAATGATGATGCCTTTGATCTGGAACAATCAGCTCTCAACCCTTCTTAGGAAGAATGTTTGAAGTTGGACCAGAACAGATGAACAGAATGAAGCTTTTCAGTCCTGTGTGCTAGCAAAATAGAATGGCACTGGGAGACTGCTGCTATTAGGCTCTTTCTGAATGAGTTCCCATTCTCCAGAAATTTGACCTCATGTAGAACTAAGTCCTCAGTGCTTTTGCATGTGTTTGTGAGGAATAGGGCCATTGTTACAATGATTGGAATGAATACCTGAATATAAATATATAAACCCCCAACTTTCTTCTGAGATAGAAAACTAAATAATTAAAAGGATTAGAATTTGGTGTCAATTTAGTTCCAATAGGGAGAGGGATATCTAAGATATAAACAGGGTACATGGAAAAGGATTGTTACTTTTTCCTAAAACTGAAAGTGTCCCATTGTATCATCATGTCAGCATCAGAAGTATTATATTGGATAACACAAGTAAAAATAGTTATAGACCAACACTTTACCACTATTACACATATTTAACACAACTTTTAAAAGAGCTAAAAATGCCACAGCTAGCTATCAAAAGTGAAAAGGGTGGGTCTCATTTGGAAAAAGGGGGGAGAAAAAGAGAGCAATCTTGTTGAAAGTCAAAAAAGAAAGTGCTGCTGCATTATGACAAACTTCTCTTACTGAAATCCTGAAACAGAAGACATGGGAACATAAGCTCAATAGAGAGGTTAATGAGATGTAGCTTTCTGCCCAGGCTTATGTCAGTTGTCCTTGAAGAATAGAACAGGCTTGTGAATTACACAGGTGTGTTTTGTAGTGCAAAACCTAGCTTCATGCCAGAAAATGAGAAAACACTTTCAGGTTCTCCAAGTAAGTATTGAGTAATGGGTAGCTTCTTGAACTGTGTGAACTAGATAGAAATGGTTAAATTACCCTCTACCTATGTTTCTCTTCCCTTTGAGTATAAACTAAAAAAAAAAAAAAAATTAAATAGAAAAATACTTGAACTTGTACGCTTGTATTCAATTTATGCACAGCCACTTGCCCTTTAATTCTATGTTGTTTATTTTCTTAGTTTGCATTGATTTTGGTACAGAGATAAGCTAATGTGCATGTCAGTTCTTATTAGATTTCATCACATTTGAAAAAAGGAAACATCTTTGTAACTCTTAACAGCAGAATGTGGAGGATAAATCATGTTCACTTAGAGTCAACCAATGTGTCATATAACAATGTCATATCACATCAAAGTATCGCTTGATAAGGATTAAGACTTAAAAGGAAGTATATTTTAAATTGTCACATTTTCTGAGCAGAAAAGGGATTGAGAGAGCTAAAGCTAGTCTCTTTTACATTCTTGAGTCTGATAAACTGTGGAAATGTATTTCCAAATAATTAAAGTTCATGCTGTTGTAATCATTTAATCATTTAAATGTATATGTCTATAAAACCATCTAAAGCTGGCAATCATGTGTATTTCAAAATTTTAATCTTTCTCTACTCAAAGAAGAATGAGCTGCAAGCCGTGTCTCTTTATATTCCAGAAATATTAAACTTTTGTTTTGAAGAGGTCTCTATAATCTTTTTTTCCTCTCTCTCTCTCTCTCTCTCTCTCTTTCTCTCTCTCTCTCCAGCTCAAATTGAAAATGGTACAGAGGAAAGGAGACAATAGAAAAAGAAGAATTTCAATGTGTTGAAAGAATGTCAATTACAGAAAACAGAATAAGGGAAGGAAAGAGAAGGGGGATGGGGAGAAGGCCAAATGACACTTTTAGGAAGAGGCTGAATCCAAATTAGTGTTCCTTAAAGAAGAGATTAAAGTAAACCTTTAGACAAAATAATTTCTTAAGATAAATGTTTTCCTCCAATATCACAATAAATATCATATGGAAATGTTTACAGTATACAAATAAAGAAACTTCCATCCGTGTGAGGCTGGATATAGTTAAACCTAAAGATTGGAGAGACACATGAGAATACTGCAGAAAACTTAAATGTTGTTAACTGTGCTAGAATTGGTAAATGATAGTGAGTTTTTAAAGTGAATGTGAAAGAAATATTATTAGAAAGGGTGGTGGATGAGTGATATAGTTAATATATTCTTAAAAATGAGATGACACTTTGTAAATGCTACTTATCGTTCACGGTAGAGTCATGCAGAGATTTTTAGTTTGCAAGTGTATTGGATCCAGGACATTAGTTTCTTGCTGCTTGTCTTGTCAATCTCTTTTCAGAGCCTAGGGTGTGCCATAAAGATAGGCTTTATTTAAAGTCACCTGGACTGAATATGACTTGGTCTTTTATAAGGATTACAATGATGAGGGACCTTTGTATCTTCCCTCCATTCTATGATAGTTTTTTTTCATGATTCTGCTTTTAATTTTTACATCTTCTGTGAAATGTCACCTCCTCTTTCTTCAATTCCTTCCTAGTTGTAGGGATTCTATGTAGTAAAAGGTACCAAGCAGATGTATTGGTACATTTCTCTATCTTCTGAGGCTGTCTGTCAAAACAATTCTTGTACAAAGGAAACACTTGTCATCATTCTAGATGGCTACATTCAAAGAAGTAGAATTAACACTGAAAGTTAAACATGATTGTTCCAACATGATGTCATTAGTTAAACTAATTTAGCAGTAAGTGGAACCCACCTGTTATATAGATATACCTTCTTTAAAGAAGATATCTTCTTTAAAACGGCTTCCTTGGTGCACAAAAACCTATAAAAACACCACTCTAACCTGAAAATTGGAAATAGATTTTTAAAGATTTTCTTTTTCGATGTAGACCATTTTTAAAGTCTTTATTGAATTTATTACAATATTGCTTCTGTTTTATGTTTTAATTTTCTGGCCACGAGGCATGTGGGGTCTTAGCTCCCCCACCAGGGATCAAACTAACACCCCCTGCATGGGAAGGCGAAGTCTTAACCACTAGACCACCAGGGAAGTCCCAGATAGAGTTTTAAATGAAACTTTTATTTTTAAAAAACCCCAGACAGTATATGTCTAGTTTTGTTATGATTGCCTCCTTGAAAAACAAAATTATGAAATGAAAGAATTTTGAGTTATTTTTCAACTCCGAACATGCAGTATTCTAATGATTGAATTTCCATTTAACACATCATTTGTTGTAACAGAATCTTACAGTGGAGGAAATAAATGTCAAAATGTATTTGCCTTTGAAATGTCTGTAATTATGCCGCACCCAATGTTTATAATTTAAAACAATGTTTTTAGTAGCTGGACTGCTAAAGAAAAGTAGAGCAAAAGGTTGACTACTTTTATAGTGAGTTAGCCAGAATATACTGGACCAAATTTCTATCAGGAAATAGGCATGTTTACTCTAGTTACTTCAAAAAAACCTTCCTTATATTCTCTGAAGAAATCCAAATCTTTGTATTTAATCTAAAACTAGTGACCAAAACCTACCTTGATGCAAAGAGAGCACAAATCATTTTTTCCTTTTCTTTTTGGTGGGAAAGGGAGGGCAAAATAATTCTAACCAATCAAACAGAAGAGTGTCGAGTGTTACTTTTATCCTCTTCTGTGGAGTTGCTTTATGTCTTCATATGGATTGTTATTCCCCAAATTTTACCTGTAAAACAACCCACTGACTAAGAGGCATAATAACGAAATTGCAACAAAGCAATCACAAATCTAACAGTCTACAAGCCTTGGGGGCACTCTACAGCTGTTTTGTTTACAAGGAGATATTTAGCCTTCTTTAGTTCCTTGAAAAAAAAGTTCCATTATTTAAACTTTACAAAAACTTGAAAATATCTCTAAGTGTTAATTTGAGTTTTTTAAAAGTTACTTTTCGTACTAATTCACATACGTGCCAATGAGTATATTTAATCTCACTTGCTTTTGAAGAGTATTGTGCTTGCAATTATATTTAATCACTGTTGTCTCTATTCTGTGCGGTCCCATTTGAACAAATTGTTAATCTGTCCAACTACATCTGAACCCTCTATATTGTAGAAAAGGGAGTGAAGCCTTCAGAAGATTCTGCAACACATCAGAACAAGTAAGCGTAGACCTTCAAAATTTATATGCTTTTTTTCTATTAGAAGTTTTTCTGCTATAAGCTGGGTTCACAATTTTAGATCTATGTTTTCTCCTCATAAATGATTTGGTGGCCTCCCTTTCCCCCCCTGGCATAACTACAAGGCCAAGTTAGAAAGTATGTATTATTTATTGCTCTGTTTTGAGTTCAGTGACACCAAAATATAGTTTCTTTCTCTCTTTCCATCCTATTGATTAGGCCATCTCTATAAAAACCCAATTATGTTGATTGAGCTTCCTGACTAAACAAATTGGTTAAACTGACTAGGAACTAAATGAGAATCAAACTGTTAAATAGTAGCCAGTCAGTTCTGGTAAAATAGTAAAACTGATCTTGCATAAAAAGCTTAAAATTAAATGTTATGGAAAAACAACAGCAACATATTTCCCTGAAAGTCTTATGTATGATACTTCATATCTACACTTTGTAGAGTAAATCAGATGTACCACTGTCATTGTGCCTATCATAACAGGCAAATTAAATATGTTTGGGAGTAATTATATAGTTATATGATGGGAAAGCATACGAGTTTAAAACACTATTAGAATATGAATAAATACATGCTCTGAATTTACTCCTCTTCAGACAAATATTACTTTATTGAAAATTAGTTGAAAATTATTATTTTTCTTTATTGGATTTATTTATTAATGGAGTTATTTTTTCATTTTGTAAAATATTTTACAATACTAAAATATATTTCAAAATCAAAGTCAAGACCCTCTCTCAATACAGAATATATAGTGGAAATCATTGCAGTGATAAAGTGGACAACAACATTTAGTGTACTTTTTAATATGACTCTAATAACTTTTTCATGCAGTCACATTAACTTGGTTTTAGTCTGCACTGCAATTAGATGTCCAATTGTGGTTAAAAAAATGCAATGGCTTGATTAAATAAATGGGCCCACTCATTTGTTGCTGATTTCCCAGTAAGTCAGATTCTTGTATCATCAGGGCAAAAGGCTTGATTTGGTAATGATGGTGTTACTTAATATTGTTCAATAACTCCGCCACTCATATTTGTTGAATAAGCATATATTATCTACATTTGGAATTTCTCAAATATTATGAAGTAGTTGTAAATATACAACACTTGTCAAAGGTTTCTTTAACTACAGGAACAATGAAAAATATTTTTACTGTAGAGTCACCTGTTTAACCTTATTTTTCTCAGAAATAAGCTTGAACATAGTCATGTATATATGAGTTTCCATTTACATGTGAATAACATTATAACTATGTCCTTTATAGAAGACAAGTTGAGAAAGTACCTTTTCATATGAGATTCCTTCTAACTTTTTTAAGTAAGAGAAAAAAGAAAAGAAAAATCACAAAACTTCTTGAAGAAGATAGAGTGTGTTGCCTTGCTAAGATACCAGCATTCCATTTTATCCCACAATGCATTCTTATTAACAGTCAGACATCTCTTCCTGAGATGTATGCACCTCATTGTCCTGGCTGGCTTAGCCTTCAGACCAAAGACAGGTATTGTTGAAACACGACCTCATTTTAGTTGAAAGAATACATTTCTTCTTTAGGTAAGGTCCAGGTATCACCACCATCTCTTGTTTTATTCTTACAATCAGTAGGACATTCCTTCCTAACTTTTCCACATTGCATTGTCATCCTTCAACTTCCAAGCAGGCTTAACTTTAGAAATACACATACGTTAATTCCTTAAGAATTTTTCTACCACTAAGTTTTTCTTTAATGACAATTTGTTCATCTTCGCCCTTTCTTCTTAAAATGAGAAAAGAGAGCTAAAAATGGGGAGGGATGGGGGAGAAGAGAGAAGTAAAACTTGGTTCTGGTTGCTTGCTTTGAGTGTTCCTGGGGTATTTTAAGATATTTGTGGAAAAGAAAAACTGTAGGATAAGGCTGATAACAGAAATTAGTTTAGAATGACTGTTTTCTTTAGAAATTAGGATGTATAAGGAGAGGAAGGACAAAGATGCTAAGAGAGAGAACATTGACAGTAAGAATTTTTTGAAGCTTCAATCCACACAGATCAGGTAACTGAGGCAATTAGGAACCTCAAACATTTGCTAAAATATGAATTCTTGAGATTTAAAAAGACTTGGTTTTTAGATTATCTAAGACCTTGTGTGCATTTTTTAAAGCTTTTAATGATATATTTTATTGGTATTTTACCATGCTAAAATAGGAGGTATGCTTTATTAAAATATTCCACTTTATTCAACTCTATTAATTTTTAAGGCATTTTCTCATAATTAAGCTCTGAAAGTACAGTGATAATGATGCCAGCTCATGGGTGAGATTTTTTGCCTTGTCAGGTGAAACTATTTTAGATCATACCTTCTGGGCATCCATATTTATGAGATTTTTCATTAAAAAATAACTAAGATTTATAGATAGAATTACTAACTCAGAATTCAGGCCCTTTTGCTGAGTCCTTATATTGTTGTCATTCTAACAAAAAGGCTAGCAATTCACCAGCACCATGCTGATGGCCTGTAATACTAGTGGCGTACAAATCTTACTTGGGGGAAAAGATAGTGACTTTATCCAACATTGACCAACATTAAAAATAAGTAGAATTTAGAACTGTCCGTCTTTGGATAGAGTTCTCTCCCATGCTAGGATGTTGACTTCTGTTTTCACTTGCCGATGATATTGTCAAGTATTTTGAAATTAATCCTGATAGTGTAAGAACCAAAATCTTAGGACTTTTTTCCATTCCCCTTGCTGCTCTCATTGCTGGGAGATCATAAGGTTATGAAGGGCATGAGGATTTTATCCTGTATGTATTTTAATCTGAGTCCTGTGAAAACACCACCAGAGGTTTACAGAAAACTGCTCCAACCAACTCTGAAGAGACCTAGCAGTGTCTTTCACACCTTCCACGAATGCAAGTTAGACAATGTATGTGAAAACATAGCGTGCATTGGTATCTCATTACATAAATATCCATTGTTTCATTAATTATAGCATTAACTTAATGTATATTACTAATAGCGGTAGAAATCCCTTACATTTTCAGGACCCTTTAATTTTGTTCTTGGTTTTTTCCTCCTGAAATCATATGATCCCCGAAGCAACCCATGTGGTTGGTGGTCATCCATTTACTTATTCACTCCTTCAACAAATTTGAGCAGAGATATGCTGGGAGTTGTTCTAGAGGTTGGGAAAGAGGCAAGTGAGCAAGTTAGACAATGTAACTAGTCTGTCAGAGCTTACATTTTAGTGTACATTTCAGTGAAGGAGGAAACAGACAATAAGCAAAGTGACAAATACATAATATTTTGTGCTAGAAAGAAAAATAGCATCATGTAATCAAGAGCAGGCCTTTTTTTGTGAAGGCTGGCATGTTTGCTGAGATAAAAGTGATATGAAGGAACAAGCTATGAATGATTCTGAGGGAGGAACTTCTCATGTAAGCCCTTGAGAGGAAGTCATGATTTTGACATCTTAGAGAAAGGAAGAAGGTCTGTGTGCCTAACGTACACTGCCTGTGTTTGGAAGAGAAGAGGAGTGGGGAAAGGGGTATTTATGAGTAGGTCATTTAGGACTTTGCAGATCAGAGTGAGGCATTTGGGTTTTGTTCTCATTATAATAGGCTGCAATTGGATGTTTAATAAAGGTGACATGACACAACTTAATTATTTACGAGATGGTGCTTGCTACTGAATAAAAAAGGACCAGAGACACAGTGAATACAGTTAAAGGGTCATTGTAATTGTGCAGGAGAGATGTTGGTAGCTCAAACAAGGAGGTAGCATTGTAGATGAGGGTGAGATAGAGGAGTGACTCACATCTTTAATTTAGGAAGATTTTCTATAACAATGAATGTAGCACCATTCAATGTATCAGAAGGAAGGCATGAAATAAAGCCTCAAATTATCATCTTGGGAGAGTTAACATTCTAGGTTCTTTGAAAATGAATCCATTTTGTTTTGCATCACCTCTTATTGATTTGTATGAAATGTTTCATGATAGTAGGCATGTAATGGTCACG
This sequence comes from Kogia breviceps, assembly GCF_026419965.1. Taxonomy (NCBI): domain Eukaryota; kingdom Metazoa; phylum Chordata; class Mammalia; order Artiodactyla; family Physeteridae; genus Kogia; species Kogia breviceps. The sequence continues at coordinate 113,889,182 of NC_081311.1, read as the reverse complement.
TGTGGACCCTGCAATATTGCTTGCCTTTTTATTACCTTTTCCCTTTATTTCAGAATTATTACTACCATCTTCCCTATTACCCATATTTACCCATACCGTGTCTGCAGAATGGAATTAGTAGAGTGACTCACAGTATTTCTTGAGGGTTTAGATAAAATAATACACTTAGTAACATTCCAAGCACTGGTAAATGTGGCAGCAATTGTTTTGCTGTTATTTCTACCAATATAAGCGGAAGAAATGAGCATTGGCGTATGTGAAGACTCATATGAGTTTTGTTTTTTTTTTCCCCTTGAGGAAATTCTCATTGTTTTCAAGGAAGAACTCCTTTTTCATTGTCTCCAAATCCTTGACATGATTGAGAAGAATTTGTGCTGTCAGTCACGTTCCCACTTATGAATATTTGATTAATGGGATGAAATGTTAAGAGAGCTGCTATCGGCTGTACTCATTACCCTCCCTGGAAGTTCCAAGACAACTGAGGAAAGGAAAGGGGTGGTGACAAATGGTGGGAGACCTACTGAGTAAGAGTCTATGACCTAGTGGGTGCTCCTCTTGGTCAATCAGGGCCCCTGGATTATTCTTCTGTACTTATCCACATGCATTCATTGACTAAATGTTATAGTTCCTACTATGTACCCATCACAGTGTGATTTATAGGCTGGAGGCAGAAGTAATTAAACAACATAAACCAGAACAAGCAATAAAAACACTAGTTTGGCAATTGTACAACTTTGGATTTTCAGGGAAAGGTTACTTATGGCTACAAAACAAACCCATTTGGGTTTATTGAGTTCTTGTTAGAGTTAAAAAGGAAAGAGGGAGTGAGGGGAGGAGAAAGAACAAGGAGAGAGGTTTTATGAAACTGATGGAAAAGAAAAAAATATTAGAGCCCAAAGGGTCTGTGGGAAAGAAGATAGGTATACAGTGCTTGAAGGAAATCTGTTAATACTAAGTTGAATGAGCTATTTTTAGGGCCTAAGTTACTAGAAGATTGTATCGGGATTTGGTTCCATTGATGTTTTTTCATTGCTCTTTTTTTCTTTTGGCTCTCTTTTTGTGTTATCTACCTTGAGAAAAAGTCAAAGTTTAGTTTTAAAACTTAATACTCAAATCTGTATTCTAAAGTTAAGCTTAGCCCCAAATATTCTCCACTGAGTTTCTTTTTAAGTTGTACAGGCCATCTAGTGCCAAAAAAACAACTTGGGATAATCAACCCTTTTAGACACTATTTACTTTATATTGCAGACAACACTGCAGCATTATGGAGGAAATACTTCACCCCAATCTGAGAAATTACGTTGGAAATGCTGCACGATCATTACAACTAATTTTAAAAGATAGCCTGTTTTCTTAGTTTTCAAACATGGTACATCTTTAGATTAAGAAGTGAAGATGTATACTAAACAGACATTAGTTTAAAATAAAAAGAGATCCAGAGCTTGGGCATTTACAATTTCAGAAGTGCTTAAATGAGATATTGAAGCCAAAGATCTCAACCAATTTATCTGCTGTGTAAAGAGCTTACCTGCAGGTTTAGTAGACATTTGCTAGATGCATGTGCAGAAATCTAATTTGTGTGTGACTTTAAGTTCACTCCATTTTTCATTCACATTGTCAAAAGCCCCTTTAATAATTTGGCTCCAAGATTTCAGTACAAAACTCAACATTATGCATAGGAATAAGTTAAATATGAAATAAACACTAACATTTTATTAAATTTTAGAGTGACTGAACCAAATAAAATTTGATGCTAGAAGATTTTGCATTAATGTTTAATTTGGGACTCACTGTAAATTTGTTTGTTGTGTACTGTAGCAGAGGGGTGCCCAAAGTTTGGAAGTAAATTAATCGGAGTAATTGAAAACAGCAGGAAGGGGAAGGGTTACTTGTATATTTGTGAGTACTAGGCGCGATTTATGCTCCCTGACTAGAACTCTGCTCACATCACACAGAGGTCTGCTAAAGGGCTTTTCTTTTTTTCTCTCTTTCATAAGGAAAGGACTTTGGGAAAAGGTTCAAAATGAGTATAAGGGGGTTATTTATGTTTTAGGTAAAGCAAAAAAAAAAAAAAAATTATTGACTGCATACTCAGATAAAAGGCATTTGGGCAGGAAATGTGACTGCTTGGTACAGACTTCAACCTGCTATAAAGAGCCAAGGAAAATAAACAAAGCTTATTCAGATAACAATTCAGCTGGCGAGACACCTGAAAAATCTAGCAATAGCAAGAAAATCACTTAAGTCAAAAATAAACTTTCAGAGATTGAAGCTACTTGAATTCACCAAGATTTAGAGATGAATGCCAAAGAGGATTAGTAAAACTCCCTTCCGTGTGAAATACAGCAGTAATGGCTCTATTGCCATGTTTCAAACTCCTGCTTGAGAGTCACTATGTAAGTGAGAGTTGAGCTCAATATACAGTAAGGATAATAGCATTTCCTTAAAAAGCAGGAAATCCTATAAAGAAACCTGAAACAGCAATCCTGCCCTTCTCCCCAACCCCCTTCTGCAAGCAACAGAAAATGATAGGCAGCATTTCCTCTGTAGTTTCACAGAGGGAAACAGGTTGGCTGTGGCTTCTGAGATCCCTAGACTCAGAGAAAAGGCTTCTTATGTATTTTTGCTCATCATGTTAAGTGATGGAACTCAGACATATTTGACTAACCTTTATGAATTAAAGGGCAAGATATAGGGCAAGTTTTATAAACACAAATGCATACAGTCCCCAGGCTGGTCATAAGGTGCCCTGGTGACATGTAAATTAGGGGGCACATTGTCCAAGGGGGCAGCTGATACTCAACTGTAGCAGACTGTAGGCTTCTGTCAATGTGGGCAGAGGATTGCCAGACCTCTGTATTTCAAGAGAGGCGAGGAGTTTTGATTTCTGTGCATAATTCCCTATGATTTAAATATTGTCGATCAAGACTTTTTTAAAAAAAGAAATAACATTGTGGGGGTCAGAATCACCAGCTGATGGATTTAAGACACAGGCTGACAGCCGTGGTCCACTCTGGAGCCCCTGAGTTGCAGACATCGACAGAAGGTCGGACATGGTCACAATGAAAAGACATTTTGCTTGGTGCTTTACAGACGAAAGGTGGCCCTGGAGAGCTGAGTGTAATGCCTTGACATTTGTAGTGGATTATTTTTGCAGCTCATGGCTAAGGGAAGAAGGATACCAAAGATTAATTTCATCAGTGTCCTGCATCTCTGCCTCTAGCACTTCCTCTCCCCCGTGAGACGTAAAGGTAGAACCTGGGGAGAAAAAGTGGGCACAGAGAAAACTCTTAATGAGCCGTTAGAGGGTCAGTGATATTAGACCCAATTGTGACTTAGGCGGACACATGCCATGGAAAGTTGTCTAAGAAACAAAACTCTCTCAGTAATGGTGAGGAAATGCTGTGAGGATGATTTCTGTCTGCCTCAGCACCCCAGGGGCTTCATGGGAAATATTCTACCTGATAAGTAACAGCCACATGGCAAAAACAACATTGCTGTACCACACATACCACACATGGATCATTATTGAAAGGTGGAAGGGAAAGAAGAAGACTGAAAGGGAGAAAAAAGTATCGTGAAGTGAAGATGACAGAGGGCTGATCCTGATGAGTAGACAAATTCTCATGATGAGACACAAATGGGATCACGTTTAGGTTTGCGTTTCATCTTTTGTTCTCTTGGGAAAGCTGTGACCTAACAGGAGCCAATGGTGTGCTCTATTACTTACACAAAGTCTCTAGATTTCTTACCTATGTTTATATAGGCATTAGTATATCCAAACCGATTATTCGAACTAGTTTTCTTTAGAGTGTTTTTCTGAACTTTTTATGTTGAAATAATTTTAGACTTACAGAAAATATATACAACTAGTACAGAGTGTTCTCATATACCTTTCTCTCAGCTTTCCCTGATGTCAACATAATGTATAACTGTAATACAATTATCAAAACAGAAAGTTAACATCGGTGCTATAAATGTTATTAACTAAACCATAGACTTTATTCAGATTTTACCAGTTTGTCCACTAATGAACTTCTTCTATCCCAGTAGCCAATCTAGGATTCAACATTAAATTGTCATATCTCCTTAGACCTTCAGTCTGTGACAATCTCTGGCTTTAATTTACTTTCATTTCTTAAGTTCATCTGAAGAATCCTGGTTATTTATTTTACAGAATATTCCACAATTTGGGTTTGTCTGATATTTTCTCATGGTTATGCATTTTTGACAAGAATGTCACACAAGAAATGTACCCTCCTTAGTATACCATACATGTCAATTTGTCTAATTATTGGTGATGTTAACCTTGATCACTTGGGTAGGGTGATATTTTCCTCATTCTTTCTAAGTTCATTACTTAGAATTCTTCTGCAAGAAAAATGTCCCTTTCTGATTTATTACTTATTTATATCATTATAGACAGGTATTTATTTTATTATTTGTATTATCATCTAATACTATCATGGTTCATTTTCTTGCTCAAAAATATTCCACCTATGGCTCTTGGGTGCTCTTTCAGATTGGCTACTCTGCCCTTTTGACATACCCCCATCATTTTTTGAGTACTTTGTGAATTTCTAGCACTGCCAGATGAGTACAAGCTCATCTTGTATCTTCCCTGTTTCTGCCCTGGAGTCAACCAGTTTTCTAGGGAATTTCATAGGATATTGAAACTTCTGAAAGTTTTAACTGGATGCATTCTCTTAAGTGACACAAGATTATCCTAAGGGTGATAAACAATTGCAAGAACAATTGCTCAGTTAATGTATTTTAATGTTCCAGAAGAAATCATTTTGCTCAGTACTTCAATTTTAATAAGGTATTAACTACAATGATCGATTATCTGCTGAATAAAATTCTGAATTAGAATTAGGTGATGATGCTTATTATGGAATTCAAAATTTCACTCTCCCCACAGATTCTAAAGAGAAATATAGATAAATTTTATGAAATCAATTTGTATTTATTGATCTTTTCTCAAGAGAACTGTGTTAGGGAATTTTGTTTTCAAAGGCATCTCTGCCTTCAAGGAGTTGATGGTCTAATTCAGATAAGGAACATTATGGAAGCATGAGCAAGTCATATAAGGGATAATTGCAGAGGGTTTGATCAGACCTGGCAGGTGGGGCTGTGGGCCTATAGTGATTCTGTGTCTTGTCTTTCGGATGGGGATTGAACACAGAAGCATATGCCAAAAATAGTGAATGAGTTTGATCTTTTGGATGAATCTTGACTGATTGGCAGTTGTCCAGACTACTATATTGAAGGAGATTCTACAGCTGAGTCCGGGTTCTTTGGTAAAGGGCACAGAGATAAGTTGGTGATGTTTCTAATGATCAAAGTCACAAGACTTTTAGGAATGTTAGCATCTGGCCTACTTACTATTTCTGGTTTAGTTTTAGCACAATAAGAGTCTTCATTGATTGCCATTACAAAGGATGCTTCCTGCCCAGGGCCCAGAATTCCCAATGAACCAATGGGTAAAATCCCAGCTAATGAAACAGTCTTAGTTTTGAATAAAAACAAGTGTCTAGAATCTTCTTGAAGGGCCTAAACTGTCCACTTTTTCAACGTACACTACATTTTTATTTTCTTGCTTTTTTTGGTGCCTGCCATAAACATCATATTGGTGTCTTTTGGGGGAGGTTTAGAGTTTATTTTTTTACTCTTTCTGGTGGTCAGTGAGATTTTGTTCTTCATGATCATTTCCAGCTTCTCCTAATTTTGAAGCTGCAATTTATCTCTCACTGTGGAATCCCCCCCCACCTGCTAAGAGATCCAAACACAAATTCACTCTCCAACGACTCCGATTCATCTTAGGTATTTGGATATATCCAGTTTTAATGGCATATTGTCTAAAAATATAGATATGATTTTACTGATCTGACCATCAATTTAGCTTCTGATAATAGCTCTAGTAAGGTAGTGAGAAACAGGGCTAGTTGGAAAGCAATGCAACACCCATATTGAATTTTTAACAACTTAATACATTTTAGGAAATGATCTATCTGAAAGGCATTATGGCTTGCTGAGAAAAGCTGTACACTGGGAAGCGGGAGAAGTGGGCTCAATTCCCAGCTCTGCATCTGACTCACTCTTTGTCCTTGGGCAAGTCACTTAGCCTCTCTCTTTGTCTACTTCCTGCCTGGTAAAATGAGGAGAATAATGCATAAAGACTCCCACCTCACCAAGATGTGTCGAGGCTGCATCCTGTAACCACTGAAGCGACCTTTCTTCCCCCTGCTGGCTAATGACAAACTTATTTTTATCAGCATCGAGTTTGATTAAATTTTGCAGTAAGAGCATGGAGCTACAGCTAACTTCAAAGAATCCTTTAATCCTTTAATTTACACTGGAGTTTTATTGCAGTACATATTGCTGTGTGTTAATGCACTCATTTCTGGGAGGAGGACTTGTGGATCTTGTGTATATGGAAATACCCCTTGTCTCAATCTACTTGAGTGCCAACCATGGAGTCCTGTACTGAGCACCACAGAGCCCATTAGAAGAACAGAAGATGGAATCCTGGGGAGAAGAGGCTTATACATAAGAAACAATCAGTTGTTGTTACTTAGCAATATGTTTTCAGAAGTCCTACTCCTAAGGTTAGAGTTTTGACAATGGGGAAGTCAATATATGCTGGAAAGTCAGAGCAATGTCATGGAATAGATTGAACAAATGCCCTTTCTTCTATGATATCTTCCCTGATTCCTCCAGTAAAGATGATCTTCTCCTTCATCTCCCTCCCTTTTCTTTGATCTTGCTGGCTCATTTTTCATTTCTCTAGTTTTCCCTAAGTGTCTTTTAAGTTTTATTAATCTTTATTTTCTTTATAACTAGGAGTTAATCATATATCAGGCATTAGTTTTGGTTGTTATACCTCATCCTTCTCCTGTCATACTGAGAAGCACCCCTCCAGATTGTTTTCATGACCTTGACCTTTTAAAATGATTCTGCCAATTGCAGAATATCCTATATTCTAAATTTATCTTATTTCCTCATTATTTCATTTATCTTGGTCCTATATCACCAGTATTTTCTGTAAATTAGACATTAGCTCTTCAGGCTAGACTGGATTCACATTGAACATTTCTGGACAGAATACTTCCCAGGTGATATTAGGTGTCTGTATACTTAATAACTGTGATGTTAGGGATTTGTATGCAAAATAGAATTAATAATGCAGATACTAGGAGAGACAAAAAGTGCACTGAAGTATAGTTTTCTACAGCTTCTGCTTTGCTGTAGTGCTCAGGGGCAACATGGTGTTGCTGTAGTTGCTCAGGGGTAACATTTTGAAAGAAAAGACTTTGCATTTATTAGCTGTATTATCTTTGATCAATTATATTATCTCTTTAGGCCTCAGTTTCCTTATCTATGTAATGGGGATAGTGATACTTACCATAAACTCTCAAGGTTTTGAGAAAATACCTAAGTGTCCTGTTCATAGTAGGCACTCAATTAATGGAAGTTTATTAGAACTAGTAGTAGTAATAATGTCTGTATTTGTAGTTCTATTGTGTCATGTATCCCTATATGATGAAAATATTTAAGAATGGCATTCAGTCTATGAACATAAAAGCAATACTGTTCATCCCAGAATACCCATTGTAACAGATGGACTTTTCCCATTTGTTGGTTTGCTGGTTTTTTGGTTGTTTGTTTTAATATGCTTCCATGTGATATGATGTAAATGAAGGACACCATTCTTACATACTTTTCAGAATAAAGTAGGTTATAAATAATCCAATGAACAAAGGTAAAACATTATCCATGGACAAAAGGCTCTGTGTCTAAAGACCACAAGAATCCCAGGATCATCTTTTGCTTCCTACCACTCTAATGCAAGGAGAGAAAAGTACACACAAGAACAAGGAACCTACACTTGAGCTGTTCCCAGTTATTTACAAAACGCCATTTGGGTTGAGGCTAAGAGATAAAGTTTTGAAGTCAGTGCATTTGGATTCCAGTCCAAGCTTCATCACTCACTAGCTGTGTAACATTGGCCATGATACATGATCTCTCTGAAACTCTCTATACTTATAAGTGAATAAAGCTCAAAGAGATGTTGTTAGAAGAGGACTATATCAACCTCCAACTCAAAATCACTGCCTTAATACATGTAATAATTGTAATAATTTTATTACTATGTACATATACTCACTGCCTACAGTGGGTAGTTACTCAAGCTTAGAAACCAGTGATGTTCTAGTAGGAGAGACCAGGGCTGTTGCAGAGCCTTCAGAAGAACGAGGCAGAGGAACGGTATGGAGGAATGACATCCAGCCCTCACTCTACTTACCAAGCTTTGTGTCCTAGCCTGGGGTTACATTTGCCCAGAGGGGGTTCCTTTTTCTAAACTGCACAAAGATGTAATGTAAGCTGTTGCTGCCCTAGATGGGAACCTTCTAAGCAGAGAGAATTGCAGGTGCAAAGTTAGTAAAGGGCAAGAGAGCTGGCTTATACGTGGTTCTGTAGTTCAGTATGGTTTACACAAGATGAGCTCTTGAACAGTAAGACGTGAAGAAGACGTTGTTCTTTATAATTCAGTGAATCTAAGGTGGACTTTTAAAAGTTATTGCTAAAAGAAATCACCCAAAGTCTCTAAATATAATTAATGAACTACTTTATAATAGGAGGAAAGACACTTGTGGAAGAATACATTTCAGTATAGATCCACATACTCTCTTCTGAGGTCAGTCACTTGAAATATAATTTACTTTTACTTCTATTAGTTTAAAATGACATTTCAACACATTAGAACAGAGAGTTTAAAAAAAAATAGAACAGAGAGTTTCTCCCACTACTAACTTACAGTGGTGCTTCAAATCATGATTTTGCCTTCCTGACTTTCTGTGGAGATGCACCACTATGTTGAATCTGAAAATAGAAAAAATAGATGATTGGTGATCTGGAATACTTTTCTGATCTTGATGGTTTTACTAAAGATGGCCTTTTTTTTTTTTTTTTGACTTCCATAGGTTACAAACAAAGATTTTCAAATTTTTATCACTTATTTTTACCCATACAGGGCTTTGGTATTTGCCTTAAAAAATAAGCAGGTGGGGGGGAAGAGGAACATCTGTTGTTTCTTTTGTGATTCACAAGTATTACTATACTTCTTGAAAAATACTAAAAAAATTGTTCCGGGAAGAACTATGTGATTGTATAATAGCAAGTAAATGTTCAATGCTTCTAAGTTATAAATTTACATAAAGGATAGTTTGCTTTCTCATCAGAGTCTGTGTGCTAAAGATTTTCTGTCAGAAAAGCAGAATGAAGACTAAAGCCAAGGCTTGGTTTCGTGTCTTTTAATACTGCACATATCATACTACACAGCTTTTGAAAGTGACCGAACCAGACACTGTACTGTGTTGATATCATTCTTTTTCCTTCAGGAGGGGGATTGTGAGGAATGCCTAGTGGACATGTTTGCCTTCTCAGTAGGAAGAACTATTCTTGACATAAAATAATGTTAAATTGTCTAAAAAATTCATTATGTTTTCCTTTTAAAACCACAAATTTTTCATTTTGGTTTCCTGAAAAGCAAAAAATACAAGTAATTATAGGCAAGATATTCATCTTGGGCTTCCTTTACTAAAGGGACATAATTTATTAGAGTAGCCAGTATTTTAAAATTCTTTGTGTATGATAAGTTTATAGATATTCTCAAAATTATTTTTAGAAAATGGAAGATGATTGCTTCCTAAAATAAGCATTACTTATAGTGGCAACACAGAACTGCTAGAGAGAATGTCCAAGTTATACTGTTTTAATATTGCTATTATATTTTCTACATGGTGAATTCCAGCCTTGTTCCACTGTCATAGAAATGGGAGAAAAAGATATTAAAACATTGCTAGGGTGTTAAAGCGAGTTACCATCATAACCACCCACTGTCAGCAGGCTTGGGGAGCCAGCAGGGAGCCATGTTTATACTATATAATGGATGTGTGGTCACGGATCTCATTAGGCAGTAACAATCTTTGGGAAACGTTGTTCTCTCCTGAAGTCCACTCTAAATGTACTCTTTCCTAGTCCACTGAGGCTCATGATGCTTATACATGCTCTTTTTTTGAGTCTCTCTAGGCTGATTTCCAAGTGTCACAGAAGAATCCTGTCACATAAAACTTGAGACATTTGTCTCTCAAAAATCCATTGAAAAGAAAGAAAGCCATTGCTTTAGACTCACCAGGAAAGTTCTTGGGTGAGAGTAGTTTCTGTGATAAATTGTCCTAGATAATGAGACACCCACCACTGGAAATACTCATTTGGCTTCACCTGGAGTCAGTTGGGGGAAATGTACAAATGACTTTGGTGAATAAATTCTACAACCCAATTTTAGCCAAAACCTGGAACTCAAAATATAGGCACTAGATCTCAGGTGTACAGAGCAATGTGGGCATTCATAAGGTGCTTTTGTCCCTTTAAAAATGAATTAATTCATTCTGTTACTGTCTCTTTATATAAAATAATCAAAGGTGAATGGAAGCTGAAGTAAAATGCACTAATGATAACTTTAAGGGGATATTTGAAAAAGAAAGAGAAATGTCCCCAACCACTTGGTAGTCAGCGAAAAAGTACTGAATGTCCAAGTGCCCTCATTTGTCAGTTTTCAGTTCTTTAATCTTTTAGTTCTTTAGATTTTCATAAAGCCTGTATTTCAAATAAGAACAATTGTAGGAAATTAGAGTAATGATGAAAGAATCATTAAAATGGCAAGGACTCTAAAAATGTGAGTTCTATTTTCATTCTTTGATGGATTTATTTTTCCCATAAGAGGGGCATAGTAGTCAGTGGTGTTGGCAACTCATGCTTTAGTGAATTTCTTACTTTTCTTTTTAATTATTGAACATCTATTGGTGAATTACATGTAAGTTACACTCCTAGCAGGGAATTTGGAAAGATTGGCCAGATGCCTTTTTTTTTTCATCTAGCCTTAAATCAAAGATTACCTTTTTGCATGGAAGTAAAAGCAAAGGGTATTATTTGAGAAAAATAATTTTGGATAATTATAGAGGCCCTAACACCATAGAAAAATTTTGCTTCAGAGAATGTGTCAGCTTTACTGTTTACAGAGAGTTCCCTAGTTAATTTTTATATTTGAGCCACATCAGATTAATAAAAAAAGAATTGATATTTGATTTTCAGAAAAAAACATGTCAGAAGCCTCTTTGTAGCCATAAAGATATATCTGTAACCTTATGTCCTTAAAGTGTAAGACTTTTGTCTAAAAATTATATTAGTAGAATAAAGCAAATTATTTAAGAACATAAGCTAATATAATTTTTTAGAAAAATGTTCGTCTTTATTAAATGATTATGTGTGCATCTTATAGCAATCTAATTGAGCAGTATAATTTTATTTAGTCCAGAAAATCTTATCAAATAAAAAACAAATTTTTATACTAGATGTATGAAAATTTTCTTTTTCTCCTTTTTCCTTTCTTTATCATCTTTGCACAGAATTAAACAACGATTCATGTGAAACTTATTCAGAAAAAGACATTTTTTAATAATTTAAGGCATCTATTTTAATTAAGGCAAAAATATATAGCAGTTAAATATAAAGTTTTATGTTAGTTTTATAAGATACTTCTTTATGCTCAAAGTATTTGTTCTGTTAATTCACTGTTTTAGCTTAATGAGAGCTAACTTATATATGCAATTAACTTTTGAAGAAGCCAAATGCAATAATAGCTGTTTAGTAATTAACAGATATTGGATTAATGCAGTTTGGGCCTTTTAAAAAACTTATATTGCTATCAGGTATTTTAAGGGCATCATTATTACCACCGATTATTATGCTCTAGAATTTGTCTTAGCATGATAAAAAATGATCCAGTATTTGGGAGTAAGATGCAGGGAGGTGAAAGAATAATTGTACTGGGCAACAGTATATTCAAAGTGACAAAAGTAAAATGTTTTAAAGTCTGGTATATTTTATGTCTTAATGACATAAAAGTTATGATGAATGTGGATTAGCCCTGAAAGCAAAGATTTAGGTTTGTATCCAGGCTCCAAATTCTGCTACTTCCTAGCAGTAACTGTGAACAAGTCACTTAATTTCTTTGCAACTGGGCCTTTGTATCTGCAGAATGTAACTAATGACAACTTATTACATGTGGTTGTTTTAAAACCGAGTAAGATAAGGAAAGTTTTTTAAATTTTCTACAAATTCTACAGCTCTTTACAGAATTAAAACTTAATTGTTCCATAATAGTACTAATGAAAGTCAGTTCATTTTTGTAATTTTTAAAATTACCGATTTTGGAATTTTTATTTCTTTTGTTTAATTCTCATTTCCTTAACTTATTCCTATGGATGGCAGGAAAATGCATTTTAATAATAATTTATGATTTCAAAAATATTTATTGCAGATATATTTAATAGAATTGCACTTTGGAAAAAAGTGTGAGTGACAAAGTAATGAAAACCATAATTTGTATGTTATAAAGGAAAAAAAAATTAGGCTGAAATTCCAACCTGTGTGGCAGTCAGGGTTTCAGAAGGCTGGTAAACATGTATATAAGTAACACAGCAACTCATTTATGTATGTATTTATTTATTTATTGGTGGTAAGTGCCTTAAGAGAAGTAGAAATGAAATACTCTAGAAGTTCAACTTTCCTCTTTTATAAAGTTAAGTACTTTTAGAAAATAAGGTTAGATGATATTTTATCTGATCTAACTTTAGGTTACCAGAATAGTATATAGCCCCAAGGAACACATGAAATAAGACACTATCATTTAAAATAAGTTTCATGAAAAGAAATAGTCATATTAATAGACATATAAACATAGAATAATATAGATATGAGTGATTGCTAGGCATAGGATTGAATCTAAATTCTAGAATTGAAGAAGTTTTCAAAATATAAAACAAATCTCCAGTGTTAACGAATTATTTCCAGAAATCTATAAGCTTGTACCAATTCTATCATTTTGATTGATCAGTTTTTGAACCAAATGTTTAACAACTTAAGATTTGTCTCTTATGCTGAAGTAACTACCAAATCACCCACCATATATTAGAATATTTTACTGAAAAATACTTACTTCAATTCTTTACTTGTTTTTCTCAAAACTCTACATTTTGCAAACTACACAGCCCTGAACAAGAGTTAATAATGAGACCTGTGATCCTAGCCATACTGGCCATATTTAATGGAATGCATTGAAAAATAAATGTCATGTCTTCATTGTTCTCAAAGCTAGAGGTAGATATTTATACAACTTTGTTAATTGAAGACAACTTGGAATTTCAACCCTTTTACCGTTCTGCTACTAGAATGATCTCTTAAAAATCCCAAGCAGACCTTCTCTTTAAACCCATTCAGTGGTTGGGTAACCTCCACAGCAAGGCCCTGGGACAGAAATGACCTGGAGTTTGCTCTCTCTGGGTTCATTTCCATTCAGGTGGGGTTGGTGTCCTTTCCCACCTTTGCAAATTGTCCTGTGACTATTCCTCTCACAGCACTTTTACCAAGAACTGTTGTGGTTGTTGTCCAGTGTTAATGTCTTTTTTCTTAGACTGTGAACTCTTGAGGGCAAGGGATATGTTTTTATTTCTGTCTCTAATATGTAGTGTCTGGAACATGGAAGTTTAAGACAGATAAATAAAACCAATTATCTCCTGAACTGGTCTTGAAAAAGCTCTATTTGAGACCTTCTTATAAGTGTAGGCACTAACTCTATGAAGCTCTCCTGATGTTTAAACAATGAAGACAATAAATTGTTCATCTCTTGCTGTTTTAAAAAGACCGGCTGAGTATAAGGCTGAGAAAATGATTGAGAGTGTGTGGTCACTATTTCCCAGAATAAGACCCGTAAAGTAGTCCGGGTGAGTTGGGGAGAGACAGATTCTGAATGCATTGCAGGCTACCCTAGGCTCTAGTGCAAATCCAGTACTAATAATTTAAGTGCAAAGCAGAATGTCTTTAAAAATCTTTATGACTCTATTATATCAAACTCATCTCTTAGCATATAGACACTCACAGGACTCAGTCCAATATTAGGAAAATGCCCAGCTTTAAAGAAACTATTTGGAGCACTGATTTCAGGCCAGACTTTGCTAAATCAAAGAGCTCCAGTTTCCTTCATGCCGAACAGCACAATAAACCCCTCTGCAAAGGGAATAAAGACTGCTGAGAAATAACTGATGAGGCTTTTAATGTCAATAAATGTCATTTTGTGCATCAGTATTGTGAGAGTTTCCTTTTCACAAATGGAAGAGGGATTTTATAAACTCTCCTGTGAAAGGATGGGGATTTAGAGTTGGCATTAGCAGCCCCTGTAATAAAACAAATCCCTCCTCCAAGTTCTCCTTGGAGTGAAGAACTGCACTTGAACTTTTCATTTGGTAATATGTGGATTAGAGATATCCCTCTTCTGTTACAACTGAGGTGTGTGCCATCTTCTTAGCTCTCTTCATAAATGTCCTACCAGGAGAAAAAGGAAGTGAAAAATAATTAAGTTGCCTTTTGGCTTCATTAGATGTTGCTTGATTAAAGACTTAGGTGCTATGAAAATACATTTAGTTTTCTGACAGTCTTGCAAATGAAATTCAACAAGTATGCATCAGAGTATTGATAAGATACTTGGGAGGAAGCTTTTACACAGCTGATATGTCCTATCCATGAATCGTGGATTGGCACAATATTTAATTTGGCTTTTCCTTATATACAGCAGGATCAGCCAATAGCATGAGGTCAGAGATGCCATTTATTTGGCCTATTGTGTTCATTAGTTTGTGACATAATCTATCTTAAAATATTTTGGTTTTCAGTGTATATTTAAAAAAATGTTCGGGCCATATCTTGCAGCATTAGAATGATAAATGGTATTTGTGAAAGAAAAAAAATGTCCTTGTGTCATTTCATTAATTGTTTGGCTAAGGAGTCTTTTTTTTTTTTTTTTTTTTAAACTATAAAATTTGTATACTGCAAATGATTCTAGTTAGTTTCTTAGGTGGCTGCCAAAAACAAATAATCACATTAAACTCAAAGTGCATTCTTTTATATATTCAAAGAACACAAAGAGGGACTTCCCTGGTGGCGCATTGGTTGAGAGTCCGCCTGCCGATGCTGGGGACGTGGGTTCGTGCCCCGGTCCGGGAAGATCCCACATGCCGTGGAGCGGCTGGGCCCGCGAGCCATGGCCACTGAGCCTGCGCATCTGGAGCCTGTGCTCCGCAATAGGAGAGGCGACAACAGTGAGAGGCCCGCGTACCACACACACACAAAAAAAACACAAAGAACATAGAGTTGGGTCTCTTTATTAATGAAAACCAAGAATGTCCATAATGAAACTGGTTTATAACTGATAGAAAATAATGATAAACAGTAACTTCCGTATTTAAGGAACAGTTTATACATGTGTGTATACATTGTTTCAACAGGTTGCTCTTCTGGGTTTCCAGGGACTAAAGCTATACAGAATAACAAAACAATTTCCCCTATCAATTTACATAATTTAATTAATATGCATAGTTTGCATAATTATTTTCATTAATGAAAATTGAGGCTTATAAAAATCCAACTTAGATAATTTATTAGCAAAGTCATTCAAATATTAAAATATATGTTGTTTAAAATAGCAAATTAATTAACCCTCTGCTCTCTACAGATCTTTAGGGCTGTGAGAGATTGTAGAAAAACTTTGCTCACCAAAGTATGGGATCTGCTTCATACCAGTGGATCATGTGTATTCTTTCTCCATGCCTGAGAAAAAAATGAAATTTACACATTTTAAAAACTTGCACATTTCAGTGTTTGTTAATATTTTTATTTTGGTATAATTATCAGGTTTTGCATAGACTAAAAACACATAAAATAAAGGAGAGTCTTCTTTTCCATATATGTAAAATATTGTTTGCTATGTTCTATATCTTCCATGGTCCAATTTGTGGCATGAGTTTCATAATAAAAGGTGTGTCTTTAAAATTTTATTATCAGTAGCCAGTTTGTGAACCATCATTTTCTTAGGTGATTATAAGGATGCCATCAATATGATTAATTTTGGGTGCTTTTGAAATATTTATATTGGCAATTCCATTCTTTCCACCCAGAAGGCAGTAGGAACCTAATCCTGATTTTTGACTCCATAGGAATGGCTACTAGATCTTGTTAAATGAATTTGTATGGAGCAAATTTAAGTTTAACGAGAAAGAAGTACCCTAGAGTACCCTTCATATTTTCCTTTTAATGCGCTTTTCAGGCATTTTAAGGGGAAGTTAGAGGTGATTTGTGACTGAGGTACAAAATGGTTCACAGTGCATATGTCTCAAAGCATGCACAGGGCTACTGTCTTGAGACACTGTTTTAGGCTTTTAAATACATTTTCACATACTTTAAATCATTTTAAACAACAACCATGTAAAAATGTCACCTCTTATTTTATACAGGAGGGACTTTAGACTCACACAAATCTAACAACCAGTAAGTGCCAAACCACCACAAAGAGTAGAACTCAAATCTTTGAATCTCCAAGCTCTATGTTACTTTATAATATCAGAATATATATTCCCAGAGTAACTGTATTAATATTTAATAAAATAGTGTTATGACAATAAAGTATTATCACACTTTTATTTTTTTAACAAATACCTCAGAAATGAAAGAATCATGAAAGTGTTTGTCTTTTTCCACACTAGCTGGAACCCCTTGGGAGACTAAAAACTTCTAATAATGGCTTATGCACTCAAAACATTTTTGGAATTCTTATTTTGGGATTACCTTAAAAGCCTACACTATTTCCTTTTAAACTCAGTGCTTTCAAACCTTGAATTCTGAGGAAAGTATCAACTTGATTTTTTGACATAATCAGAAACCATATAGAAGTAAGATCTTTGAATGAAGTAATAGATTAGACTTACTTTGGTTTTGACATTCACATTTTGAATCTTATTTTAAGTGGTTGGTTGTGTCTAAAGGTCACTCTAAAAGAAATATTAAACATAGTTGTCTGAATAGCATTAATAGAACATTAAGCATCCTATCTGTGCCTAGCCTAAAGGATAATTTCAGTTTGATTCTATAGGACTGAAATAATCATCCATAATTCTATTTTATCTAGATATATATAATATGTTTTATATCTGAATATGTGTAGCATATGCAGACTGTGTCTAACATATGCTTTATATCAAAATACCTACAACATATGCAGAGATATAGACACACTAACACATCTTGTACTCCAATTTTATGAAACGCGAGTAAGGCCAATTTCATTCCAAATCATGCAGATCACCTATATAACTTAGACGTTACCTAGACTTCTTACTCCAAGATGATTTTCGTAACTCAAGGAATGATTATGAAGTGGTATTTGAGAGGCTCCAATTGTCAGCCTGCACTGCTGAGGAGGTCCAGTGCGGCTGTGGTCCAGACCACCACACCAGTCGTCACCGTGTGAGAATGAATCAGGCTACACTGATCCTTTATTCCTTGAAATACAAATTCCGCAGCCCATGAGCACACTCATCTCTATTTCCCTCCCCAAGTTCACAAGCCAAATGCCCCTCCAGAAGCAATTTTGGGATAGTTCAATTAGGATCAGAGCAAATTAAAAGTAAATTTGCATATGGAATTTACTTGTATTGGTAATTTCCTTCCTCCTTCCCTTCCTCTCTAGTTCTCTTCCTTGTTTCCTTCCTTTCTTCCTCTCTCCTTTCATCCTTGAGTCCCACTGCTTTCAAAGCAAAAGTAAGCCAGTCTCTCAGTGGCGTGGACATATACACACTATCAAATATAAAATAGATAGTTAGTGGGAAGCAGCTGCATAGCACAGGGAGATCAGCTTGGTGCTTTGTGACCACCTAGAGGGGTGGGATAGGGAGGGTGGGAGGGAGGGAGATGCAAAAGGGAGGGTATATGGGGATATATGTACACGTATAGCTGATTCACTTTGTTATACAGCACAAACTAACACACCATTGTAAAGCAATTATACTCCAATAAAGATGTTAAAAATAAATAAATAAATAAGCCAGAAATATGTGGGTAGTGAGGCAGTGAGTCCTTATAAGGGTAAGGCTAAATTGGAATGTGCTTACAAAGAACCAAAATCAATATCAAATTATCAGTTTAATTTTATTATCATCTTGAAGAATTATTAAAGCAGCTTGGTTATTATCAGGATTTCTTCTCTGGTTTAAGAGGTGAAAGGTTAATGACTCATTTACTGAGGTATGCAGTTTTCTTTCATTTTTCACTTACAATTATCTTCACTTGTTTTAAAATGCAATGCAGCCTCCAAAATATATTGTAGTCATTCATTATGTCTGTCAATTAACGTTTCTAAATCATAGATTTAAAAGGAATCACAAATAAGCATTAATTGATTCCAATCACTGAATGCCCACTTCCTGGAAGAAATGAATGGGGCAGACTTACTTTTGAAAATCTGCTTTCCGTGGCAGCTGGAGCATTGGGACTCAGCAGATGTTAGTTTCTAAAAAGCTGGTATTCATTTCAGAAACTGACTCTGGATGTCGTTGTTGTCTTTCTCCTTGGAATGAAATGTTTGTTGACAGAGCAGTGCAGATGCTAATGGAGTTTTAACTGAAGTAGAGGTAACTTCAGTTACCATTTGTGTCCCTAAACACTTCAGTGTGATGCTGAGGGTCACCTGATATCTCAAGAAGTCATAATTTATGAACAACAGACCTTACATTTCCTTCAAGGTTTTCATAAGTAGATCCAACTTTAGATAGATAAGACAAAACCAAGTGTCCTTAAATTTAGCCTAAAACATTACAGTGTTCTCATCAGGGAAAAGTAATGTTGGCAAATGTAGAAGGTCCCCCTTATAATCATTGCAGTAACATTGTACACATTTGCATTGTTGATGAAATTTAAATTAAATTCTTTTATATATGGACTGTGCATTAATTCTACCATGCACCAAGCTCCATGATATTTGACACCTCTCTAACATTTAGAATCCAGGTTACTGTCGCAGGAGTGGTTTTATAATGAGGTTGTTGCCATAGAAACTTTGCAATCATTGACATTCTTTTTACTATTGGAAACTTAAGTGCTATAGCAAATTTAGAATTTTAAAATTATTTAGAAACAGAACAAATTCTGTGGAGTAGTATATTATTCTCTTATCTGAAATAAACAACTTGGGGAACTAATTATTTTGAAAATCGAGGAAAGGAGCTTATTAGTAGCACCATTTGTGATCTACAGGCTAAGAGGTAAGGCTAAGAGAAGAATTTGGTCTGGCAAATACAGTTTGCCGGTAGAAATCCAGTATCAGAAAATCTCATTGAACATCAGTTTGATTTGGGATTGTTAATACTTAAAATAGCATGGAACATGTTTTATATACAATAGGGTGAATTAGCTTGCCAAGGAAATATAGAAAAGATAGCTTGCCTATCTTTAAACTATCAATTGACTATCACATTTCTCTTTGACATATAAGCGGACAATATTTTATCCTCCAAGTCATGTTAAAATATCATTGTATTATCTTCATATAATCTTAAATATAGGCTTTAGAATAAAATGGGTTTGTAGCTTTATTTATTCATTTATTTATTGGCTGTGTTGGGTGTTCGTTTCTGTGCGAGGGCCTTCTCTAGTTGCGGCAAGCGGGGGCCACTCTTCATTGCGGTGCGCAAGCCTCGCACTATCGGAGGCCTCTCTTGTTGCGGAGCACAGGCTCCAGACACGCAGGTTCAGCAGTTGTGGCTCACAGGCCTAGTTGCTCCGTGGCATGTGGGATCTTCCCAGACCAGGGCTTGAACCCGTGTCCTCTGCATTGGCAGACAGATTCTCAACCACTGTGCCACCAGGGAAGCCCTGAGTTTATAGCTTTATGGAACTGTATTGCCTTGTGGTCATCACTCTAAACTACTGTTGCCAATTAGATTATAAACTCTTTGAAGGTAAAGCCCACTGGGATGGTAGTCACCAAAGGGAAAATATGGATTGGGATATCTCAATATGATCAAGGAACTGTGTATAATTTGGTTTTACACATGAATTACTTTTGAATAATGAGTTTTCCACCATTACGGACGTTGCATATCACAGATTAGACTGTGTATACGTCATATCCTGGATGTCAACTTGTGTTATTCTTTTTTTTTTTTTATTCTATATGAGTAATGTTTTCACGCAGAAATGCACTAAATTATTACCTGAGAGCTAGTTACCTGTTCATTTATTAAAGAATCACCCATAATGGCAAGAGTCAATACTATATGTTCAGAAAAGAAAAGTGAGTTCTAATTAAAGAAGATCTACTTGAATTAACAAAAGTAAATTCCAATTTTCAGAATTATGCGTGTTTTGAAAATTATCAGTAGTGCTGCTTAGAATACATTTCTTGTTTGTTTTCTCGTTGAGTCATGACTTAGATCATTTAGATTGCTCAGAATGATATGAATCCTCAAGTAAATTAAAGATGATACACATTTGGGTATTTTTATGATAATAGTAAAATATGTTCTTTAAGCCGACAAGAAATTAAAGAGCCATTTTAAGAATCCTCAAACTGGAGAGTTTCTTATAATATCTGCTTCCAAATAATTCTTTGAACTATGGCACAGTCTTAGTGTTTCAAATAATCTTTTACTGTCCAATGTCTGAAAATATTTTATATGTTTTGTCTAGTTTTTCTATTATTTTTTAACATCTTTATTGGAGTATAATTGCTTTACAATGGTGTGTTAGTTTCTGCTTTATAACAAAGTGAATCAGCTATACGTATACATATATCCCCATATCTCCTCCCTCTTGCGTCTCCCTCCCACCCTCCCTATCCCACCCCTCTAGGTGGTCACATAGCACCAAGCTGACTCCCTGTGCTATGCGGCTGCTTCCCACTAGCTATCTATTTTACATTTGGTAGTGTATATATGTCCATGCTACTCTCTCACTTCGTCCCAGCTTACCCTTCCCACTCACCGTGTCCTCAAGTCCATTCTCTATGTCTGCGTCTTTAGAGTTTGTCATAGAGAGTGAAGTAAGTCAGAAAGAAAAAAACAAATACCTTATGCTAACACATATCTATGGAATCAAATAATCTTTTAAAATGCATCATGTACTTTCAACTGTTGTAAACATTTTCTTGAGTATTTACAAATGCAATTGTTCCATTCCAAAGCATCAGAGATTTAAGATTCAGTGATGGTTAACTGTATGTGGCATTGCTGACGATGTCCTTGAAACTACTGAAAATGTTTACTTAAAGCACATTTTCTGCATCTGCCCTGAAACAAATTTCTTTCTTTCTTTACCTTTGGGCAGGTTGGAGTTAATGTGGTGGGGTAGAGGAATATGGGCAGGAGAGAATATCTGTGTTCTCTGGATTTGCTGATGTTGTTAGGGGACTGTGAAAGAGAACATGATTTTTTCTAGCTTATCCTTGTTCTTCCAAAACATTAAAACATAAAGAATTTAGACAAGAAAATTAAAAAGACTTTGATGCTTCATTTTCAGAGGAGACTTGTAAGAGGAAAATGTGACACCATGTGATTTATTCTCATGACAAGGTTGTAAAGAGAACAAGAAGTACAAAAACTCAATCTGTTGTTGTTAACATTATTTACATTTGTACATGATGTCTTCTTTATTCTGAATGTCATATTTGAGTACTTCAAAATGGGAATATAGACTCTTCATAAAGATTTATGGAGTCAGCTTCAAACAAGTAACTTCTTAATTTAATGGTAAGTATATGGTTTTAAAATGTACTTTCTTTTTGCACCATATTTTCTCAATAGATAGCTCTATGTATGCTGATGTTGTCATTTTGTTGTCCTTCAAAATACATACTAACTTACTTAAGTTTTGAAATCTGGAGCTCTATTGAGCTCTACATTTAGTGCCTTTAAGATCGAAAAGAACCAGATCTGAGTTTCCAAATAATTTTTCAAATCAGTATTCTACCTTTAAAATGTTAATTGCTAATCCAATAATCTAAACAGTATGTGAAATTAAACTGTTGCTTCCTTTTTTACACATGTGGTTCATTGTAAACTAAAATGTGATGCTTTCTTTATAAGTACTAATCAATTTGTTGCCTTGCTCATGTCTGCAATGGGTCAAAAGTATTTGACTGAAACATCATAGACCCACATCGATTTAGAAGGAAGAACTTTAAAAAGATAATGAGTTTGCACTGATTATTTTTTTGATTATTTTTTTCAAACAGATATGTTTGAAGGTATCCTTATAAAATAGGCTCTGTTTGACTGTATGAGTAAGAGATCATCCCTTCCCTCAAAGTGTTAATTCTGGTAGAGGAACTGCTAGCATTAGAAAGGCCAGCTTTGTACTAGGTGACATAGCTACAGCAGGATTCTTGGTAAAAGAAATTATTTTGCAGTGATAATCACAGCGAACTGTGGACTGGGATAGCCTAATGGTCTGTCTAAGCATGTAGATAAGCATTTATGAGGGTCCATAATTTTATAGTTACTCCATCAGATTTTTTTTTAAAGGTGGGTTTACTTCTGCTGTCCTATGTGACTTTGTAAGGCCTCTGTAGAACAGGTAACAGAGCCGATGCATTTATGAGTAAATGAAATGATATAAACATTTAGTTTCATAGCCAGGAATCAGGCACTGAATTCTGTGGTCAGGAACTGTTTTCCCCAGTCACAGTATGAGGCTTGTGGTTCATTTACTGGAACAAACGGATTATACCATAAAGGTGAATGGTTACAGGCATAATTAATACCACATTAGAAGATCAGGATTTGTACAAAAGGAACTGTGTAGAGTCCATATTATTTTGAGGTCATGTATATAATGGAAATGATTGCTTTGCCTTGCTTCCCAGATTTTGTCCCAGGGCATTTTACTTTCCCTGAGCCTTACTTTAAACTTCCTTTGTGTCTTCACATGTAAAACTGAAGAGATTATTTTTTGGGTAAACACTCAGTGCTATCTAGTCCTAGTGTGACACAGAATGAGGTTGGGGTCTTTTTTTTTTTTTTTGAGGTACGCGGGCCTCTCACCACTGTGGCCTCTCCCTTTGCGGAGCACAGGCTCTGGACGCGCAGGCTCAGCGGCCACGGCTCACAGGCCCAGCCGCTCCGCAGCACGTGGGATCTTCCCGGACCGGGGCACGAACCCGTGTCCCCTGCATGGGCAGGTGGACTCTCAACCACTGCGTCACCAGGGAAACCCAGGTTGGGTTCTTTGATTAGTCCATCACCATCCCACAAAATGGGTAAATTTCTCCCTTAAGTATCTTCTGCATAAAATATAGTTGACAATATCCCTGCTCTCTGATTCAAGACAATGTGGCCAGAACTAAGTAAAACAAGTCTTTAGAATTCTGGGAACTTCCTCAAAAGCAGATGTGAGTATAATACAAGTGTTATTTATTTGGATTTAGAAGGAACAAGTCTGGCACAGAAAAGATAGTTAAGTGGACTAAGGTCTGGCACCTACACTGAATTCCAATTAATATCACCTTGGTTTTTCATGAGTGCTGATATATAGGACTATTCACCAGGCACTGAATGGAACTACAAACTAATTTCATGTTGGATCCTGAGAGATCTGGACATAGTAATGTCTTTCTCTTTCTTGGGGTTGGATTTTAATTCAGAGATGTTACCTACAGCAATTTAGCAACAAACCTCAGGGTTTTCTTTCTTTTCTTTTCTTTTTTTTTTAGTTTTCTAATCTGCTTGTAAAAATGACCAACCTGTACAAGGTTGAAGAGGTAACATTACACGTATTAAACGTTAAATGTTAGCATTAAATGTCCTTTCCAATTGTAACAAATACATGTTAAAAGAGATATTTTCTGATTTCAAAAAGGGTTAATTTGGAAACTGAATAAACCTAAAAGCCACTGAAGAGTAGTTTAATGACTAGATATAGTAATTAACTAAGACCTGTAACTCCTAAGAGTAGTCCCAGAATATTTAAGTCATTGGTTACATCTGACTCATTTGTATGACAATTTGTTGCTTTCTTCTTAAATATAGTGAAACAAAAATTTTAATTAAAATATATGTGCATACACACATACACATGCTGCAGCTAAGGGGTTATTTATATAAACTATACTAGATATTTAAAGTACTTAACGAATATTAGGGAACTATAAACTATGGAGTCTATTGAACTACTTACTCCCTTGAAATCAATTTACCCTGCAGTAATGGCGTATCACAGGTTCTTATTAAGGGACTTTTTTAAACTATGAGGTGCTAAAGAGTATGCTGTAGCATAATACACATTTGGCAACTTATACTCCTGTGCATTGCTTCCATCTTGCTAGAAACATGTACACATCCCCATTGTGAATAGGTTCTAAACTTTAGGGGTCCATTTGCTGATTTTAAAAAAGACTTCTTTTTTTTTTTTTTTTTTCTTTTTGCGGTACACTGGCCTCTCACTGTTGTGGCCTCTCCCGTTGCGGAGCACAGGCTCCGGATGCGCAGGCTCAGTAGCCATGGCTCACGGGCCCAGCCGCTCCGCGGCATGTGGGATCTTCCCGGACCGGGGCATGAACTCGTGTCCCCTGCATCGGCAGGCGAACTCTCAACCACTGCGCCACCAGGGAAGCCCAAGACTTCTTATATATGCATATTGTATCCATTTTTTTCTGTTCTCTCTGAGTAGAAGAGTATTTTTTCATTTAGTGGTTTGAAATGAACACATTGCTTACCTAGCCATAGTACCAAAAGTGTGTCTAATTGGGTCAATTCACATAAAGGCTACAAATATTCTTTGCACTCTAGCAGCATTTAGGTATATATAAGGTGAAAGAACATGACATCTGATGGAATCTACATTAATTTTTCTCCCTGAACTATCTTCTCTTGTTTTCAACTCTTTGTTCAATTATAGAATCACAAAATCTTAATGCTGAAAGGGAACTTACTTATTAAAAAGTATATTATTACAAAATGCTTATATAACATTATTTAATGTTTAGTTACATCTGTATTCAGTTATTAATATATGTCAAGAATTATTCACATTTAAAGATGAAGAGCCTAAAACATAAAGTGAATTATTTTCTAGAAAACAAAATATCAAAGTCAAGACACAGCTCATCTCTTTTAAGTTTTAGTATAGTTTTTTTATAATTTAATTTTAAATAATATTGATATAATATTCACTAATAACATTATAGCCTAAATAAGCATGCTGAATGAGGTATTTTGAACCTACTTTCTATGCCTAGGACTGATTCTTTTTGCAAACAGTCCTGTTGCTTAAGTATGGTTTAAGTGTTTGAGTATTTTACAACCCCACAAGGTCAAGTGTTCGGTTATAATGTTGAACCTGCATAATCTGTGACTACCTTAAACTTCACTTTATCTTTGTGGATCCCAAATAAAGCTGAGCTGAATGTTGAAGCCAACTTCAAACATGAAGTCATAATCAAGAGAATACTAGCCCAACAGCCAAAAATTATTGAAAAGGAGTTTAAATCATTACCTAAGTCTCTTAAAAATTATGAAAGAAGGATTGCCTTGCATGCATGCACCATATCTTCTTGTGAGCCACTTTCAAATTCCTCCTGTTCCCTTTTTAGAATTCGGTTACTTGAATGGCACCTGCACTGTAACTCTCTCTTTATTTATCTTTAATCCAGCCAACATATAGGTTTAGTCTTTTCCACACACCTCTGTATTCCCAGCACACATCACATGCACACACCTTTCTGGATATCTGCTTCACTCCATCTGGTAGCTCACTTTATGTCTATTCTCTTGCTTTTCTGGCTTTTCTTGTTCTATGGTTCCCACATTCAATGGATATGTGATATGGACAGTGCAAAGGGGGGCACATTTTCCATACTGTGTTTTGTTTTGCCTATTACATATGTTCCCATGGCTTTTTCAAGAGTTTCTTGCTCTTAAAAAGGGAATGATCTACATTAACTCCATTCATTGCACCTGATTTGTTATATCAAAGTGGGGTGAAGAATGATGTTATGTAATAGCCTATGTAAGGTATTATTTCATAAATTTGGGGGTCAGTAAAAGTGATCCTGTGCTCAAGGAACTTAATAAACAACTAAGGATTGAGGAGAGAGAAGGAGAAATTGACCTTGTTTTCATGAAACTCATAGTCTACTAGGAGAAAGATGTGTAATATGATTAACAATAATGTGAGTTTTAAGTACTCTAGAAAAATGTAGATATAGTGACAAAATAAAGAGTGTATTAAGAGCAATTTTGATTAGGATGAGGAAAAATTTGAGTTATGCTATATGAGAATTTTCATATTCTTATGAAATCTAAGACAGAGGATTTGGGGATGGTGAGAAAAGTGGAACACAGATTTGTAGATAGGAAAGCATACATGGTCTATGCAGTAGTGTCTTTTTTTTTTAATGTGACTGTAACGTTATTAGAGTGTAGACAGTTCACAACTTTATTTTCTAAATTTTCAAATATTTTCTATATCTTCAAAATAAATGCAGAAAATTTATGATGATGACTTTAGTGGAAAAATCATTTATGTCCATAAATCCAAAGAAAAACTGAACATATAATTATTCAGATTAGAAATTGCTGTTAATACTTGTTTTAAAGTGAAAAACTTCATTTTTACCATCTCATATATATAGAACTGTGCATATATAGAGGTTGTTTTCACTGAACTGTTATGTTTAAAACTTCTAAACCTATAGAGTATATAAAAATTCCATGTGGAAAAGATAGAGGACTCTATATAAATTTATCCCAACTCAGATTACATTTTAAAAATCCACTTCACAATTGCTCATGCTTCTATACCTAAAGGTCATTGGACTGCCTGTATTTATGTCCACCATCTCTATTATTTTCTAAAAGTAATTCCTTATGGGATATTTTCTCACAAAATTATGGAGCTTTAGGTAAACATTGAGAAAATACCAAAGATGTGCCATGAAATGTCAGTGTAAACAAATAGATACTATGCATAACACATATGAGAATACTAAAATGTCCAAAAAAAATCCAACGACTAAAACTACAAAAATGAGCATATTTTTCAGTATTCCAGCTTATTTACCAGCCAGAAAGTATTTATTTTTTAAATAAACAATTATCTAAGAACATATTAAGTAGCAACTAATATATTGGGAACTTTCTCACAAGATAAGAGATCTGAAGATCAGCTGCATGTAACAGAAAATCTTATTTGCAATGCCGTATGCAAGGGATATTAAATTGTCACTTAAAATAAGACACTGGGGGAGGTCTAAAGATGGCACTGGGGCTCACTGATGACGTACATTCTTTTTATTCAGAATTCTTTTTATTCTCCTTTGCCATCTTCAATACTGGTTTTCATCCTCTTACTTTTCACCTGCTGGAGGCACGACAGGTGTCATAGCTCTAGATATCCTCTCGATTCAAAGCAGCAAAGGAGGAAGAAAGGATGGCAGAAGGGAATTTCTGAGAGTCTGCTCTCACTTTTTATCACTGAAGGAAAAAAATTTCTAGCATCTCTCCAACAGTTTTCTGCTAACATTTTATTGGTCAAAATTACATCACTTGTTGGGCATCCTCAATTAGGATGCTCATTTCTAGCTGCAAGAAAGAGTGGGAAGATATCTGGAAAGGGGCAGTGTGTTGGTCATGACTTGCTTAGACCAATTACAATGCATCCTTTTGTGCTTAATACATCATCTTTCTGAACAAAGACAGACTTTTAATTTGAAGGAAAAGTATCTAAAGTGGACTTTGGTGGCATGGGGTAGGGGCAGTGAATTGGCTAATGGCTAATGTCTTTCATATATAGAGAGAAATGTAGCCACGCTCTCATAATAAAAATGCAGTATTGGGTCCTGGATCCTCGAACCTTTAGACTGGAGTCCAAATTCTCTTTCCATAATAACTAAGAGGTTTTGAAGGAGAGCTTGGGAGTTTTCTTCTTCATGCCATTATTTTCAGAACTTGGCTGTACTTTTAAGAAGGGTCATTTTCAGCTCTTAGTTAACTTCCAAACTTTAAAACAAATAAAGCCAACCTTATTCTTTATTATGTGAGACATATAAAGAGAGGAGAATCGGATCCAAATGGATCACTGATAGCACCTATCACATTGCAAAATGGTGACAGTGTGTTTTCCAACTTCACAGTGTTCTTTAAACACTTCAGCTTTAACATGTAAATACTTTGCCAAAGTCTAAAAAATGAGCTTGCCTCCAAAAATAGAAGTGTTAGATAAATATGAAATGACATTTCTACTTCATTTTGTAAATGAACTGTCTTCTTATTCAGTTCTTTGCTTAAAGAGCAGGTAATTACAGAAGATACTCCAAGTAATTAAGGCAGATTTTATCTACTTAGTTAATCAAAAAATAAAATATCACCAATGAGAGAATTTTTCAGGGAAATCCGTTTAGAATTTTTGGCCTTATCTATTAGGTTATTGTAATTATATTTTTTCTTTAAGGGAGACCTGTTGGAGTAAAACTAAAATTATTATTTTTAAAATTTAAAAGGTATGCTTCATATTAGTTAACATTTAGCATATCCTTGTTATTTCTCTAGCTTCTAATATAAGTGCATTTTGCACATAAATGAACTGTAGTAATAGCCTAGAATCCATATAGCCACTTAAATTCTTGAAAGGTGAAATTTTTATATGATGAAATTCCCCTAGAGGCTATGAATAAGTTAGGAACAAGAATACCAAGTAGATAGTACTTTGTATTGCTAGTTCATTTTTCATTAAGTCAATGTACATATTCTGGTTTCACAATTCCATATGATTCATATAAATAATTTACATGCTTGCTTCCAAATGTGGAAATAATTGCTGGGAATATTTGGAGACTTTTGTTTCCAATGTTGAATACATCTCCTATAAAAGAAAGTCTTGAATATTTTTGAAAACATTAGGTTCTCATTATCTTTCCTATGTATAATTATTTCCACAGTGTTTGCATGGTTTACAATTGAGGATCAATGTGATAGAGGGAAAGTATGGGGTCTGAGATGGAAAAGGCTTTGTTCTTGGACACAGATCTTAGCCTGTTTTTTTCACCTGTAAAATGGCAGTGATAATAGCTCAGTTACAAGGTTGTCATGAAGATTAAATATAACACAGGTAAATATATATCTCATCCTCATAACAACTTAAAATTGAGCTATTATTAGTACGATTTCCAGAGGAGAAAACCAGGGCTCAGAACTACATGTATAAATGTTGTATGTAAGTAATTACTTGACTTAAGGTATTGGCAAAGAAGGTTTCTAACTTTGTCTTGTTTCTGACAAAGATTAATTTTTTGGATAAATGATTAATGAAATCACGCCTTAATTGTTCTTAATGTAATACAAAAAGAGAAATTGTTTATATTTTCATATTTTCTCATTATCCATATAGATGGAAAATACAGCTAGCACTCTGCTTTCTTGTGACAGTAACTCACAAATAAAAATTGTGGATGTAAGATGAAGCTCGTCATGTGATATGCAACTAAGACCATGCCTAACTATGAGAGATGTGGGAAAAAATAGGCAAAACCAAGATAAAAAAACCAATCGCCATTCCCAAAACCAAATCATAAAACAAAACCTTCTTTTCTGAAAATAGATGTGTTAGATAAATATGGACCTTAATATATAATACTGGTATTCATTTGATAATTGACTTAAATCATATATTCTAGAACATAGAGCTTGAACAGACTTAAACTTTGTTCTCTTTATTATGCCAGTTAAATTTAAATTTATGTTTCCTTAATCAGGTTAACGTGTCACACTCCTTCTCAAAGACTGTCATTTGTTCCTTACTGCCTCTAGAGTGAAGACTAAATTTCTACTATTACATTTAGGATGCATGATAATCTCCCCTCAGCCCATCATTTACTTCCCTCTCTGGAGCCATAATTGTCCATGAACCATATGCTCTTGTCACATGGTTTCTCCTTCTCTCCAGAGTGTTTGAAATGTAAGGCGTGACCTGTTTGTGCTCATTTCTGAAGCACTGAAGCATAAAATGCCCTTTCTTCACATACCAATCCTTCAAAACTCTTCAAAACATCAAATATTTTTCACAAGGCCCTTTTCAGTCCTTTTAAAATTGTTTAATATTTTGTTTCACTTCAGTTGCAAGATATTTTGGATCCACGCATTTCATTCTTCCTTAGGTTTTATAGTTATGTGTTCTTATGTATGAATTTTCAGATACCTTGAGGGCAACCCATATTTTATATTTTTCTGTATGCTCCACAGCATCAACCAAAGGATACTGCAGATCCTCAATAAATATTTGCAGAGAGGGCTAGAATGTTAATGTAATATTGATTGCATAACTAATGCTTATATCTTCCTGGCACAACTAATTATTCCCTTTAAAACAATGTAAGTTCTGTGTGTTAAGGAATTTTGTCTGTTGTCACTAATGTACTCCCAGTGTCTAACAAGGTGTCTGGAACATAGAAGGTGCTCCATATTTCTTGATTAATAGTACATCTATATGTATAAGTCAAATAATCATTAAACAAATACACTATTAGAACTATCTCACTAAAAATTGATATCGTAATAATGCTCATAAAATATTATTATTGAGACTCTGACCATCTGTAACTAACATTTTTTATGGGGGTAAAAAGAGTCCTGATTTAAAAGAATATCAGGGCTTCCCTGGTGGCGCAGTGGTTGAGAGTCCGCCTGCCGATGCAGGGGACGCGGGTTCGTGCCCCGGTCCGGGAAGATCCCACATGCCACGGAGCGGCTGGGCCCGTGAGCCATGGCCGCTGAGCCTGCGCATCCGAAGCCTGTGCTCCACAATGGGAGAGGCCACAACAGTGAGAGGCCCGCGTACAGAAAAAAAAATTATAATAATAAAATAAAAAGAATATCAAAAGAACTGATGGCTGAAGTGCTATCTAAATCTAAGTATCAGTGAGTGTTGTTGAATTATACTTCACTACACATCAATTAGTAGAGTTTTCACTTAAATCTATGGTTTACGTTAACCATTGTAATCTGATTCCTCATATACTATTTACAATGCAAAACTCACCACAGACTGGACAATATACTGAAACCAACTAATAGTGTATATAGACTAAATGTAGTTGGGAACATTTATTTAGGACCTATTACTGAGACAGAAATAGATATTTAACCTATGTGACTTATAGCTAATGAATCATAGCTAATGTAGGGGCCCCATCCTTACCTGTTAAATATCAAGCAGTATTAACTAATATCCTTGATACAAAATTTGAAAGTGGGCATGAGTGAATTTGGTTCTATGAAAGTTATTTTTCAATGGTGATTATATATATATATATATTTTTTTAAATATATATAGTCAAATTTTATTAAACTTTTAAGGAACTGGAAGGAAAGCTATAGTAAATCCTTTGGTGAATTACTTTTGATATATGAATAACTACTTACTAATTTGCATATTCTGTACAATTTGATTTTTGTGTGTATGAACATATTTTATACACACATATATTCTCTAACAAGATGAGAGAAAATAAATTAATATGTGAGTACTTAATTTTGAAACTAGTTTGCAGAAGTTCATTTCAGGCAGGAAGAAATAGAGTTCCTATAAAGTACAGCTTGCTATCTCTGTGCTAATTGAGCTTATCTCTTGCCTGAAACAGAATTATCTGTTCTTAGGCTTAAGAAAAGCTGCTGTATTCAGTACAGTGGTATTTACAAAAGATCTAGGTTGGTAGACACTTTATTTTTCTCTATGGTTCCTTGTCTTTGTTAGGCAGAAAAGAATTACATGGCATTATTCTTAATTTGCTGAAAAGGTGTGATATTTTACTAATGAAATGAAAATGATTGCTGGAATATGTTTACATGCTAATAAGTGACAGAGACTCAGGGAGAAAACACCCTCTGAGTTTTGTTCTT
Source organism: Kogia breviceps (assembly GCF_026419965.1). NCBI lineage: Eukaryota > Metazoa > Chordata > Mammalia > Artiodactyla > Physeteridae > Kogia > Kogia breviceps. The sequence goes on along the minus strand of NC_081311.1, from coordinate 113,857,350 downwards.
ATAATTTTTCTTTGGAGAGCTGTACTGAAATAGCTTTTCTTTTGTTATAATTCATGTAAATAATCCTAAATATTGCATTTACATTGCCTTCTAAAATTACTGCCAAAGTAAGACATGTCAAGCCTACAGAATCCTACGTATATATGAATCTCAAATCAAATAAGGGGTAGTTTACTGAAAACAACATAGCAAGGAAGATTATTTAAATTGCCTTCTTCCTCCTAGCCTGCCATTTCTTTCCCCCACCCCCCAATTCATAAGAAGATGGTATCTGAGATAATGGACTGATTATCATAAACACCTATAATCACCGAGGAATAAACATTCTGAATAGTAGAAACCTAAAATAGAAAGCTACAGGGCTCCATATTACCTTCCCATTCTTGCTATCCTTATTGAAACAAGATTGCTCGTATTACCCAACAAGAAAACTGGCTTTGATAGCCAAGCTAGTGAGAGGTAAACACCCTCCTGAAATGTGGAAAATCACAGAAGATTAATTAATCAGACTGGGCAAAAGAGGAAGAGAAGATATAGAAGAATATTTCATAAAGTCAAAAAAGAAGATACATGAGTGAAAGGAAATTACCTTCTTGATGACAGTGAGATTTTTAACTTTGTTACTGAGATATGATATTGTACTTGATCTTGTCTACACTGTGTAAAATGTAGGGTTGACAGATAAAATATAGAACACCCAGTTAAATTGCAATTTTAGATAAAGTATTTGTTGTTTATATGAAGTTCAAATTTAACTAGGAGTCTTGTGTTTTTATTTACTAAGTTTAGCAACCCTATCCGAAGACACTTCCATACATCTTTTTATTTCCTTAGCATTCAGATCACCTGTAGTAGGTTAACAGGTAACTAATAGTATAGCCACTGAGTGAGAGCTGGCAGGATACACTTGATCAACTTCTGGACACACATGCCCAAAGATCCAGAGGTGGCTTTAGTCCTGTCCTGGATAACTTCGATCACAATTTACTCTTAATCTATGCATAGTGCTGTATTTACATATTTAAACCATACTCAAATATAATTTTAGGGATTGAAGGTATGTTAAATTAGAAGTAAAATTTAAATTGAGCATTACAATAGCCCCACTTATAGCCCCAATGCATATGGACAAGCTGTCACAAACTCACAGCAACAGACATTTCTACTGGGTACCTTTATCAACAAGAAAGTATATAAATAATAAGATCTACTATGAGAAATAAGCATGTAAATATGTAGCATCAGACAGAGAAAATGATTTTTACTTAATATGTGCCTTAAGTTTGTACGTAATAATTATGTGCTTGGAGAGGAAAAAAATACTTGGTTAACATTTTTCGCTAGCACCTAACCCAGTTCCTGGCAGTTTATAGGTAATCAATAAATTATTGCATGAATAGATAGATCTCCTACCTTCTATGAGTTCATAGTTTAGTGGAATAGACAGGTACAGAAAGGTATAAAAATAGTACAATATTACTGGTGCTATGATAGAGATTATCACATGCTGATATGAGAGAAGTGAGGAGGTACATAGGCATCCTGAGAAGGTTGACCTTTGAACTGAGTTGAGTTATCCAAGGAAAAGTAGCAAAAAGATGAAGAGGATGTAGAGAGAGTTTATGAGCACAGGGCTGGATGTGAGAAGCCCTGTAAAGATTGTAAACTCCACTAAAGTAAGTACTTCTGAGATATAAATTTTAAGGCAGAGAGGACAAAAAAAATCAAAGCTGAAAACTTGGAGGGCCTCATTTTATGTCAGACTGAAGAGCTTGGGCTTTATTCTGTAAATCACTGGGAACCATCGACATTTTAAGCAGGGCCTGAAAAGGTCAGATGTGCAGTTTGGAGGGAGCATGCTGCCAGCTATGAGGAGAATGGATCTGAAAGGGGCAAAAGTGCAGGCAAGTGAACCAGTTGGGCAACTATGAGAGTAATGCAAGGATGAAATGGTAAGGGTGGGAAGGTCATTGGTAAAAGTGGTTTGGGCGGGGAGCGGGGGAACGGTGGGAGGGTTCAGGTTAAAGAAATATTATAGAGGTAAAATTAGAAGCGCTTGCTGATCGGTTACATGTGTGAACAGGAGTGCAGAAATGTCCAGCACCAAGTTGGTGATAAGAGTGTGACAATGTGGGGAGAAGACCAAATTGGAACAAATAAATTCAGTTTCGTCAACTCAGAGGTAAAATCCTTAAAGTGTATGAGATCACCTTGAAGAGCGTGAACAAGAGTGGAGAGTTAGCAAGAAAACACAAGCCTAGAGAATGTCAAAATTGAAAGTCCAGGTGGGAGAAGACGAGGAGGAGGAAAAGGAGGTAATGATCAGAGAAGATAGAGGGGAAACAGTAGTGTGAATCATGAAGAACAAGAGAAAATCGAGACAAGAATATTAGTGACAAATACTGCTCAGAGTTTAGCACGACACATCTCCATCCAAATATTTTTAACAGTGTCTTTATAACACATAACTCAACATAGATTCATTTAATTTTCTCACCCCTGTTTGGAGAACAGACTTTAAATTAGAAAGGCACTTACCACAGACGAGTCATGGCACTTGATAAAAATTTTTCTCCCTGTTTAATGTACAGTTTAGGACAATTTCATAATGAGCTGATTATAATTTAAATGATACCTGTTTTAAAACATCTTTTCATACTGCATATATTTATAGGAGAAATTATTCAAGATCCTAGGTCTATCAGGAAATTAATTTACAGTTTAAAATGAACTGAATATATACTGTGTCTGCATCTAAATTCCTCAAGAGAGAAATTATATTGTCAAGCAAAAACATATTTAAATATTATCTGTTTACAAATACATGATAAACTCTAAGAGCAATTTCAGAGGCATTATAGGATATTCATTTAATACAGTATAATGTACTGCCTTCCTCTAAAATAAGATACTTCTTTGTAATTTCTGACTTTAACAGTTGCATTGCAGAGACTGTACATTTAAGGACCAATAACTGAGAGGACGAGAAGTTCATTGGGATATACGCTGAGGAGAGATTAGGAAAGCTGGGTGCGAAGAAGGGTCAGAAAAACCAACAGGGCTGGTACCACAACTATCACAGGGTTGGAAGTAGTGAGGCTAAGAGAAGATTCTACTTGGATTATTTATTTAGACGCATAAACCCCTTGGCCATTTGTGTCCTCAGAAATTTCTTGCAGGGCATCTCCTTCTTGAAGGGAAAGTTTACTGTCATGCTGCATGGGTTTATGAACCTCTACCTTGACTCTATCCATCCTCACTTCTTCTCATCTCTGCACCATTTGCTGGCCTTTCATCAACCTCACAGTCTTTTCTCTGTTGGTAATTCCTAGATTCTTAACTATGTACAGCAATTTATTGCTGTTTGAGAAACATTCTTCTTACCATGTGCAGATGCCAACGGGGGGCAGCACAAGACACATACACACATCTATCTATACATATAGATAGATGTATGTGTGTGTCTACATATAAAATATGTATACATTTCCTTCCTAATATATATACACATATATATTGATACATATATGTATGTGTATGCATGTAGGTAACAAAACTAGTAGATTTTGATTCTTCACTTTTTCCATTGTCTGTGATTTAACATTCCATTGAATGAAAGCAGAAGCTGAGAGAAAAGTGGTTTAACTTGTGTCACTGGACTTGCAGTCAGGTTCATCTGACCCCCTGCCACTCCTGCTCTGGAACACTCTAATGATAGGGCTGTTCTGGCAGGCCCACCTGGGACCCTAGTTGGCAGTGGCCAGGCTTGGCGTCCCCAGCAAGGAATCCCAGCTGGGGGCTGATCTCTGTCATCTTAGGATTGCCTTGGCTCCCCCCTCCCTGCCCCGGATTTGCAGTCACTGAATCAAACCACTAAATGCCTATTGCTTCTCGGGTGTCAATACTCTCTCCTCAGGGATGGTATTTATTATAATATTTCATGGATTTTTCTGAAAGTTAACTTCCATGTGTGAACAAAGCCAAAAGAATTTTTTAAAAGTTTGATCCATCTTCCCTGTGTTTGGTAGAATGGAGTTTAGTCTACAGATGAGAAAATGTATCATATACTGGCACATGGGCAGAAATTCAGGCATTCTTGATGTACTAAAGGAACTTCAGTACTGATATTCTCATTTATTCTTCAGAAGAGACTGTTGCCCATGGACAATGAAAAAAATCTAAACCTTCAGACATTGTACTTCCAAAATGTACTTTGAACAGCTCTAAGATTACTTCATGTGATAAAAAAAAGTTTATAAGAAGAGTTGAGCATCAACATGTGATAACTTTTTGAACAAAGCAACATCACATTGTGGTAAACAGGAGGGATCTGAAGCCAGATTGGCCTAAGTCTGAATCCTAGTTCTACCACTGACTAGCTGCACCATTTTGGGCAAGTTACTTAACGTCTCTGGGTCTCAGTTTTTCTCCCTTATAAAATGGGGATAATAATACTACCAACTCACAAGGTTGTAACAAAGATTAAATGTGTTAAGAGTTCCAAAAGTACCATTTATAAAAATCTATCAAACAAAATAAAAGTAGGTAATATCCTGTCCTTGGTAACCACAAATTTAAATTGAACTAATTTTTAAGTTATCATCAATTGTACCTCTCAAGTAGAATGTGTTGTTCTCTCCTTTGTGTTTCATCTGTAATTCCTTTTCTACCTTTCTTCTGGTCCCTATTAAAGTTAATGTCCTGATTTGCTTACATGACAGTGTCCACCATCAGATTATAAGACTTTGAAAGCATAAATTATGTTGTGATCACATTTTTATCTCCAGGAACTTGTAGTATTTATAGTACAACATGGAGCCATAATGAAGATTTATAATCTCATTTCTAATATAATATGGGAATTATTATTATTGGCTTATTCCATAAGTATTCTGCAAAATCCTTTCCCCCCCATTCTGGGACTTCCTGATTATTCTTATTTATTCTTATACTCTCATTTCTTAGGCCCCATTGAGCACATATTTTTAATAAGGCTTTTTAACTCATTTTAACTATATTAAAATCTAACTTTCCCATAGCTTTTTATATCTATTATTTCACTTTAATTCCAAACCCTATGAATTTAGTCAGTGTTAAAAGAGGAAATTGAAAAAAGGGGAGGGTATATACTTTTTCTAAGATTTCTCAATTAGAGGGAAAGTCATGTTTCCTATCTCCCATCAAGTTTCCTTTCTTCCTTTCTGGAAGTAGCCATCTGAGAACTAAACCAGAACTTTACACAGAGAAAGGTAATACAGGTGACTCAGAAACTGTGGAGTCTTAAAGATGATATATATTAGGTTTGACGAAGAAAGGTGTCATTGTTTTAGCTGTGGTAAATATAGTGTCTAGGAATCTGAGGTAGGTGAAGTCAAACCCAGAAGAAACAAGAGGAGTCAGTCCCCCACTGAAAATACAGAATCTAAACGATACATTATCAGGGCATGTTTTTCATGAATCTGATCATGCAAAGCTGGATGGAAGTTTCTGTTGTGGCGTAAACACTGTACTTGAAGCATTCACAGTAGGTGATTGCTTTTACAAAGTTGGACTGAATCATTTCAGCATCCTTAATTTAATTTCAAAATAGATTATTTACAAACTCAACTCTTTTGCCATTTCCATGTCTTAATGCTTGATTGACAACAAAGTGATCAAAGACAACAACTGAAATGTGAATAAATATCCATAAAATCACAATTTCCACTAGGTTTCCATAGAAACGTAGAAAACCATGACCCTCAGGCTCAACCATCTTTTCTTTTCTGTTGGATCATTTATAGGGAACTTATGTGTTCCCAAACACGCTTGAACACACTCAGAAGAGGCTATTCACTAAATAGCACCTTTTATTTCCAAAAATGAGAGGACAAATTTAATACTATAGTTAAACCATAAGTATAATGGAAGATATGTAGCAGTTAGTTTTCCCAGACCAAGTCTTTGTTTAACACAAGTGGATCTAGTTATGAATTTTATTTGTTGATATTATTTATTTCTGGCTTTTTGGGGGGTAGCAACGCATGATAAAATTAAGCCTAACGTTAAAAAAAAAAAATTGAGCCTAACGTTCATTGCTTAGTCCAAAATGTAGGAAATAATACTAAATCTTTTCATTTTATGCAAGTAAATCAAAATTAAAATAAGTAAAAATAAATCAAACTGAAACTAATATTATAGTGCCTGTTACTTTTTAATTCTGACTATGCTGTGTAGAGAAGATAGCTGATTATTTCATATGCTTGTTGAAAACTTGTTAATTCTGAGCTCTGTTATGAAGGAATGCACATTAAAACAAAGGAAATCTGCTTGTAACATGTATTAAGAAAAATGAAAAAAAATATCAGATATAGGAAAAAAAAATCACAGTTTGAGTTACATGGCTGTCCCCAAACCTGAGAGTATGTTAGTTGAAATTTGAAATTCCAGGGTAAATTAAGAGGTTTTGCCTTATTAGTAAATTACTTTTCTAATGTATATTTATAGCTATACATATTTTCATAACATGGTATTTAGAAAAGTTCAAAGTGGGAAAATAAAACACACAAGAGATTATATTAGATATATGTACCTGTGGAAAAATAAGTGTTGCTCCCCGATAGTTCATGTAAAAAAATATGTGTCTCTCTCAGATACCTTCAATAATATAGTCTAATAGTTTGCTCTCTGCTCATGGCTATATAATCCAGCATCTAGTGGCAATTTCTAGTTTGCAAAAATAAATTATCTGGCTGTTAATTTAAATGTGATGTCACTTTGAATTTAAATCACATTAAATAATTTAATGTTTGGTGGAATGTGTGAATTAAGTTAGAATTAGAAATAAGTATTATTGAAAAGTATTGCAACTTATTTAGGGGTGGGGCTACTTACTTTACTATGTAGAGTGCAAACCATCAAGAATATTTACTGTATATTATACTATAGGATCTAGGTGATAACTATACAGATACTATATAAATACTGCTACATAGGCACTATACTGTGCTATTTATTACATATGTTATCTAGATTACAGGAAACGATCATTAAACACTAATTATTTATGACATTATTTATTAAAAATAATTATTATTTATGATGCATCATGTCAAAGCTATGAAGGAGTAGATGCCTAAAGAAGCTTCTAGATCACTGAGAAAATAAATAAGATTTCGAAAAGGGTGATCCTATAGATATTGCTGTGCTATTTTACAGGGAGGAAACTGAGGAAGAGTAAAACAATTCCATAAGATTATACAATTATTCAGCGCCAAACCTGAATCTCAAATTCAAGTTTTCAGACCTCAAACCTAGTGATGACAGTACCAACAACATGTTGCACCATTGATCAATGAAAGTAAAAACTATTACGGTCTCCAATGGTTAGGAAAGACTTCGTTGAATAAATCTGACATGAAATGAGCTTTGAAAAATAGCTAAGCCGGGCTTCCCTGGTGGTGCAGTGGTTGAGAGTCCACCTGCCGATGCAGGGGATGTGGGTTCGTGCCCCGGTCCGGGAAGATCCCACGTACCGCGGAGCGGCTGGGCCCGTGAGCCATGGCTGCTGAGCCTGCGCGTCCGGAGCCTGTGCTCCGCAAAGGCAGAGGCCACAACAGTGAGAGGCCCGCGTACCGCAAAAAAAAAAAAAAAAAAAAAAAAGCTAAGCCTTTAGAAGTCAGGAGGCAGGAAGTATTGTGCAAGAAATACGGTAAAAGTAAAGGCAAGGAGATGTCTAACCCTGAAATGATGGCTAAGGCATTTTGATTGGCAAGGAGTTTTCCCATGAAGGAGGCAGAGACAGTGTAGGTCTCAGTCATATAGCAGAAGGCCTGGAGCACCAGCTGAATCTGTAATGAGTCTGATGCCTTTCTATCACGTGGTGGATAAGTACACAGTAGACAGGGAGCAAAGTGCAGGGTATGTTTTGATTACATGTGGTAAAGCACATTTAGCACTACTCTTGCAGATGGGACTGGCAGAAGAGAAAAAATGGTGTTATAGGTCACAGTGTGCACCGTGTGTATCTCCGGGGTGATTTTTCTTCTCAAGTACTACTCAAAGCAGTAGATAATTATGTTGTTTAAATATTCAAGTAATATGGTTCTGTAAAGGGGCTTTTGGACAAACATATTTTAGTTTCATCATTAAACTAATTCAGTTGTTCTAGAATGTATGACCTACCACCAGCAAAGAGAATTTCTGAGGCCTTCTGGGCAGATGTAATAGGCTAGAGGTCACTGAAGACAAATTCCTTGCAGAGAAAGATTTGTGAAATCCTGCAGGGAACCAAGGAAACTATACTCCCAAACACTCTCCCCTGCAGAGAAGGCTTTTTCGTCTCTTAGTACTTCAAAAACCAACTTTGAACTTCTAAGTGGTAACTACTGTTGCCTTATACTATAAATCCCCACAGAAAATGATAGAAATATTGATGAATGGAGGCTCTAGTCTTCATGATACTTTTAAAAAAATCTGAATATACAAGGGATATATGTATTTGTAAGTGGCGATGAATTTTTTAAAAATCAGTTCGTACATATATATTTGCTGAATACATATTCTCCTCCCAAATGCTGCTGGAGTTTAGCAATACAAAGTTAAATAAGACACGGTTCCTTTCTAAGAATATTCATTAATGAATGAATGATTTGTTCAGCTTCTCTATTATTTTCAGAAAACATTTGAATTCTAGCTCTTTGCAAGAATAGGTCCAAGCTGCCTGGTAAGCAGTTATAAGAACCCTCTGAATTTTATTCTGTGCCACATCGTATCTTTGTATTTTGTTCTTTTGTAACATGACACCTCCAGTGATGTCATATGAACATGCTCAAAAGCTATGTGCACAGATATATATTTAAGAGAAGTTTCTTATACCCAGAAATGTTGCATGTCGTTTACACAGCCTGGTAATTTTCATTTTGGCCTTTAAGAATGCATTTGTAGAGTACTATTATAAATATTAAGAGAAAAAATATTACAGAGACCCTCTAAAGACTCCTCTTTGGGGATTTCTAAGCCCCTTTGAACAGGCATCCATGTGATGAAGTCCAACAAAAATCCCTACTACTGAATATTCTCTTGTTCTGCTTTAAAGAAGAAGAAGCTATTTAAAAACTAGTTTTGTATAGTTTTCCAAAACTCTTTCTCATCTTCCTTTGATTTGGAACTTTGCATTCTTCTTTGTGATTGATTTTAATGCACACTCGAATGCCCCATAAGCATGAGATAGATGCATTAAAGCAGTAGTGTGAAAGTAGATTCCACTTAAAGGTATTTTTCTTATGTTGCCTTTTCCTCAAAGCACCCCCAGTAAGTAATATTAAGATTCAAATATTCCAAATTCATGGATGTTTCTACTGGCATACAGATACTCTGTCTAAATAAGTCTAGCTTTCCCTTTGTGGCTGCTGTTTGTGTGAACAGTTCTCTTCCTTAACAAAAAGCATGACCTATTACTATTTTTAGAACAAAGATCGGTATAAAAGGAAATTTTCCTCATTTGAAACATATTGTGGTTCAGATCTTCCACAAAAATATAAATGTTTCCACTATTTTAATTCATCCAGTGAGTGAATATATATCCTCCTATTAAGAAAATGGTTTGTCAGATGTCATAAAACATTTTTTAACAGTAAAGGTCACACTTTATTGCAAAAAGCTGTCAGTGCTTTATGTCCAACCTGTGAAATGTTATTTCTTCAGGGTGATTATGCGGGAGGGGCTGTAGTTAAGAATGCCTTTCTGTGGCCGGCTATGATTTACAACAGAGAATAGAGAATTAAACCCTTAATTGAAGCCTACAGAGCAGTACCTAGAGGCTAGATTCAACCTGAAATTTGATTCAGACAATTTTCTGAGTCAATCCCCTATGGGCTTACCAGTTGATTCTCATGAGTTTTGATTGTGATTGAAAAGACAAGCTGTTTTCTGCTTTGCCCTGAACTTCCCTAAGGTAAACCCCCAGTTTTAGTAAGCTTCTTGATTAACATGAAGGGAGACATTATGGGAGAGAGAGAGCGTGTGCACACAGGATTTTAACTGTTTCTTGAAGTCCCCAAATGAAAGTATCTTAACGTATCAGATATTCTCTAAAGGAAATTCTCATTTGGTAAACTGGTAAATCTACTGTTCCTGAAATTGTGATGGAACTATAACTGTGGCTGCGGGTACTTGCCCCTGTGCCTGTGTGAGAGAAGGGGTATGGGTCCTTGGTCACAGGTACCTTATATTTGTTTGGGCCACATCAGGTATCACCAGTGTCACTTAGAGGTGACATAAATGTCAGTCCAGAGGTCACATGATCTTGAATAAACCTTTCCATCCCTTTCTATCCATAAGCATAAGCAATACCCTTGTTTGTTCCATCATATTTTCTATTGACTCTTTAGTGTTAATGAATATACAAATTAATTCACATAGGAACAGACTGATTTAGTCAAAACTGAATATGACTAGGAAAGAGAAAGACACAATCCCAAATAAAGAAGCAGTTACTTTTCTTACAGGGAAGTATATGTGGTGATGGAACGTGAAGGAAAAATTAGAAATTCTGTTGTTGGAGCATTTGGTTTTCAGATAATAAATATGGACAATTACTGATGTAATTTAAGATTTTATTGAAGGACTCCCACTGCATGGGAGGTAGTATTAGATAAGATTTTTAGGTAAATTCTTTTGTTATTCCATGCTTCACACTTGATCTCTTCAATTAATAAGACTTGTTATTAGTAGTACACTTAGATTCAGATTAGGCATGTACATCTTACCTAATCCCAATAAAATGGCAATTATACATTGTTTTCTAAAGATCCATGCTGCTGCCCTTTAATATATAATACTTTACATATAGGAGTATCGTTCTATTAATGCTTATTTTATAAAACCATGATCAAGTATATTAGTCTAATGATAGTGACAGCAAGTAAATTATAAGTGGTACTGAGATTATAGATGTCTCTCATTTTTAGATGACTTCCTAGGGAAATAATGATATTTTCTGACTGTGACTAAGATTATACTTATTAGCACTGCTGAATACTCTTAGAGAATTTTCACAGACAAAATAACAGCAAAATAATTTTATCCTACTTTTCTTCTTGAAAGAAATAACTTAAAGACATAGAGATTTTGTTTTGTTTTTAAAGATTTATTTTGACTACAATTATTTTGACATATGTGTCAGACTTCCACTCAATTCTATTCAACACATATTCTTTTAATACCTATCCTCTACGTGAGAGCTTTTGTAGGTCTGGGAATGCGATGATCAAGTGGCCTTTGCCCTCAAAGGATCATTTATTCCAGTATGATAGATAGAATGGGAAGAGAGCCTCAAACAGTGTCTACATACTTCTTGTGTAAAGAGTCAAATGGTAGCTCTCTTAAGGATTGTGGGCCATACAGTTCAGATCTACTCAACTGTGCTGTGGTAGCACTGAGACAGCCACAGACAACACGCAAGTAGGCATGAATGTGATACCCTGAAAGTTAATTATGCGTACTGAAATTTGAATTTCATATAATTATCACATATCACTAAATATTATTCTTTCTTTGATTTTTATTATTGTTCAACCATTTAAAACTGTACAAGTCCAATCTTACTTTGTGGAACATATGACAAAAAGTGATGTGTCCTATGAACCATAGTTTGCAGAACCCTGGCCTAGAACATTACCCTTTGGTTAAGAGAAACCAAAGAGGAAATGGCAGGAATTGGGTCAGAATGGTAGGAGAAAATTAAGAGCATAAAATATCTATATACCGTATAATTTTGAGTTAGCTCTGACATTTGTGGTAGCTGGGTGCCAAGAAGTTAAAAATTGCATATTTATACAATGGAATATTACTCAGCCATAAAAAGAAATGAAATTGAACTATTTTTAGTGAGGTGGATGGACCTAGAGTCTGTCATACAGAGTGAAGTAAGTCAGAAAGAGAAAAACAAATACCATATGCTAACACATATATATGGAATCTAAAAAACAAAAAAAGCTTCTGATGAACCTAGGGGCAGGACAGGAATGAAGACGCAGACGTAGAAGATGGACTTGAGGACACGGGGAGGGGGAAGGGTAAGCTGGGGTGAAGTGAGAGAGTAGTATTGACGTATATACACTACCAAATGTAAAATAGCTAGCTAGTGGGAAGCAGCTGCATAGCACAGGGAGATCAGCTCGGTGCCTTGTGACCACCTAGAGGGATGCGATAGGGAGGTTGGGAGGGAGACGCAAGAGAGAGTGGATATGGGGATATATATATACATATAGCTGATTCACTTTGTTATACAGCAGCAACTAACACACCATTGTAAAGCAATTATGCTCCAATAAAGATGTTAAAAAAATTGCAACAATGATTGTGATTTACAGGTGGTAGAAAGGTGGGGTTTTTCAATAAATATATACTTCACTTACTATTATAAAAGAAAGAAATAGAGGTACTTGAAGGAAGTCATCCTTTCCCCTCCACCGGCACTGCTCCTGCCACCATTCCCAGCGCCCTGAAGCATGAGTTTAATTATCCTAGAAACCTGAGTTCTATTTTTGGCTATCTCATAATAGCCAGTTAATTAACTTCTCCAATCTCAGTTTACTTTTCTGTAAAATAATTTGATAGAAAAAGAGAGAACAAGTGAGAAGACAGGCATGCATGTGCTAGAGGTTGAGTTCAAAGAGTTTGGGGTAAATTAGAACAGCTATTATATGTGAAAACATTTAGCAGAATGTATGGAATATATTTAAATGCTTCTCAAACATTATTTCTCTCCTTCCTCAGATATTTTCAATTTGATGTCCCTCATGAATTCCCATCCTTCTTAGGGAAATGATCTGTTTCCCTGGTTTCAGATAAGAAGAGATGAAGTACTCAATCAATATCAGTTGATTAGGGGATTGAATGATCCTTTTAAAACTGTGAGCATCTGTACATGGGCTATAAACGATGCTGGACTGAAATGGGTTCTCAATAATTGCAAGATTCTTGTGATGCTGCTGCTGACCATTATAGAGTTGAGTTAAGGTGCTGGATGGGTTTGTATGTGCACATCAAATGACACGAACATAAGAAAATTTGAGAAGCAGTTTGGGGGGAGGGAAGTAAATTATTTGTGTTAGAACCAAACTTTGCCAACTTGGCCATTTATTTGACAAAGACAAGTAAGCTTAGGACAAGTTATTCAACCTCCTCACTAAGCCTCAGTTTCGTTTTCATGACTTATAAAATGTGGATAAACTGCGTCTCTGTGGGTTATGGGGTGACAAATGAGAGGACATAAGATATCAATCATAGTGGCTGACATGTAGTAGGTGCTCAATAAATATTAGTTCCTCCCTTTCCATTTCCTCTTACAAGAAAATCAGTTTTCCCCTTTATTTCTGTTTGCTGTGGACTGTTTGCCTTAAAGAACAAATCTAAATGAAAGAGCAGAGTTTTATTGATGTGTTTGCAAATGGGTCGTTGGGAATGTAGAATCAGTTACATGTGAAGTACATAAATTCCATTGTGATATGATCCTCCTGCAAAGCTAAGAAGGGGTCTGTAATTTGTTTTATTTAAAACATTAAATTATGATGGCTCACTTAATAACTCTAAACTACTACGCTAAACTACATTTGTGTTCAGCAAATAGTCATAAAAATCCCTGTTAAACATTTAATTACTGCACAAATTGTTTTATAAAGCACTGTAAAACAAACATGTTGATTAGCAAAAAAGAAATAGAGACATGATTGCAAAAACACTAATCTTTTTAAATATATAAATTTAGCTACAAGCAAGTATTCTATCATATACAAGTCTACTCCTTAAAGGCTTGTCATTCTTTTGTAACCCTATCCATTTTTAAAGATAAAACTTCACATGCAGATTCTTTTCACAAGTACAAATTGAGAAGATATTTATTGTGTCCTTATGAAAAATGCTCTGTTGTATTTTTTTCTTAATGGAGACTTATATTAACATTTGTAAACATGAATTTACGGAATCAGATTTGCAAAGACAGGCCAAAATCAATGCCTGAGTAAATCATGAAATAAGTGAGTGATCATCAGAGTAAGGAGATGACAACAGTCACTAAGGTTCAGGGTAGAGGTGGGGAAGGTGAAATAGTTATTGGATCACTTCAGAACGAAAACAGTTCTGAAGTCATCACTCAAAGTGCTTCATACCTAATGCAGAGCAACTATCTTCCCAAGAGTATTAATGTGATCTTCCTCAATGCTTATTTTATGAAGATGTTAATTCTAAATTCAAATCAGGAAGGCTGCAATAGCCAGGACATGGAAGCAACCTAAATGTCTGTCAACAGAGGAATGGATAAAGAAGATGTGGTACATATATACAATGGAATATTAACCATAAAAAAGGTTGAAATTGGGTCATTTGTAGAGACGTGGATGGACCTAGAGACTGTCATACAGAATGATGGAAGTCAGAAAGAGAAAAACAAATATCGTATATTAATGCATATATGTGGAATCTAGAAAAATGGTATAGATGATCTTATTTGCAAAACAGAAATAGAGACACAGACATAGAGAACAAACATATGGACACCCAGGAGGGGGAAGGGGAGGGTGGAATGAATTGGGAGATTGGGATTTACTTATATACACTATTGATACTGTGTATAAAATAGGTAACTAATGAGACCCTACTGTACAGTGCAGGGAACTCTACTCAGTGCTCTGTGGTGACCTAAATGGGAAGGAAATCCAAAAATGAGGGGATATATGTATATGTATAGCTGATTCACTTTGCTGTACAGTAGAAATTAACACAACATTGTAGAGCAACTATACTCCAATAAAAAATTAGTTATAAAAAAAATCAGGAGGGCTGCACTATGACTGGAATTCTACCAGAAGAGAATGAACACTGGTAAAAATTATCTTTTAGCCTCTGGTCATAATCATTTTCGAAACTACAGCATAATTTTGGCAAGATCACTTACAGTTGTAAATAGTAGCCATGCAATAAATTAAATATATTCACATATGTGTGAACACACACACACTCACACACATACCAAACCCCCCCCCAAATTTCACAAAAGGGACACACATCAAACACAGTCTCATGATTTAGACCTAATAACAAAAAGTGTGAAGGAGAGAGGAAGGGTGAGAAGAAGAAAGAGAGGGAGAAGGGTGGGACCATTTTCTCATTATCATATTCATTCAACAAACATTTCTTCAGTAGTATTATATTATTCATGTATCGTAGTTGCAAAGATGAATTCAAATTCTTATAGTTTTGATGGAAGAGAAAGAAATACAAACACTTTAAATAAATAATAATCAGAGAAAAAATACAACCATTAACAGACCACTGATCCACTATGAAAAGAGGGTTAGGCTTCCAGAATGTGATGCTATCATTTAATGCATTTCAGTACTTCTGTGAGCCTAAAACAGCAATGGGCACAGCTCTGTTCTAGCCTGTGTTATAACAGGGAGGAATGGTGTATGGCCCGTATCCTCCATGACCTTGCATATAACATCATATTGAGAAAACCGTTAACTGATCCAAAAAAAAAAAGGAATAAATCAAGGAAAGTTGTGAAAAATTATATCACCATGACAAGGAAATGGACAAGACAGTGATGGCAAATATAGTTGAGCAGACAACATACACATCGGTTATCACTATCAACATGATCCCTTGGGAATTGAAGGAATTCTGGGTTATAAAAAGTATCCACCTTAAAGCTGGTAGAACCATGTCTTCCAAGTTCTCCTGGCCTTACTCCAGACTCAGTAACTCTCCTATTTGTTACTCTATGCAGGCAAAATTAGTAACTACTAATGGAACATTAAATCCTTCTTTTTCTATTAGATATACAAAATTCAGACCAAAAATGAAGTAAATGTAAAAGCATATATGGTATCTCCAATATGAGTGGCACATTACACCAATGTTGAAGTGAATACCATCGAAAAGTAAAAACTTAAATTTTACTAGAGTTCATAAGGGAATCCTTACATAGGGATCAAACTTTGGAGATTCCCTTTCATTAATTCTAGGGAAAGGACTGGAAACTGAATTTTTAAAAAATCTTCCCATGAGAGGCTAATGATCAGTCAAGAAAGGCAACTATTGTCCTAAAGACAGTCTTTGAGGAACCAACTTCTGGGCTGCTAATAAGCAGAATGTTTCAATAAGCAGAATGTTTCCATTTCCATTGATTTCATGTCTTTCCTCTTCTCTACAGGTGATACCATAATTATGTGTGTTTTAGAGCTAGCAGGAGAATAACACATTACTAAATTGATCTGTACTAGGTCTAAGTTGTAAGTAGACACAGCAAGTTTTTAGTCTTATAGACTTACAAGACGTGCTATGGTCTGAAGATTTTTACTTGTGAAATGTTTCAGATATCAATATCATGCAGGTGGAAAACGTGACAAAGTCACTTTGTTTCTCCGTTTTCAGAATTGAGTATTTCAGCCTTAAGAAAGTAAATACAGACCATAAAAGAGAAAATAACATTTAAATCTCAGCAAGGAAAATGTGTGGTGCCTTTGTGATATCATGGACAGTAAATAGGGTATGATCTGGATTGAAGCACATAACTTTTTTTTTTTTTTTTTTTTTTACATTTTACTCTTTTCTCACACTGTTCTCAGAGTGGAACTAAGCGCATAATTGGAAAAAATACTGACTTTGGATAATATAGTCAACCTGTATAACATTAAATATGTTACATTATTTATTGAAACATTTTCTATCTATAGGCAGAATAAAGGGCTCACCTAAATATGTCCATGTCCTAGATGCAAAAAAATGTGAATACATTTTCACTTGGCAAAAAGGACTTTCAAATATTTTTAAGCTAAGGACATCAAGATAGGGAGATTATCCTGAATTATCTGGATGAGGTCAATGTAATCACAAAGGTCCTTAAAAGTAGAAGAGGGAGGCAGAAGAAGAGACTCAGACAGGAGGACTGAAGCAGTTTGGATGATCCAATGTGAGAAAAACTCAGTCCACCATTGCTGCCTTTGGATATGCAAGGGATTCGTGAGGCAAGAAAGGTGGGCAGCTTCCAGAAGCCAGAAAAAGTAAGAAAATGAAAAAGTGGATTTTTCCCTTGAGACTTTCAAAAGGAACACTGCCCTGTCAACACCTTGATCTTAACCAAGTGAAACCAAGGCCAGACTTCTGGCCTACTAAACTGTAAAATAATAAATGGGTGATTTATAAATTTAAATTTATAAAATAATAAATTTTTAAGCCACCAGTTTTGTGGTAATCTGTTACAGAAGCAATAGAAATCGAATACAGATTTCAGTACTTAGAAGTGGTATATTTCTCTAACAAATACCTAAAGATGTGGAAGTGACTTGGGAATTGGGCAAAAGGCAGAGGCTGGGAAAATTTTGAGGAGCATGATAAAAACAACCAGATTTCCTTTAAAAGACAGTTAGTAGAAATATGAACATTAATGACTCTGCTAGTGAGGACTCATAAGGAAGTGAAGATCAGCTTAGAGAAAACATATATCACCTTCGAGAACACCTGAATCATTGTAAGTGGCCTGTTAGGAGAAATATAGACTTTAAAGGCACTGCTTGTGGAGGAACAGAAGGAAATGAAGTATATGTTATTGGGAACTGGAGGAAAGAGGATCCTTGTTACAAAATGGCAGAAACTTTGCAGAATATGTTCTATAAATACATGGAAAGCAGAATTTGTAAGTGATAAACTTGGATATTTAGAAGAGATTTACAAGTAAGGTGTTGAATGTGTGGCCTGGTTTCCTTCTTGCTGCTTATAGTAAAGTGTGAAAGAAGAAAGATAAACTAATCAAAGAACTCTTAAACAAGCAAACTAAACTAAACAGGAAAAAAAAAAAAGGTAAAACTTAATGATTTCTCTAATTCTTAACCTACCCAAATGGCGAAGGATGCAAAGTTAAGAAATTCACTGGAAGGAAACCATGGTCTAGAAAAAAAGCCTATGGTGTGTCTGGACAACGTTTTGCTAAAATATCAGAAAAATTAAAAGGTCACACAAAAAGCTCCTTGAAGAGATTAAGTATTTGACTCATAGGTTCCTTCTACCATCCCAAGAGATGCTAAAAATAGAGATAGAATTATCTAGGAAAAGTAATCTGTGGATTAGGCTCTTGTTTAATAGATTGAATCCCATGACATACATGGGAGACCCACAGGATCCTTGAGAATTTTATGCCAGTAAAAAAATGTTAGCTTGGATTGGAAAAAGACAGAGAGTGTACAAAATGAAAGAAACCTGTTGGACCACCAAAATGCTACAAGTACAAAACAGGCAGATAAAACCACTCAGCTGCAAACGTACTATCTTCCATGAAAAATAAAAGATGACTCTGAGAGTGGAGACTAGAGGGTGGACCAATGAGCCACAGAGGATTATTATTAAGCTTTAAAAGCAAATGATGGGAGATAACTTCAAGACAGTGGAAGAGTAAGACGTGGAGATCACATTCCTCCCCACAAATACATCATTAATATGTCTACATGTGGAACACCTCCTACAGAACACCTACTGAATGCTGGCAGAAGACCTCAGACCTCCCATAAGGCAAGAAACTCCCCACGTACCTGGGTAGGGCAAAAGAAAAAAGAATAAACAGACAAAAGAATAGGGACGGGACCTGCACCAGTGGGAAGGAGCTGTGAAGGAGGAAAGGTTTCCACACACTAGAAGCCCCTTCGCGGGTGGAGACTGCGGGTGGCGGAGGGGGAAGTTCCGGAGCCGTGGAGGAGAGCACAGCCACAGGGTGCAGAGGGCAAAGCGGAGAGATTCCCACACAAAGGATCAGTGCCGACCAGCACTCACTAGCCCGAGAGGCTTGTCTGCTCACCCGCCGGGGCGGGTGGGGGCTGGGAGCTGAGGCTCGGGATTCGGAGGTCGGATCCCAGGGAGAGGACTGGGGTTGGCGGCGTGAACACAGCCTGAAGGGGCTAGTGCGCCACGGCTGGCCGGGAGGGAGTCCGGGAGAAGTCTGGAGCTGCCGAACAGGCAAGAGACAATTGATTCAGGGTGCGTGAGGAGAGGGGATTCAGAGCACTACCTAAATGAGCTCCAGAGACAGGAGCGAGCTGCGGCTATCAGCGTGGACCCCAGAGACGGGCATGAGACTCTAAGGCCACTGCTGCCGCCACCAAGAAGCCTGTGTGCAAGCACAGGTCACTCTCTACACCTCCCTTCCTGGGACCCTGTGCAGCCCACCACTGCCAGGGTCCCGTGATCCAGGATAACTTCCCTGAAAGAACACACGGCGTGCCCCACATTCCATACCCCTCCCCCCTGCCCCAGCCTGAGTGAGCCAGAGCCCCCTAATCAGCTGCTACTTTAACCCCTTACTGTCTGAGCAAAGAACAGATGCTGGAGGGCAACCTACACACAGAGCTGAGGACAAATCCAAAGCTGAACCCCAGGAGCTGTGCGAACGAAGAAGAGAAAGGGAAATCTCTTCCAGCAGCCTCAGGAGCAGCAGATTAAATCTCCACAATCAACGTGATGCACCCTGCATCTGTGGAAAACCTAAATAGACAACGGAACATCCCAAATTGAGGTGGTGGACTTGGAGAGCAACTGTAGACTTGGGGTTTGCCTTCTGCCTCTAATTTGTTCCTGGTTTTATGTTTATCTCAGTTTAGTGTTTAGAGTTTATTATCATTGGTAGATTTGTTTATTAATTTGCTTGATCTCTTCCTACATTTTTTTAATATAGTATATGTATATTTTTCCTTTTTCTCTTTTTTTTTTTTTTTCTTTTTCCCAGTATGCGGGCCTCACACTGTTGGTGGCCTCTCCTGTTGCGGAGCGCAGGCTCCGGAAGCACAGGCTCAGTGGCCATGGCTCATGGGCCCAGCCGCTCCGCGGCATGTGGGATCTTCCCAGACCGGGACACGAACCCGTGTCCCCTGCATTGGCAGGCGGATTCTCAACCACTGCGCCACCAGGGAAGCCCTCCTTTTTCTCTTTTTGTGAGTGTGTATGCGTATGCTTCTTTGTGTGATTTTATCTGTATAGCTTTGCTTTTACCGTTTATCCTAGTTTTTAGAACTTGTTATAATTAGTGGACTTGTTTTTTGATTTGGTTGCTCTCTGGTTGTGTGGCTGACCAGGTCTTGGTGCTCCAGACAGGTGTCAGGCCTGTGTCTCTGAGGTGGGAGAGCTGTGTTCAGGACATTGGTCCAACAGAGACTTCCAGGCTCCACGTAATATCAAACGGTGAAAGCTCTCCTAGAGCTCTCCGTCTCAACGCTAAGACCCAGCTTCACTCAACAACCAGCAAGCTACAGTGCTGGAAACCCTATGCCAAACAACTAGCAAGACAGGAATACAACCCCACCCAGTAGCAGAGAGGCTGCCTAAAATCATAATAAGGTCACAGACACCCCAAAATATACCACCGGATGCGGTCCTGCCCACCAGAGAGACAAGATCCAGCCTCATCCACCAGAACATAGGCACTAGTCCCCACCAACAGGAAGCCTACACAACCCACTGAACTAATCTTAGCCACTGGGGCAGACACCAAAAACAGGGGGAACAACAAACCTGCAGCCTGCAAAAAGGAGACCCCAAACACAGTAAGTTAAGCAAAATGAGAAGACAGAGAAACACAGAACAGATGAAGGAGCAAGGTAAAAACGCACCAGACCAAACAAATGAAGAGGAAATAGGCAGTCTACCTGAAAAACAATTCAGAATGAGAGAAAAGATCATCCAAAATCTTGGAAATTGAATGGAGAAAACACAAGAAACGTTAAACAAGGACTGAGAAGAACTAAAGATCAAACAAACAATGATGAACAACACAATAAATGAAATTAAAAATTCTCTAGAAGGAATCAATTGCAGAATAACTGAGGCAGAAGAACGGATAAGGGAGCTGAGAGATAAAAGAGTGGAAATAACTACAGCAGAGAAGAATAAAGAAAAAAGAATGAAGAGAATTAAGGACAGTCTCAGAAACATCTGGGACAACATGAAACGCACCAACTTTTGAATTATAGGGGTCCCAGAAGAAGAAGAGAAAAAGAAAGGGACTGAGAAAATATTTGAAGAGATTGTAGTTGAAAACTTCCCTAATATGGGACCGGAAATAGTCAATCAAGTCCAGGAAGCACAGAGAGTCCCATACAGGATAAATCCAAGGAGAAACATGCCAAGAAACATATGACTCAAACTACCAAAAATTAAATACATAGAAAAAATATTAAAAGCAGCAAGGGAAAAACAACAAATAACATGCAAAGGAATCCCCATAAAGTTAACAGCTGATCTTTCAGCAGAAACACTGCAAGCCAGAAGGGAGTGACAGGACATATTTAAACTGATGAAAGGGAAAAACCTACAACCAAGATTACTCTCCCAAGCAAGGATCTCATTCAGATCCAATGGAGAAATTAAAACCTTTACCAACAAGCAAAAGCTAAGACAATTCAGCACCACCAAACCAGCTTTACAACAAATGCTAAAGGAACTTCTCTAGGCAGGAAACACAAGAGAAGGAGAAGACTTCAATAACAAACTGAAAACAATAAGAAAATGGTAATAGAAACATACATATCGATAATTACCTTAAATGTAAAAGGATTAAATGCTCAAGCCAAAGACATAGACTGGCTGAATGGATGCAAAAACAATACCTGTACATATGCTATCTAAAAGAGACCAACTTCAGACATAAGGACACATACAGAGTGAAAATGAAGAGATGGGGAAAGATATTCCATGCAAATGGAAATCAGAAGAAAGCTGGAGTAGCAATTCTCATATCAGACAAAGTAGACTTTAAAATAGACTATTACAAGAGACAAAGAAGGACACTACATAATGATCAAGAGATCAATCCAAGAAGAAGATATAACAATTGTAAATATTTCTGCATCCAAGATAGGAACACCTCAATACATAAGGCAAATGCTAACAGCCATAAAAGGGGAATTTGACAGTAACACAATCATAATAGGGGACGTTAACACCCCACTTTCACCATGGACAGATCATCCAAAATGAAAAGAAATATAGAAACACAAGCTTTAAAAGATACATTAAACAAGATGGACTTAATTGGTATTTATAGGACATTCCATCCAAAAACAGCACAATACACTTTCTTCTCAAGTGCTCATGGAACATTCTCCAGTATAGATCATATCTTGGGTCACGAATCAAGCCTTGGTAAATTTAAGAAAATTGAAATCATATCAAGTATCTTTTCCGACCACAATGCTGTGAGACTAGATATGAATTACAGGAAAAAATCTGTAAAAAATACAAACACATAGAGGCTAAACAATACACTACTTAATAACCAAGAGATCACTGAAGAAATCAAAGAGGAAATAAAAAAATACCTAGAAACAAATGACAATGAATACACGAAGACCCAAAACCTATGGGATGCAGCAAAAGCAGTTCTAAAAGGGAAGTTTTTAGCAATACAATCCTACCTCAAGAAACAGGAAACATCTCAAATAAAGCAACCTAACCATTACACCTAAGGCAATTAGAGAAATAAGAACAAAAAAACCCCAAAGTTAGCAGAAGGAAAGAAATCATAAACATCAGGTCAGAAATAAATGAAAAAGAAATGAAGGAAACAATATCAAATTTCAATAAAACTAAAAGCTGGTTGTTTGAGAAGATAAACATAATTGATAAAGCATTAGCCGGACTCATCCAGAAAAAAAAGAAGACTCAAATCAATAGTATTAGAAATGGAAAAGGAGAAGTAACAACTGACACTGCAGAAATACAAAGGGTCATGAGAAATTACTACAAGCAGCTCTATGGCAATAAAATGGACAACCTGGAAGAAATGGACAAATTCTTAGAAAAGCACAACCTTCTGAGACTGAACCAGGAAGAAATAGAAAATATAAACAGGCCAAATACAAGCACTGAAATTGAGACTGTGATTAAAAATATTCCAACAAACAAAAGCCCAGGACCAGACTGCTTCACAGGCGAATTCTATCAAACATTTAGAAAAGAGCTAACACACCTATCCTTCTCAAACTCTTCCAAAATATAGCAGAGGGAGGAACACTCCCCAACTCATTCTATGAGGCCACCATCACCCTGATACCAAAACCAGACAAAGATGTCACAAAGAAAGAAAACTGCAGGCCAATATCACTGATGAACATAGTTGCAAAAATCCTCAACAAAATACTAGCAAACAGAATCTAACAGCACATTAAAAGGATCATACACCATGATCAAGTGGAGTTTTTCCTAGGAATGGAAGGATTCTTCAATATATGGAAATCAGTCAATGTGATATACCGTATCAACAGACTGAAGAAGAAAAACCATATGATCATCTCAATAGATGCAGAAAAAGCTTTTGACAAAATTCAACACTGATTTATGATAAAAATACTCCAGAAAATAGGCATAGAAGGAACTTACCTGAACATAAAAAAGGCCATATATGACAAACCCACAGCCAACATCATTCTCAATGGTGAAAAACTGAAACCATTTCCACTAAGATGACGAAGAAGACAAGGTTTTCCACTCTTACCACTATTATTCAACATAGTTATGGACGTTTTAGCCAAAGCAATCAGAGAAGAAAAAGAAATAAAGGAATCCAAATCAGAAAAGAAGAAGAAAAGCTGTCACTCTTTGCAGATGACATGATACTATACATAGAAAATCCTAAAGATGCTATCAGAAAACCTCTAGAGCTAATCAGCAAATTTGGTCAAGTAGGAGCATACAAAATTAATGCACAGAAACCTCTTGCATTCCTATACACTAATGATGAAAAATCTGAAAGAGAAATCAAGGAAACACTCCATTTACCATTGCTACAAAGGAATAAAATACCTAGGAATAAACCTACCTAAGGAGCCAATGACCTGTATACAGAAAACTGTAAGATACTGATGAAAGAAATTAAAGATGATACAAACAGATGGAGAGATATATCACGTTCTTGGATTGGAAGAATCAGCATTGTGAAAATGAGTGTACTACCCAAAGCAATCTACAGATTCAATGCAATCTCTATCAAACTACCAATGGCATTTTTCACAGAGCTAGAACTATAAATTTCACAATTTGTATGGAAACAAAAAAGACCCCAAAGAGCCAAAGCAATCTTGAGAAAGAAAAAATGAGCTGGAGGAATCAGACTCCCAGACTTCAGACTATACTATGAAGCTACATTAATCACGACAGTATGGTACTGGCACAGAAACAGAAATATAGATCAATGGAACAGGATAGAAAACCCAGAGATAAACCCATGCACATATTGTCACCTTATTTTTGATAAAGGAGGCAAGAATATATATACAGTGGAGAAAAGATAGCCTCTTCAATAAGTGGTGCTGGGAATACTGGACAGCTACATGTAAAAGAATGAAATTAGAACACTCCCTAACACCATACACAAAAATAAACTCAAAATGGATGAAAGACCTAAATGTAAGGCGAGACACTGTAAAACTCTTAGAGGAAAACATAGGCAGAACACTCTATGACATAAATCACAGCAGGATCCTTTTTTACCCACCTCCTAGAGAAATAGAAATAAAAACAAAAATAAACAAATGGGACTTAATGAAACTTCAAAGGTTTTGCACAGCAAAGGAAACCATAAACAAGATGGAAAGACAACCCTGGGAGAATGGGAGAAAATATTTGCAAATATTTGCAAGTGAAGCAACTGACCAAAGATAAAGCTCCAAAATTTACAAGCAGCTCATGCAACTCAATATCAAAGAAACAAACAGCCCAATCCAAAAATGGGTAGAAGACCTAAATACACATTTCTCTAAAGAAGATATACAGATTGCCAACAAACACATGAAAGGACACGTGAAATGATTCGTGAATCATTAGAGAAGTGCAAATCAAAACTACAATGAGGTATCATCTCACACTGGTCAGAATGGCCATCATCAAAAATCTACAACAATAAATGCTGGAGAGGGTGTGGAGAAAAGGGAACCGTCTTGCACTGTTGGTGGTAATGTAAATTGATACAGCCACTATGGAGAACTCTATATAGGTTCCTTAAAAAACTAAAAATAGAACTACCATACGACCCAGCAATCCCACTACTGGCCATATACCCGGAGAAAAGTATAATTCAAAAAGAGTCATGCACCAAAATGTTCATTGCAGCTCTATTTACAATAGCCAGGTCATGGAAGCAACCTAAGTGTCCATGGACAGATGAATGGATAAAGAAGATGTGGCACATATATACAATGGCATATTACTCAGCCATAAAAAGAAACAAAATTTGAGTTATTTGTAGTGAGGTGGATGTACCTAGAGTCTGTCATACAGAGTGAAGTAAGTCAGAAAGAGAAAAACAAATATCGTATGCTAACATATATATATGGAATAAAAAAAAAAAATTGGTTCTGAAGAACCTAGGGCCAGGACAGGAATAAAGATGCAGACGTAGAGAATGGACTTGAGAACATGTGGAGAGGGAAGAGTAAGCTGGGACGAAGTGAGAGAGTGGCATGGACATATATACACTACCAAATGTAAAATAGATAGTGGGAAGCAGCTGCATAGTGCAGGGAGATCAGCTTTGTGCTTTGTGACCACCTTGAGGCATGGGATAGGGAAGGTGGGAGGGAGACACACAAGGGAGGAGATATGGGTATATATGTATATGTATAGCTGATTCACTTTGTTATAAAGGAGAAACTAACATACCATTGTAAAGCAATTATACCCCAATAGTTGTTTTAAAAAAAAGTGAAAAAAAAAAAGAAAGAGGAAGATAGGGAATAGAGGAGAGAGGAAATCCAATACTGAAAATGCAAAAGGAAATGACCTAGGATAACAGATGCACTGCCAGTGTAAGAGGCAGCAGTTCTTATTGGGGAAGGATAGAAGGTCCCAGGGAACATATTAAAAAAAAAAAAAAGAAAAAAGGAAATGATGGTTGCCTGGATGGATTTTGAAATTGCTTTGGACAAGTGACTGTTTTCCTTCCATTTTCATTCTTCTTGTACCTAAATATCAGTACTTTGTTATCCTACATCTGTACCATTATAATTGAGAACAAATGACTTGCTTTTTGTGTTTCACAGACTCACAAGTGGAGGAAAATTTTGCCCCAGGGTGAATCATACCCAAGTTCTTTCTCATACCTCATTTGGATAATTTTGATGGGACTTTTGAACTAATGAGATTTAGAAACGATTTTGGACTTCTGTTAATTCTGTAATAGGTTGAAAATGTGGGCGACTTTGGATGAATGAGTGTATTTTGCACTTGTAATGAATGTGAATCTTTGTGAGGCCAAAGAGTAGACTTTGTGCGAGGCAGAATAATTATCTCCTCCCCAGAGTTGTCCACAGCCTAATCCCTAGAACCTGTAAATATATATGATAAACACAGGAGAATTAAATTGGAAGAAGGAATTATGACTGCTAATTAGCCAATTTAAAATAGAGAAATGTCCTTGATTGACAGGGTGGACCAAATGTAATCATATCAATGTTTAAAAGTGGAGGATGGAGGGAAGAAAAGAGAGTTAGAGGGAAATGTGACTATGGAAGAGGTCAGCATGATTCTAAGTGACAAGGAGTCCACTAGCCACTCTTACCTCTGATACTGGAGGAAGGGGGTCATCAGCAAAGGAAAGTGAGCAACTCTCTAGAGCTGGAGATCGCGAGGAAACATATTGTCCCCTAGAACCTCCAGAAAGAAATATACCCTGTTAACACCTTGATCTTAGCCCAGTAAGATCCATGTCTGATTTCTCATCTACAGAACGATAGATAATAAATTTGTGTTATAAGCCGCTGAGTTTATGGTAATTTGATACAGCAGTGATAGGAAAGTAATACAATGCCATTATGCAATGACTCAAAAGCATTGATGGAAGATAAAACTTGAGTTTGTAATGAATCTCTATCACATACTTACAGTCTTCAACAGATATATTGTTTAAATGTTTCAGGATTATTCTTCCTACTGGTGCTGTGATATGCATTCACTGTATTTGTTTGGTTTAGTTTTTCACTCTTCTCTATGTTAAGACACAGCCCAAAACTCTGCTATTGTTCCTGTCACTGGTTGAAGAGTCTCTCTAGGTACAGGAGATACACATGTATATATGTAGACTACAATAACAGAAAAATAAGGCAATGCTGCCCCTTTGTCATTTTTTCCTCTCTATATACTTTTGAATAAATACTTTCTTTTATTTCATCAGTCAGCTCAAGCCATTATTTGATCTGAAAACAAGAAAGTGGATATAAATAGTCTTGGAGTATGTGCGTGCTTGTGCGTGCACACAGCACAAGTTTTGTTTGCATATGTTTCGAAAATAAGACATATATAATTTGTAAGTCTCAACTATAGAAGTCAGATGTTGCACAGAATATTTCTAGAATGCTCCATCAGTCAAGAAAGGACAGAAAGAAGTGTACATGTTATTTATAGTTCCCAGAATCATATTACACAATTTTCCTTTCCAAGCAGTGCTGAATATTGGAATTAGAGAGTCAAAACACAGATTCACTGTTATGCCTTCCAATTAAACAGCTAATGAGCTAGAATAATGACCCTTTCTCCTAACTGGTTGTAAGAATAATTAGATTTAAAAATACTTCACACGTGAATGAAACCACAGTGTTGCCAGTCAGAGAAAGTGAAGACAGAGCACCATAAGTAATTTTGCTCACTGTGATAAAAGCCATTTTGGTGTATGGGTGATAAATAGGAGAGCTGCAATATTAATCTTTGTCCAGTATCACTAGGATCTTGAAAAACAGGATACAGACAGCTGGAACACAAGTAGGAGTATGTGAAATGTAAAAAATAATAAAATAGTTCAAGGTGTTCTATGCTAGAAAAAAATTCCACGTAACCACATTGTTAAAATTTCAGGTTCTAATCATTTATATACACTGAGACTTGGGAAGAAAACATTTTTATTTAAAGCATTCTTGACAAAATCTTCTGAAAATATACTATAAGTACATTATTCAATGTTAATCAAAAGTCTGGGAGTGCCTCAAGAATCATCATCCTGAATATACATTTCAATTACACACTTTTGGTCTTAAGGAATTGCTAAGAAATAGATATGCCTGTGAATTGATTCTAGGAAATACCTATAGGATAGAAATAGGATTCAAGACTACATCTTGTGTTTTCTTCCAAAGACTATATACTTTCCTGTGATGATTCCTACCTTGATATTATGATTAATTGAAATCCTTGAAATTTTAGTAGTATTTCTTGAATTTTAGAGAGTTGAAGTATTAATGTTTATTTCATGTTATCTAGAAATGCTGGTTTCCTCAAAGGTTAGGTTTTTTTTTCGGGCCTCTCACTGTTGTGGCCTCTCCCGTTGCGGAGCACAGGCTCCGGACGCGCAGGCTCAGCGGCCGTGGCTCACGGGCTTAGTTGCTCCGCGGCATGTGGGATCTTCCCGGACCAGGGCACGAACCCGTGTCTCCTGCATCGGCAGGCGGATTCTCAACCACTGCGCCACCAGGGAAGCCCCCAAAGGTTAGGTTTTGAATTAGTATTTATTAGCAAGTGTTTTAAAGATAGTCAAGGCCAGAGGAATTTTGCGGTCCACGGGCCTCTCACTGTCGTGGCCTCTCCCGTTGCGGAGCACAGGCTCCGGACGCGCAAGCTCAGCGGCCATGGCTCACGGGCCCAGCCGCTCCGCGGCATGTGGGATCTTCCCGGACCGGGGCACGAACCCGTGTCCCCTGCATCGGCAGGCGGACTCTCAACCACTGCGCCACCAGGGAAGCCCAGAGGAATACATTTTTGTTTCATGTTTTAGTTTAGCTTACTTCACAATTATTTGTGGAATCAAGAAGTTTCTATTATAACTTAGAAGTCCCTGGTGTAGTCTTGTTAAGGCCAAGTAAAGGAAGACATGTTTCTGATTAAACAGGACTTCTTTTTGTTACTTCTTAAAAAGAAATATAAAAATAAACAAACAAAAAAGCCAAAGGCTCAATACTAATTGTGCCCATCGGTGATTTCAGAGTCACTCATTAATACCCTCAATGTTGAGAATTTAACTTTCTAAGAGCATCTTCAATATAAAAGCTGTCATTCAGTTTGTTTGGATACCCCCTGCCTTATAGCTTTGTTGGCTTTCAGATCACTTCCTCCTGTCTCAAAGACAACTAAGGTGGAGAGTATATAACTCTATCCATTGCAAATTCATGGCAATTAATTACTTTAAATAAATTTTATATTGAAAAATGTGGAAAATCAACTTTAACAAATTTCCTGATTTGTTATTATCTAGGAAATGAGGACAATAATAACACATGACACTTAAATACATATAAACAGGCAATAAATAGAATTTGTGAGAGGAATATTTGTTGTTCTATTATTATTTGTTGGAACTAATCTTTTCTAATATTTATTGAATATAATGCTTTTAGGTCCCTCAAAATATCAACAAAATGAAATTGGAAAATATTGAGCAGTTCTCATAATTTTCTAAAAGCAAAGTCTTACTTAAATTAAAAATATCTGGGTATAAAATACTTTAAAATCATAATTTTTTCCTACCCTTGTAAAGGTTGTCAAAGGGAAAAATAATATTGACAAGTGATGTCTTATTCTCATTAAAGACCCTTATTGTTGGATTATTATATATCAGGGAGTTTGTTTTATTCAATACACTTCTTAGTTTGCTTCAAATTTAGTTGTCAAAATTTCAATGTAGTAATTATCATCACTTAAGTTCACAGGGGCCCAAGTGCTGTGACGTCCCTGATAAATTGTGCTGCCATAAAGTACCATTAATTATTTCTGTAGACATCAACATCAAAAATTTTCCTCAGCTTTCATCTTATGGTTGAAGGAAGCCCATTCATCATCTTTTTAGAAATGAATGGTATTGGATTATGAAGTATTTTAAGATTGGCAGGCTTCACGGTGGATGCGAATAGTCTGTGCTCAGCAAAGACCTTGCAGGTTTATTTTCTTGGTCATGCTCTTGCCTCCAATAACTCACTGTTTC
Organism: Kogia breviceps; assembly: GCF_026419965.1. Lineage (NCBI taxonomy): Eukaryota > Metazoa > Chordata > Mammalia > Artiodactyla > Physeteridae > Kogia > Kogia breviceps. Next base: position 113,827,370 of record NC_081311.1, on the reverse strand, counting down.
TTCGTGCTGCAACTTTTAGAGGTCAGAGAGGCGACAGTCTGTGAGCAGCAGCACGTATGATTTCTCAGTCATCTTCTCCATGTTACTTTTTTTTTTTTTTTTTTTTTCTGAGCATAGAAAGGACACCTAGAACATAAAGCAATAGAAACCATTTCACCATCGTAGTTCTCTGGAGCCACTGAAGTTTGCCCAAGGTCATAACTGGGGTGTAATGGAACTTGCTAAAAGTTTACACCTGAAGAGATAGCTACTAGAGCAGAAACTATCTGTGGGACTCGCCCCAGCAGATCCTTAACTCATCTCTGATGACCAACTTCTGGACAGTAGAAGCAGCCCGTCCCATTCCCCCACTCCACACCCCCATCAAAGATTCCTCAGTGACAATTGCAGTGCAAGAGGCAGCCATCAAAGTAAAAGTAGATTAAAGTAGGGAGTAAATCTAGAACTTTATGAGTGTCCTCCACAAATTTATTAACCTAAAATTCCCTGTTCTGAAACTACAAGAATGAAATCAAAAATTTCACAAAATGAAATTTAAAAATTTCACAAAGCGAGCCTTGTGGATATCAGCCTAATGAAATTTAGTGTTGTAGGTGCTTCTGTTCTGAATTCTACTTACCCTTAAACTCTTTAAGAGTTACTATCTCTGGCCCTCAAAGTTCAAGTAAATACTGAAGGAGATATCAGTGCTGAACTATTGAATTGATTAAATTTTGATGCCTATCCTAATATAATAGTCATTTAACTTGATTATGTTAACGCAAACTATATCACAGAGAGAATCCTGAAATGTTCTGCATGAATTAAATGTTTCCCAGTGAATTTTACTAATATTTCATGGATATTTTAAACCTATAGACTTGTCCATGTTCTTTCCCCTGCTTACTAAACAATACCTTGTGTTATATTCTTTGGTGAACATGAAATAAAATATATGGTTTATTATAGACAAAATGCTTTATCATATGCTCTAGAAATAATTTTTCACTGCATTTCTAATAAACTGTTTTTAAGAGCAGTGAACTTAGAAAGAGACCTGAAGGATCCCCTATTGAGTATCCACATTTCCAGAGTAAGAATGAAAACCAAGTGAGATTTGTTCAACTCCTCACCTGATGGCATCCTTTCATTCCAAAACTTAAAATACTAATTGTCATCACAAATTTTCCAGACATTTTTGGTATACATTTACCCACACAGGCATTCTGAGCATTGCTATGCTTGTTCTGAGCTTCTCTTCAACTCATTTTTTTTTCAAAGTAATATAAAAAAAATAAATAAAGTATTTCTTGGAAAATATACATTGAGTCTGTAAGAGAAATTAATAACGACTCCTGCTGGACAGAATCTAATTTCTTTCCATACCTGTGTTGTGTTGTTATTCTCCTTTGATATAGTTTTTTCATTTATCTGAATCCTTTTATACCTCAAATTTTAAATTCATTCCTGTTTCCTGAAAAGTTACTCTAGGGCAGTGCCTCTCTATTCATCTATGAACTCTAACTTTATTTTCATTAGGATCCTGTCATTCTTTTATGTCTTACATTCTTCAAAGTGCTCCTCTGAGTTGGTGCTCATAAATATTTATTGACAAAATGGTTTCTTTTTTTTTTTAGATTTAAAAAATTTTATTTGTTCATTTTTGGCTGTGTTGGGTCTTCATTGCTGTGCATGGGCTTTCTCTACTAGTGGCGAGCGGGGGGCTACTCTTCATTGTGGTGCAGTGGCTTCTCTTGTTGCAGAGCATGGGCTCTAGGCACGTGGGCTTCAGTAGTTGTGGCACACAGGCTTAGTACTTGTAGCTCATGGGCTCAGTAGTTGTGGCTAGAGGGCTCTAAAGCGCAGGGTCAGTAGTTGTGGCACATGGGTTTAGTTGCTCTGTAGCATGTGGGATCTTCCCGGACCAGGGATCAAACCTGTGTCCCCTGCATTGGCAGGTGGATTCTTAACCACTGCACCCCAGGGAAGCCCGACAAAGAGTTTCTTTTTTATTTTTTTTAAAATTAAACTATAGTTGATTTGTAATGTTGTGTTAACTTCTACCATACAGCAAAGTGATTCAGTTATGTATATATTCAGTTGTATGTATGTATATATATATATTTATATATTTATATATATATATACACACATATATATGTATATACACACATATATATGTATATACATTCTTTTTTATTCTTTTCCATTATGGTTTATCATAAGATATTGACTATGGTTCCCTGTGCTAAACAGTAGGACCTTGTTTATGCATTCCATATATAATATCTCACATCTGCTAACCCCAACCTCCCAATCCATCCCTCCCCTAACCCCCTCCTCCTTGGCAACCACAAGTCTGTTCTCTATGTCCATGTTTGTGTTTCTGTTTTGTAGGTAGGTTCATTTGTGTCATACTTTAGATTCCACATATAAGTGATATCATACGGCATTTGTCTTTCTCTGTCTGACTTACTTCACTTAGTATGATCATCTCTAGTTGCATCCATGTTGCTGCAAATGGCATTATTTCGTTCTTACAAATAGTTTATTAACCGAGTTACCATAATTTAAACTGATTTTACACACTCAAAATTGTTGTACATGTTATTGTGTAATTGTTGTCCAAGGGACAACACTTCTATCTAAATATGCCTTATATTAAAATGTAGAGACTTTCTCATGAAATAACCACACAAATACAAATTTTCCAGAGGCTAACGTTCATTGCAGTATGTCTTGCCAAAGCTATATTACCGCCCTCAAGAAGATATGACAGCAATGTTACTATTTTCCCTTTGGTAGGCAATGGAAAATAAGCCAGGATAATTCAAAAATAAACCCAACCTATACCAGGTTTTAAAATCTTTGACATACCCCTCCGCCTCTTATGGATTTTTTAACGTTCAAAATTAGAGGGAGGACCAGCTGAGACAAACCCTCCTGAGCTGGGAGACATAATCATCCCTGACAACAAATTTTCTGCAGTGCTTTTTTGAAAGCCTTTGAGATTCTTGCATTTAACCTTTTTCAGAGGCAACACAACCCTGATGGAGCCCCTCTGACACCCAGCAACTCACAAAAGCACGCAGGCTTAACATCCATCCCCAGATCTGGCACTGTGAGACACAACTCAGGATGTGGAGTGGAGTCTTCTATCACAAAGAGGGAGGAAACACTATTTATCTCAAACATATGCAGCCCAAACCATCATTTATCTTTCTTAATCTCTTTGTAGAAAATGTCTTCTTCAGGAGTTTACATTTAGATACTGAATTTTAAAAGTTAGAAAAATTTAAAATGCTTTCTGAAATTCTATTCTGGCAAGAACTCCTGAGGTTTTCATCTTCTGTTTAAATTACCTGTTTCTTTAATTTTTCTCAGGAAAGATAAAATGTTTTCAAAAGCATGATATAAAACAGGGAATACTTTTTATAGGTATGTACCCATTCAACATTCTGTAGATGATTTCTTTCAATACTATTTAACACATCAAAAAATATTTTGATGATTTCAAGAAAAAGGTAAAATGATATCAGTACTATTATTTCAGGGATCTTTCCCTTTAGCTCATAAGGGATATGCTTCCTCCAAAATGTTGTCCATCAGTTATGGAGAAAATTGATCTCTAACACCTGCAATCAGCCTCTCTGGTTCAGAAATACAAGTTTTCAAAAGCAGCCATATGGAAGGAGGGAAGGATGGAAAGACAGAAGGAAGGAGGAAAACAGCTATTTTTTAGCAAGGAAAGAAAAAATGTATTTTCAGTGTGTATAATTTGATAATGGTTTCTTTTTATCCACAGGCAGAGGACACTGTTAAATTAGATTACCCCTAACAACTTTTTAATAATAATTTTTGTTTACTTTCTCAAAAGCAAACAACTAAACTGTTTACTTTGCTCAATTAGATAAGAGTTGTAACTCCATAGATTCCCTCCATATCATCTATATTAAGCACCCCCCTAGACAGAAATTCTTTATCAGTAAGCATGATCACTTAAATATAAACTTCTCATTTTCATAGCATGAGGTGGTGAGGATAGAATAAGTATAGAAAAATGGTATGTACTTTGACTTCAGACAGACTTGATTTGAATCCTGGTATTATTATTATTATTGTAACTAACAGCTTTATTTAGGTATAATTTCCATACCATAAAATTCACCCACTTTCAGAGTACAATTTAATGACTTTTAGGATATTTACGAAGTGCCGCAGCTATCCCCCAAATCTAATTTTAGAACAACTTCATCATCCCCGCAAGAAACCTCATGCCCAGTTATACTCACTTCCCATTCCCACCCTAATCCAGAGCAACCACTCATCTACTTTACGCCTCTATAAATCCCACTATTAATAACACTCTGTCAAAGGTATGTATATTGTCATTCAGAGAAGTGAGGCATTCATCCCAAGAATAAATAGCTGGTAAATCCATATTTTACATGTAGATTATGCTTGTGGAAAGCTATAAAAATCAATCCCTGCTATTTTCTCTGTTTTACAATTGAAAAGAGTGTAGTACACTTCTAGATGTACACTTTTAAATGTAGTTACACTTTAGGAAATTATGAGAGAGAGAGAGAGAGAGAGATTTAAAGATAGATATCATGTATTCCTAATCACTATGCTGTATGTTAAAACCCATCAGTGTAAGAGAATATGGCAGAGGGGAGTGACTTCAAGTTGTGAGAATCTTATTGTCTAATAATTAATGTTTAAAATAAAAATGGCCTGAGCACTAATTATATGCGAAGCATTACGCTAGGTATTAGGGAGAAGTAGGAGTAAAATGTTCCAAGGTGGTTCTCAACAGAGAGCAGGATAACTACTGAACCAATGGAATGGATGGAGATAGAGTCAAGAACAGGGTAGGTGACAAGCCACCTGTGAGGTTAGGACCGAGGGGGTCAGTCTGGAAACCGAAAGAGGAAGTTTTATTATAGTAAATACCACTTTAAGATCCAATCCCAGTAGTACCTATAGTTACAAAGTTTATCTTCATCTGTGAGGCAGGACAGCTGGTTGCTGAGGGTAGTTTTAGATAGTTTAAACATCTTGACAAGGTAATGGAAGCATCATTCCTATACTTAAATTAAAAAGGGACGTAGTAGTGCCGTGAAAAAACAAAAGTACATTTTAATCCCCATTTCTGCATGTAAAGTACGTTGAGTTGTCTTACGGTCAGTTGAGCAAACAACCTTTCATTCAGCAAATACGCTTTGAATGCCAGCTTTGAATATAAAGAGGTTAAGACGTACATCTTGTCCTGTAGCAAGGGTTCAAGTGTACGTAACCATTACATTCCCTGTAGAAAGTTGAATAGACACAATAATGTTCTAAGAAAGCCTTCTTCAGTTCTGCAGTAGTGAATAAGTAAAGATCCTCAGAAAAAGGAGTTACATGAATCTTAAAAGATCAAGAAAGCAAAAATTCAGATGAAGGCTTTAATGTGAGAGACATGAATTTAATCCACTTCATAATTTCATGATCCACTTTCTAATTTCATCTGTTTATGAGATACAGTTCTACAACCTGAAAAGTATTATACCCATGTAAAGTGTTATTTTTATTTTAAAAAAATTGGAAAAATCAGTGTGGGTGTGTACTAGGGGCAAAGCAAAGATAGATTATTTAAGCACAAGAGTACAGTTGTGTTGGTTTACTTAAAATTAATCCATGATTTTGAAATTAGCACTTTCATTTTCCCAGCAGCATTCAATATCACTAGACTTCAATATGAATGCGAGCATTTGGAAGAAATCTTAAACAGTCCCTCCCCCCTCCCACTCACCATTTTCTTGCACAGAAGAGAGTTTGCACTTCCATTGCCATAGAACTTGGATTTTTCAGGTCTATGAAACACACTTTGCTGCATAGCCCTGATCTCTGATTGCTTGGACACAGGGCACTGCCTTCTTACATAAGTGAAACAAGAAATGGTTATTCCCATTCAGGCTAGAAATAGGGGCTGGGGTAATTAAGGTGTAATGTTCACAGTAGAGAAGTTTATGAGGCAATAAATAGTGGTTGAGGTTGGTTAAACGCTAAAATGAAGCAACGATGTTAGATAACCGCTAAAACTATTTATGGTAAATACACTCCTAAGCCATGAACATTAGTCCCATTAGATGACAGAATTTAAAAAGTAAATAGGAACAATAAAAAGTAAAACATGCAATTTTCTTTCTTTGTGAGGGATGTGAAAATGCTGAGTTCTCGTTTTTCCCATTGAAAATGCATTTTAGCCCATAATTTAGGTGAAAAGATAACACAGTATAAACAAAACTTTTTTTTGCAATACAAGGATATTAAATATAAAATAGATTGCTGGGGCTGAAATGATCATAGCTGGGGAAGAGAGGTATGTTGGGGGGAGGAAGGAAGGAAAATATGCAAAAGATAGATCTAAACTCCCCTCATTTTAATTTTTGTTTCTTTTTTTTTTTTTTTTTGGCGGTACGCGGGCCTCTCACTGTTGTGGCCTCTCCCGTTGCGGAGCACAGGCTCCGGACGCGCAGGCTCAGCGGCCATGGCTCACGGGCCCAGCCGCTCCGCGGCATGTGGGATCTTCCCGGACCGGGGCACGAACCCGCGTCCCCTGCATCGGCAGGTGGACTCTCAACCACTGCGCCACCAGGGAAGCCCTCATTTTAATTTTTGTAAAATTAAACAACTCATGATTATAATAATCTCATGCATTTTGCCTACTGAAAGGGCCATTACATCTTAGCAAGGACAAGAATACGTATTATACCAATTCCTGAAATTTATTCCATCAATATTTTCTGATATAGAGAGGACCATTAGGCAGGATATTTTGTCTGCTGGTTTTATGTTTGTATTTCTGTTTATTTTCTACTGAACCACTTCCCCATCCAGAATAAAGCTTAAATGTCTTTTATTACATTCAGCCATCTCCAGAGGCTGGCCCACCCTTTCCTGATAGGCTTATATCCCTTCATATTCTATCACCCATATACTTTCCAAATTTTGATGATAAAAGGTTTACCAAATTAGCATGATGGGTGTGGCACATTGTATAATTAGGACAGAATTATTTTCTCCAGTATCTTTGGTGCCCAGAGTTTTAGTCGGCCTTTCAAACCTCTGACCACCGTGTCCTTCTTTTCAATTCTTTTGTGTTTAAGACAAAGGACACTGAGTTGGTTTCTATAACACTTGCAGCAACAAAAAGTTCAAATGGAATTTTCCTGTATGAAATAAGAGCACAAAACTCTAGTTTTTGTTACTGTGAACATTTCTAAAAGATAGGAAATGGTCTACCATAAGAGTCACTCAAATAAAAACTTTTAATAAAGTCTGTCAGCCTTAGGAGTCGTCATTTTCCAGCAAACCATGAGTGGGTCATAAAACGTGAGGTGAGCAGATTCAGTGCTTCCTGGACATTTTGGATTCTGAAGTGACTGATGTGTCATTAGGGTCCACAGTTGCAGAATGGTAACAATTGTTCTTAGGTTCCAATGCAATGGTACAAGCATGGGAAGTCCTTGAAGGTTCCTGAGATATGAAACAATTTTGTGTAATAAGTGAAGGCACTAGAAGAAGAATGTATTTATCAGGGTTAATGTAAAGCTCTAATCTATACATGGATAAATTAAATAATCAAGCTTCAACTATAACTTCAGGAGCTCCCACACCTTCTGCTAATTCTTTTCTTCCCACGACTGGTTTTAATTTTTCCTTAATGTTTATCTTTTCTCCACAGATAGTCTTCTGAAGTTTATAAACAATATGATGAGTTCTTCAGTACATGATTAGGTTCCCCTGCTATCTTCAAATTACAACATTTTTCAGGTTTCAGTTTAAATTTTCCCAACACAGTGGGGGGATGTTTCCTCACATTCTATCCAAAGTTCTCCCCACCTGCTATTCTCTGTATCAGCGCCCTATTTGTTTATTTTATATTACTTAGGACTATTTGTAAAGATGTCTATTTATTTCCCCCTCTCTGTTTGTTTCTAGCCTCTCAGCCCCATAATGGAAAGTCTTCTATCTTCTTGGCTATGTATCCCTAGCACTTAAGATGGTCGCCAATGCACGCAAGTGACATAATGTATATTTGGTGAGGGAAAGATGGAAAGAATGATGTTTTCTACTGACAATGAGCTTTTCTCTATGGCTCACTAGCTCTAGAGACAAGATTGGAGTTACTTGTAAAATTCACTGATGTGAAACACGGTATTTCTTAAACAAGGTTATGTAAAATCTTCCAAGTTATAAGGAGAGCTGAGCTTAAAAATTTCACACAACTTTTTTGTGTGAGCAGTTTCAGAGAGAAAAACTGGCCACAAAATCTGAAATTTGAGTTAAACTGAGAAGCTCTTCTATAAGCTGCATACTAATTCAGTTCAATTCATTTTAGTCCATTTTCATTCCAAATATTAAATAAAATGCAGAGTCTGTGTTGCATGGAAAGATAAAGAAGACCAAGTTCACTCGCTATAGGAGCTTCCAGTCAAGTGGGAGAATCTGATGATTACATATTAAAAACAATATAAGGCAAGCCAGAATTTGAATGTGTGTCATCAGAAATGTGTATAAGAAGAATTATAATCATTGAAGGTGTAAAGGAAAGTCACTAAGGAGATGGGCCTTATAGAGTAAGACAGGCATTGAGACAGCGAAGAGCATAGCACCTGCAAATATGGAAGACTCAGAAGTATTCAAGTGATGGAATGTCGAAGAGTTTGCCTAGAATTTATGACATTTTTAGGAAACTATTGAGGAAAAACAAAACAAAACAAAACTAGAGGTGGGATGAGAGAACCTAGGGGACAGTCTTAAATTCTCAATACTCTGGGTTTCCTCTGTAGATTTAAATCTAGTACTCCATCCACTCTGTACAACACCCACTATTTCATTTTTATTTTGTTTTGTATTTTCTTTGGGGGAGGACCAATTAAATATTTCTGTTTAAATGGATTTTAAATTGGCATCTACCAGTATGTCATTTCCTTGTGAAAATTATTTCTCATGTGATGATGGCCTGAATATCAATATCTTCTCCTACATTAGAAGACATATTTTCCTTTATAAAAAAAATCTATAATGAAATAGAAATGAGAATATCTTCTAATGTTCTAACCATTAGGTTAAATCGTGATCCAATGTTTCTTCCCTGAACTCTTGGTCGTCCTTCAATTATCAGCTCCAAGTCGTTTCCTTGGGTTGCCCTTCCCTAATACACTTACTGTCCAACAGGGCTTCGAATTATGTATGCTCTTATCTCTGCTCTTTTAGGATACTTTGCAATATTTGTAATTGCACTTAGAAATCTGGACTATTCACTACATTATAAGTCTCAGGAGAGTGGACCCTCTTAGTCAATGCAGTCTATCCAGCAACTAAAACATGCTGTGTTACCAAAGATAAGTCAGCAATGATTTGCAGAATTAATGAGTGACAAATGGGTCTTTCATAACAATTTTAGAGATATTGCTAAATCAAATTATGAATATTCCACATATTAATATAGTTAGCTTTTCAAGTGTCAAAGGATCATGGCATGCAGATCTGCATTGTACATATATATTATACATCTAATCTTTGTTTATCCGTTGCTTTTCAACTTTTTTAACATTAGAGTCTAGGAGTGGTATCTTAGAGCAGTGATCCTTTGAATTAATCTCTGCTATGCTCTTTTATTCCTAATGTTTATCTGCAGGAAATAGTTATGTGTGCTTTTAGAATGTTGAGCCAAATAAAATGAACAGATTTTTAAAGGAAAACTGCTAGTTGCCACAGTGATATCATCTTGAATGGTTTTCTGTATTTCATAGGCCCAATTTGGCTAGATAAATATCAGAGTCCTATTTGAAAATATCATTATATATCAGTTTCAGATGGCTGTACTTTCAGAGGTTGCAACCAACATAACTATTTTCACTGCTTCTCAGTGAAAGAAACAAGAGACCTATTTATTTTTGTTGGTCTTTATCCTGCAGACTAGAGCACTTTCCCTTTTGCCTTTTGACACATCTAAGCAACTATCTAGGCAGTTGGATTTAAGATTTAAGTAAGCTCTAAATTTGATTCCTTTCGTGTATTCATTAACTTCATGCAGACAAAGCAGATGGTCACTTGTATAATTGCTTATGTGTTTATAAAGAAAATCAATTAGCACTACCCCTATGGAGTTCTTACCTTTTCGTTCCTTAAATTCTCATCAACAAATGTACTGATAGAGTCAGCTTTGGGCACATGCAAATTCCCATACTTGTGCCTAAGCCAGGGATCTTCACACATGTTAAGGAAGCTTGAAAAGAATAAAGAGAAGCACAGGGGAGACAGAGAGAGGGAAAGGAAAGAATGGTAGTGATAGATGAAAAACTGAGGGATCAGAGCAACACCCTGCAAACACACTGGGCATCTGGCATTAATTGTGAGGAGGAGAGCTTTTTCAGTCGTTCCTAAGAAGGCTTAAGAAAGAAGTCATTGGCTGGACTGCATCTGAAGCATTGAAAAAGATAGGAAACTAACGTACACAAACTACTGAAACTCTGTAAGGATAACTGAGGTGAATGCAGAGAACTGTTATTCACAGAGGTGGGTCACTCATCGGACTTCCTGGAGTCAAGGATAATGGGAGCAGGCTGTCTCCTCAGCTTTTTCTGCACAGTTCTTTCTAGACCCAAACCGGCCTACTTCCCACTACAGCGTGAACAAAGAGTTTGCCAGTCTCTTTCCAAATGTGCCGTGGCTCTGGGGACCCAGGGAGAAATGTTTTCAGGAGAGAAAAAGTTGAGTTTTCATATTCATCAGTTATTTTATTTAGACTTTTAATCAGGGTGAACTTTTGGCGGTTTCTTTATCCTAAAATTAAAATATATATATATAGTTCCTCAAGAGACTTTATAGTTGTTTGATATTTTTTTTCTTTTAATTCTGCAAACATTTAAAAGTGAGGGGAAGAAGTTCTTACAAAATTTAAGATTCCTGATCTTCTCCATAGGTCCAATATTCAACCACCTTGAAAAAAGCAAGAAGTTTATCGCATTGGTGGTTCCTCCAGTGTAAGGATGTAAAGAACACATAAATTTATTGTCACACTTCCATCATCATTGAACTGTTTGCCAGTATCTTTGCAATATAGTCATGGTTTCAACAAACACTTCTACTTCTGTAATTTTCATTTTCTGACCAAAGTAACATTACCCAGAACATATAACCTCTATCCATGTGGTCTTAAGATATTTCTAGATCTGTTAGCCCTGCCAAAGTAGTGATATAAGGTGGAGTGTCATATCTGCTTTTCACAATACCTCAAGTTGAAATTGGGTGAAACTCCAAATTTCTCATTCTGTCTATCTTGGTCTTAAAATCAATAGTCACCCCCCGATGTTATTGTTTTCTTACAATCAACTAATATTAATTTTGTTATTAAAAATACCTCCAACAAAAATAGAACTGTATTAAGTAAACAGTATTAAGCTTGTATGTGTCCTTTCTTTTGTTTGCTTACACACATACTAATATAGCCTTTCATATTTGAATTTGATCTGGGTCATACTACACATGGTATTCTGCAAGTTAATTTTTTCATTCAACAATATGCTTCAGTATTCTTCTATCTAAATCCAGAGATTGAACATGCATTGTTGAGGGCTATATGGTATTCTAAAGTATGAATACATATTGAATTATTCCTGTGATTGTGGTCAGTTAGGTTTTCTCCATTAATTCCACATGTCTAAGCAAGTTTGTAGTGAATATAATACCAAAGTGTGATTATATACCTTTGATCACTTGTGTATTTTTGTACTCTAGATTCCTAAAAGTGAAACTGCCAGTTTATAGAGATTCCATATTTGAAGTCTTACCAAACTGCTCTCCCAAAATATTGTATCAGTGTATAAATCCGTCAGTATCATATGTGAATGTCCTTTTCCCCACACTCACCAACAGCGTATATGTTAGAAAGGAGTCTTCATACTTGAACTGTTTGGAAGTCACTACTTCACACTCCCCTGCTTCACTAACCATGCTCTCTGCAGATTTAATCTCCTCATTCTTGGTCTTAGTTCCAGAAGCTGAACTTAACTCCTCCCAATCTTGTGTCATTATTTTCTGCCTCCTGCATACCTCCTGCAATGTGTATGCTGACACTTTCCTCACATAACATTTCTTAGGGCCATAACTTTTATGTTAGTGCTGTTCTTCTTCCTGGGATCCTTGACTTGACAATAATTTCATATATATTTTTTTGGCACACAGTTTTTTGTTTGGTAGACATGCATATCATGCTGGAAAAATAATATGCATGAGGTGAAATTTGGGGGTGTCTCCTAATTTCCTACATAAAAATTTATTTGGGAAGAGTGTTCATGGGAACATGCCTGCCTCAACGCAAGGGGTAAACACTCCTTGCAGAAGATTCCTCAATATGTTGTCTGTGTTTTGGGGAGTAGAGGGCACCTTCACTACAGATGCACTAACTTGTTCAATGATTGTTTGGGCCAGTTGATAAAAATCAGAATCAAGTAACAAGCTAATTGAGTTATTTAAAATATTCTTCTTTAATTCAGCGTAAGTTTCTAAGGGAAATAAAGTGCCAAAATTTTATCTTGGCACAGAATCTCTGTTTGTTTATTTGTTTGTTTTAAGCAAAAATAGAATTTTAGGAGATCTGATATCTTGATTCTTCCCCCCATCACTTATACAGGTTGGCAATTGTTATTCTGTTCCGAAATAGAAGAATGTTTATTGTGTAATGGCAGCTATCAAAATAATGCTTTCCTATTGTTTTCAGTAACTTTTGTGACCAACATTCAAGCTGGAAGGTAGGATTGTGTACCTAGATTGGAATTAAAGTTTTGATTGATAATATACTTGTTACAGCACTAGGATTTGTTTTTATTACTTAAGACTGGTGAGAAGTGCACTATTTGTTACTCTTTTATTAACAACTGCACATGAATGTATATGAGATATGTGTTATACACACACACACTCACAGAAAGAGAATACTTAATTACATAGTTCAATAGGAAAGAACTATCAGGACATTGATAAGCATGCACATTCTAATCAAACAACTAACTATGCTGAAAGTTTGGTGTCCAAACTGAAACAGAGAATAAATACTTCTCATCGACCATGTTAAGTTTATACCTTTCAAATTTTCTATTTCCTCAGTCATAAACCTTAGTGGCGGAGCTGGCATTGGCAGCTTTATGTTAGGTACACTTGACTTTTACCATGTAAAGCATTTTATCCACGACCAGAGGATTTCAGAATAACAACTCTGTATCCTTTTATTTTCATATCTGTACTAATAAAGAAAAAAAGTGAAGTTGCTATGAATATTACCTATTCTTTCATGATTGAAGATAGAAATGATTTTGGACCATCTTGAATCAGTGTTTCAATAAATACCTGTTGCTTGTCCATCTGTCTTTCGAATATTGGTATAAATGGAATGGATAGGGAGAGACGTCTCTTTCAGAGCAGTAGGTAGAATATTTTCATGAGAATTTTAAGGTATTGTAATTGAATGAATGAAGAGAGACTATGTCAGGAGAAAGGACCACCAAACATTGACATAGCCAAACAGTGTAAGACCTCTATGAGAACCCAGTATTGACAGACACATTCATGTTAATGTAATCTGATGGGGTATAGTTCATATAGTGTTTGTGACCCTTATTTTTTTTTTTTTTTTTTTTTTGTGGTACGCGGGCCTCTCACTGTTGTGGCCTCTCCCGTTGCGGAGCGCAGGCTCCGGACGCACAGGATCAGCGGCCATGGCTCACGGGTCCAGCCGCTCCGCGGCATGTGGGATCTTCCCGGACCGGGGCACGAACCCGTATCCCCTGCATCGGCAGGCGGATTCTCAACCACTGCGCCACCAGGGAAGCCCTGTGACCCTTATTGCCATCATATTTTATTTTGACTCTCAGTCCTGTCCTGAGGTGATATTTATTGAGGTTCCCTCGTACTTTATATAAGTTGGAACAAAGCTATGGTAGGATGAGTGGATGAAAGCTATACCTGAGAGTAGTGTAAGGAAGAGTAAGAACAAACATCTGGAGGAAAATATGTGTGTTTCCATTAAAAAAAAAAAAAACAAACTCTGTGCTACTAGAAAAGTTTATTAATTTCATATAATAACATTTGGGAAAGGTTTAGATTTTCTGATAACTGCTGTATTATTTTCAGTCTTTTTCTGGTTGATTATTCATGCACGTAGTACAGAGACTTTATTAGAAAAAGGGGGTCATTTCTTTTAATAATCAGCAGTCTTACTGGATTTCTCAAAAAATAGTAGCTCTGTAAGTTTAATAAAAAAATAATCTTTGGTCAAGTACCTGCTGTTAGAATTGGACCAATGCTTTGATATATTTAGAAACTATTGTTTCAAACAATTATGACTACCTTAAAGTGTTTCCACATTTAGTAGAGTGGAGAATTAGTCACCTAAATTAAACATTTTGTTTTTAAGAAGTACTTCTTAGGTCTGATAATTTATAGTTTTAAGTTTTTCAATAAAGCCAGTGAATCTTCTCTTTAATGGTGCATTGCAAATATATTCATCTTTTGAGAATGTTTTTAATTGAGGTATAGTTGATTTACAATATTATATTAGTTTCAGATGTACAACATAGTGATTCAATATTTTTATAGATTATACTCCATTTAAAGTTATTACAAAATAATGGCTATATTTTCCTGTGCTGCGCAATATATCCTTGTATCTTATTTATTTTACACATAGTAGTTTGTACCTGTTAATCCTCTACCCCTTTTTCCCCTCCTCCTTTCCCTCTCCCCACTGATATCCACTAGTTTGTTCCCTGTATCTGTGAGCCTATTTCTTTTTTCTTGTTGTTATATTCACTAATTTGTTTTATTTTTTTAGATTCCATGTATACATGATATCGTATAGTATTTGTCTTTCTCTGAGTATGTTGTTTTCATTGCCCAATAGTTTCTCAACTGAGACCATAAGGTTCTCCTTCATCCATTTCAGTGTCACATCATCAGCCTTGAAAATAGAGAATGTTGGAGGAACAATAGCAATCTTTACTATGAAGTGCAATTCTTAAATGTACTACAAATAGCAGTGACGTATGCTTTGGGCTGGTATCAAATGTAAATAATTTGAATTTCTATCTGTTTCTTTGTGACAAAATAGCTTGTGAATGGTCAAAACTATTGCCTATATTTAGTACTATTTAAGGTGCTCAAAAGTCATGTACACAGCAGAAAGAGTTTCATCCTTTCTTTTAAGAAGAATACCCAGAAAAGAATCCTTTTTGGCAGTTGCTGAAGCTGCAGAAGTAGGCTAAGTTAAGATCAGTTAGTCATTGCAATTCAATCCTTGTGAGTGGAATTCCGGTGCTTCAGCAGATCTGGAAAACCTTAGGAAATACTTTTACAACAATAAGCAACAACACACAAAATGATTATTCATGATAGTAGAATGTTGGCATAGTGGAAAGTCTGGATCTGGGCTACTGTGTTAATAATAATAGATGGTAATACCTCCCTCAATAAGCCTTGCAGTATTCACAGTAGGAGAATCGCTGTAACAAGAACCCCAGCATTTCAGTAGCTTGGCACAGCAAATATTTATCATCCAATCAGTCCAGTGCATACCCTGGGGGTACCAGGGGATTCTATTGGCTCTATTCTCCCTTACAGACCAGGTGTTGTCCTGGATTCTCTACAGAAGATAAGGGAAGAAGCAGAGTAGAGCATCTCACAGTATGTTTCTTTGGACCCTTTTTAGAGGTGTCCATCACTTCTACCCACAATCCATAGGCCAGAACTCATTCAGATCGCCGCACCTAACTACAGGAAAAGCTGGGAGATATAGTGTAGCTTTCTGCTCAGAATAGAGGGGGATAGCTTGTGAATATCTAGCCTGTCTCTGTCATAGCCCTTTATGGTTTGTAAGTTCATTCCATATCATTGGATCCTGAAAAATACCACATAGCATCCCTAAGGTCATTATTATATTCCAAGGAATTGATAAAAGTTTAACACAAGTTAGAAACCACCACTGATCTTCTGAATGAATCTTTTTACAATTGAAAAACCCAGCAGTTTTTCCACTGAAGTATGTGGCCTGCTACCTTCTATAGTAGAATTTTGGTTTCATTTCATGTGACAACGTGTAGAACAAGAATAGAGTTTGTTGACACAGTGGCAATTCTGAAGTTGGAGCCTCCATGTGCAACTCTAGGGTGCCCATTTCCATAGACTACAATATAAATGGCACCTCCCAAGGGTTGGGACCTGCACGGCCTCCATTGCTGTCAGGCAGCTCTGAGCCAAGTACAGCAATTCGCATAATTAAAATTTAGACTAAAAGGATCCATCTCCATACCAAGTTAATATTTAAGGTATCGGAGAGAGTGAAAAGAGCCTTTGCTTCAGTATAAGACACTTGGGTTTGAATCCCTACTGTGCTAATTACTGACTTGGTATTGAGCATATTAGTTAACCTACAAGAGCTTCACTTTTTTTCATTTGTGGGGATGTATAAAATGGCATGCTGTCAATGCCTGAAAATGAATGGGACATTCTGTAATTGACAGATTCCTTTTTCCAACATGCCATAAAAAAATAAGACAAAAACTCTATAGATGACGCTTACTTTTGTAAGAAGAATGCAGAGGAGAGTTTATATGAAATCTAGTAGAATGTCAGGATTCTATAACTAATGGGAACTTATAAAAGTGAAGTATAGACCAAAAAAAAAAAAAAAAACCCCTACATTATAATGATTGATTTTTAAATTCAGTGGTCAAAAATTTTTAGGTGCCCATAATGTGCCAGAAGTTTTTAGGCCATTTTTTACATATTTACTATTTTTGTTTGCTCAGAAAATTATATATAACTACTGAGTTGTTTATTCCTCTCTCACCTCAGATTTAGTTTTATTTAGAGTAGAGAGAGTCAGTCTGTGTAGACTAACAAGCTTTACTCCCATATGCGGACATGGTGCGCCTCAAGAAAGGGAGCCCAAGGGACTATGTCTGTTGTCAGTTTTAAGCACACTCAGTGGCAGTGTGTCTTACACCTGGCACTGTGGTGCTTTGTTTACAATGCTGAAGTCATCCATGGTAGCCCAAATGTTGGATACTGGACTGATCCAGAGTCCAGTAGTCTTTTTATTCTTCTCTCTATCATTACTTGGATAATTATGGCCATATGTTTTATTTAATTTGTCTGTATTACAGAATCTGCCCCCAACCCTGAAAAAGAGAAAGAAATTCAATCAGTATCTACACATACTAACATTTCTTGGCAGTAACTAAAGAGGCAAAGAGATGCAGGAGAAAGTGAGATCAGAAGTCTTTTCATACTCGCTTTTTTGTCTCTCCTTTTATTTCTATCAATTATAGCCCTGCTTTACAACTTGTTTGTTTAAGAAATAGTTTGTGAAATTGAAGCAAATGATTCCATCAGTACCTTAAATCGTGGCTTTCTGTTTTATCCATATTTCACTTTGACTGTTTTCAAAACAGAAGATGTTTTCCATTAGTCTTCATATAAGGAATGTCAACATGTGTTCTATACTTTTAATTTCTCTTCCTCAAGAGTGTGGACTTTGTTGCCAAAGAGGTGGAGGCTCAAATACCAGGTGTGATGTTTACTGACTATGTGGCTTTGGGCAAGTGAGGGAACATCTCTGAAAACCTGTTCACTCTTTTGCAGAAAGAAAATAATTAGATTGTACTTTCAGCATTGTTTAAAAGTTAGGAAGGGGGCTTCTCTGGTGGCGCAGTGGTTGAGAGTCCGCCTGCCGATGCAGCGGACACGGGTTCGTGCCGCGGAACAGCTGGGCCCGTGAGCCATGGCCACTGAGCCTGCGCGTCCGGAGCCTGTGCTCCGCTGTGGGAGAGGCCACAGCAGTAAGAGGCCCGCGTACCGCAAAAAAAACAAATAAAAAAAATTAAAAATAAAAGTTAGGAAGGAAGATAGATATTAAGCATGCTCTATTAGATCACTAATATCCTTCTTCTCAGAATTATTATAATGATTTCAAAGTAAATAATAAGTAAAGTTACTTGATTCATACATTGACCAAGTAATCAAGCAAACATAACAGGGAACTCAGTTGATCACCAGCCACATATATAAACCTTTCCCTTTAACAAGGTATACAAAGTAAAGGAGAAAGATTAAATATAAATGCTAGTTAATGCTAGTTGAAGAAAAAATTATAATCCAAATTGATAAAAAACAAATACATTGTTTTATCACAACATTTGCAATTGGAATGAAACTCTTTCCTTGAAAGGCAAAGCATGGTGATGATGGGGGAGGTAAATTTTTTTAATGAGGAAATTAAGATTCAAATTCTCATGCAATTTTATGAAATGTGATAGGAATAGAAGTGATTTAGATGTGGAAATTTAAAAGACAATCCTGAAGCACTATGGGAATGGTACAATACTAGGACTGTTCTATTCCTGCTACTCCTACACGGGCACTTCTTTTTTTGTTGTTTTTTTCTTGGGTAATATTGTAATGTAGAAAATGCATATATGCATTTACGGAATGTCAGTAATCTTGAAAACTAGAATACATAGAAATATATGCATAGTTTCAAAAAAGAAATTACATTTAACGAGAACTCATTTAACTTTTTCTTACTTTTTATATAAGTCAATGCATATAAAGATGGAGAAACTAAAAGGCTTATAGAAAATTGGGCTTCATCCAGCAACTCTCAGGTATTTTTATATTTAGCACAGATATGAATATTAGCATGTGTCTGTATGCCCGAGAAAGAAGTAAAATGGGTCAAACCTAAAAGATATTTTATCAACTCTATTCTTTCAGTTGACTGTTAACATGTTCATAATAATTATGAGTGTTTCCGTATCAGGATGACCCTTGATGTCTTTTCATGATTTCAGGTACAAGAGGAAATAGTCATGAAGAGAAAAAATCACATTGATGAATGTCCCATGGGCTTTAGATTTTGTAATCTGGAAAAAAAAAACACAAAAAACTTGCCTGTTGAAAAATTACTCTGTTAATGTTGGGTTTATGTTACATAAAATAATTGAAATTGCTGGCATATATTTGTTTGTAAAATGATTTAGTACAAGTAAGTGTTTTATCATTCTCAGACCTTTTTCAGAGCCTACTGTGTGCACATCTCTCTGTTCTGCAGGAGGAGTGTGCAAAGATCAGCTCAAGCTCTGACATAGATCATTGTACTGAATTATATGGGTGGATCAGCTGCCTAAAAAAGCAATTAGTAGCCAGTTTACTTCTGCATGATGCTACATGGGCCAACTTACCTTTTGCTTTGCTAAGTGAACTAATTATATTGCCCAGTTCCCAGACCTATAATTTGGAGTTAGCCATGGGGAAATTTCACTCATAGATGGAGGAATATGACTCCTTTTTCCTTTCATGCACCTACAACAGAAGGTGTTGTTGTGTCTTACTGTATCAGCAAAAAGGACTATTTTTCAAGTTCTAAATAATTGGCTCAAATATAAAATTATCATAAAAAATCATATATAACTTTTTTCTTTAATAGTGAAAAAGCAGAATTGTGTTAGACATATAGAAAATGTGCCAGATAAATGTAATATTGGAAGATTGAAAACATAGCTTAGATAATTACACGTTTGTGGAGTATTTTAGGGCTACTAGTGAGCTAGTTAAATCACAATTTTTCCAGATTACAAAAATCTATAATTATTATAATTTATTTATTCAAAATATTTATTAGGTATCTGCTGTATACCAGGCCCTTTTGGTCTGAATTGCATATCTTTTATGTATGGCTCTATGGTAAAATATGAGCCTGTAAAATTACTTCTCTTCATTTGAGTGTCAATATTAGGGAGGACTTAAAAGATTGAAAAAGCTAATATATTTTTTTTTAATTTTATTTTATTTTTTTATACAGCAGGTTCTTATTAGTTATCCATTTTATACACATCAGTGTATACATGTCAATCCCAATCACCCAATTCATCCCCCCACCCCACCCCCACCCGCTTTCCCCCCTTGGTGTCCATACATTTGTTCTCTACATTTGTGTCTCTATTTCTGCCTTGCAAACCAGTTCGTCTGTACCATTTTTCTAGATTCTACATATATGCGTTAATATACGATATTTGTTTTTCTCTTTCTGACTTACTTCACTTTGTATGACAGTCTCTAGGTCCATCCATGTCTCTATAAATGACCCAATTTTGTTCCTTTTTATGACTAAGAAATATTCTATTGTATATATGTACCACATCTTCTTTATCCATTAGTCTGTCAATGGACACTTAGGTTGCTTCCATGTCCTGGCTATTGTAAATAGTGCTGCAGTGAACACTGGGGTGCATGTGTCTTTTTCAATTATGGTTTTCTCTGGGTATATGCCCAGGAGTGGGATTGCTGGATCATAGGGTAATTCTATTTTTAGTTTTTTAAGGAACCTCCATACTGTTCTCCATAGTGGCTGTATCAATTTACATTCCCACCAACAGTGTAAGAGGGTTCCCTTTTCTCCACACCCTCTCCAGCAACTTGTTGTTTGTAGATTTTCGATGATGGCCATTCTGACTGGTGTTAGGCGATACCTCATTGTAGTTTTGATTTGCATTTCTCTAATAATTAATGATGTTGAGCAGCTTTTCATGTGCTTCTTGGCCAACAGTATGTCTTCTTTGGAGAAATGTCTATTTTGGTCTTCTGCCCATTTTTTCATTGGGTTGTTTGTTTTTTTAAACTATTGAGCTGAATGAGCTGTTTATATATTTTGGAGATTAATCCTCTGTCCGTTGATTTGTTTGCAAATATTTTCTCCTGTTCTGAAGGTTGTCTTTTTGTCTTGTTATAGTTTCCTTTGCTGTGAAAAAGCTTTTACATTTCATTACATCCCATTTCTTTATTTTTGTTTTTATTTCCATTACTCTAGGAGGTGGGTCAAGAAAGATCTTGTTATGATTTATGTCAAAGATTGTTCTTCTTATGTTATCCTCTAAGAGTTTTATAGTGTCCAGTCTTACATTTAGGTCTTGAATCCATTTTGACTTTATTTTTGTGTATGGTGTTAGGAAGTGTTCTAATTTCATTCTTTTACATGTTGCTGTCCAGTTTTCCCAGCACCACTTATTGAAGAGACGGTCTTTTCTCCATTGTATATCCTTTCCTTCTTTGTCATAGATTAGTTGACCATAGGTGTGTAGGTTCATCTCTGGGCTTTCTATCCTGTTCCATTGATCTATATTTCTGTTTTTGTGCCAGTACCATATTGTATTGATTACTGTAGCTGTGTAGTATAGTCTGAAGTTAGGGAGCCTGATTCCTCCAGCTCCGTTTTTTTCCCTCAAGATTGCTTTGGCTATTCAGGGTCTTTTGTGTCTCCATACACATTTTAAGATCTTTTGTTCTAGTTCTCTAAAAAATGCCATTGGTAATTTGATAGAGGTTGCATTGAATCTGTAGATTGCTTTGGGTAGTATAGTCATTTTCATAATATTGATTCTTCCAATCCAAGAACATGGTGTATCTCTCTGTGTCATCTTTGATTTCTTTCATCAATGTCTTATAGTTTTCTGAGCACAGGTCTTTTACCTCCTTAGGTAGGTTTATTCCTAGGTATTTTATCCTTTCTGTTGTGATGGTGAATGGAATTGTTTCCTTAATTTCTATTTTTGATCTTTTGTTGTTAGTGTATAGGAATGCAAGAGATTTCTGTGCATTAATTCTGTATCCTGCAACTTTACCAGATTCATTGATTAGCTCTAGTAGTATTCTGGTGGCATTTTTAGGATTCTCTATGTATAGTATTATGTCATCTGCAAACAGTGACAGTTTTACTCCTTCTTTTCTGAATCGGATTCCTTTTATTTCTTTTTCTTCTCTGATGGCCATGGCTAGGACTTCCAAAACTATGTTGAATAATAGTGGTGAGAGTGGACATCCTTGTCTTGTTTTAATCTTAGAGGAAATGCTTTCAGTTTTTCACAATTGAGAATGATGTTTGCTGTGGGTTTGTCATATATGACCTTTATTATGTTGAGGTTGGTTCCCTCTATGTCCACTTTCTGGAGAGTTTTTATCATAAATGGGTGTTGAATTCTGTCAAAAGCTTTTTTTGCATCTATTGAGATGATCATATAGTTTTTATTCTTCCATTT
This sequence comes from Kogia breviceps, assembly GCF_026419965.1. Classification (NCBI taxonomy): domain Eukaryota; kingdom Metazoa; phylum Chordata; class Mammalia; order Artiodactyla; family Physeteridae; genus Kogia; species Kogia breviceps. The sequence goes on along the minus strand of NC_081311.1, from coordinate 113,805,252 downwards.
GCTAATATGGTGTATCACATTCATTTATGTATATTGAAGAATCCTTGCATCCATGGGATAAACCCCACTTGATCATGGTGTACAGACCTTTTAATGTGTTGTTGGATTCTGTTTGCTAGTATTTTGTTGAGGATTTTTGCATCTATATTCATCAGTGATATTGGTCTGTAATTTCCTTTTTTTGTAGTATCTTGTCTGGTTTTGGTATCAGGGTGATGGTGGCCTCATAGAATGAGATTGGGAGTGTTCCTTCCTCTGCAATGTTTTGGAAGAGTTTGAGAAGGATGGGTGTTAGCTCTTCTCTAAATGTTTGGTAGAATTCGCCTGTGAAGCCACCTGGTCCTGGACTTTTGTTTGTTGGAAGATTTTTAATCACAGTTTCAATTTCAGTGCTTGTGATTGGTCCATTCATATTTTCTATTTCTTTCTGGTTCAGTCTTGGAAGGTTATACCTTTCTAAGAATTTGTCCATTTCTTCAGGTTGTCTATTTTATTGGCATAGAGTTGCTTGTAGTAGTGTCTTAGGATGCTTTGTATTTCTGCAGTGTCTTCTGTAACATCTCTTTCATTTCTAATTTTATTGAATTGAGTCCTCTCCGTCTTTTTCTTGATGAGTCTGGCTAACGGTTTTTCAAGTTTGTTTGTATTCCCAAAGAACCAGCTTTTAGTTTTATTGATCTTTGCTATTGTTTTCTTTGTTTCTATTTCATTTATTTCTGTTCTGATCTTTATGATTTCTTTCCTTCTACTGACTTTGCGTTTTGCTTGTTCTTTTCTCTAGTTCCTTTAGATGTAAGGTTAGATTGTTTATTTGAGATTTTTCTTGTTTCTTGAGGTAGGATTGTATTGCTGTAAACTTCCCTCTTATAACTGCTTTTGCTGCATCCCATAGGTTTTGGATTGTTGTGTTTTCATTGTCATTTGTCTCTAGGTACTTTTTGATTTCCTCCTTGATTTCTTCAGTGATCTCTTGGTTATTTAGTAACGTATTGTTTAGCCTCCATGTGTTTGTGTTTTTTATGTTTATTTCCCTGTAATTGATTTCTAATCTCATGACATTATGGTCAGAAAAGATGCCTGATGTGATTTCAATTTTCTTAAATTTACCAAGGCTTGATTTGTGACCCAAGATGTGATCTATCCTGGAGAATGTTCCATGTGCACTTGAGAAGAAAGTGTAATCTGCTGTTTTCAGATGGAATGTCCTATAAATATCAATTAAATCTATCTGGTCTATTGTGTCATTTAAAGCTTGTGTTTCCTTATTAATTTTCTGTCTGGATGATCTGTCCATTGGTGTAAGTGAGGTGTTAAAGTCCCCACTATTACTGTGTTGCTGTCAATTTCCTGTTTTATAGCTGTTAGCATTTGCCTTTGATATAGGGGTGCCTCTATTTTGGGAGCACCTCAATTATACTTAAAATTGTTATATCTTCTTCTTGGATTGATCCATTGATCATTATGTAATGATCCTTCCTTGTTTCTTGTAACGTTCTTTATTTTAAAGTCTATTTTATCTGATATGAGTATTGCTACTCCAGCTTTCTTTTGATTTCCATTTGCATGGAATATCTTTTTCCATCCCCGCACTTTCAGTCTGTACGTGTCCCTGGGTATGAATTGGTCTCTTGTAGACAGCATATATATGGGTCTTGTTTTTGTATCCATTCAGCAGAGCCTGTGTCTTTTGGTTGGAGCATTTAATCCAGTCACATTTAAGATAATTATTGATATGTATATTCCTATTACCACTTTCTTAATTGTTTTGGGTTTGTTTTTGTAGGTCCTTTTCTTCTCTTGTGTTTCCCACTTTGGGAAGTTCCTTTAGTATTTGTTGTAGAGCTGGTTTGGTGGTGCTGAATTCTCTTAGCTTTTGCTTGTGTGCAAAGGTTTTGATTTCTCCATCAAAATACATGAAATCCTTGGTGGGTTGAGTAATCTTGGTTGTAGGTTCTTCCCTTTCATCACTTTAAATATATCATGCTACTCCCTTCTGGCTTGTAGAGTTTCTGCTGAGAAATCAGCTGTTATCCTTATGGGTGTTCCCATGTATATTATTTGTCATTTTTCCCTTGTTGCTTTTAATAATTTTTCTTTGTCTTTAATTTTTGTCAGTTTGATTACTATGTGTCTTGGCATGTTTCTCCTTGGGTTTATCCTGCCTGATACTCTCTTGCTTCCTGGACTTGGGTGGCTATTTCCTTTCCCATGTTAGGGAAGTTTTCAACTATAATCTCTTCAAATATTTTCTCGGGTCTGTTCTCTCTTTCTTCTCCTTCTGGTACCCCTATAATGTGAATGTTGGTACATTTAATGTTGTCCCAGAGGTCTCTTCGTCCATGTTAATTTCTTTTCATTCTTTTTTCTTTATTCTGTTCTACAGCATTGAATTCCACCTTTATGTCTTCCAGGTCACTTCTCCATTCTTCTGCCTCAGTTATTTTGCTATTGATTCCTTCTAGTGTATTTTTATTTCAGTTATTGTATTGTTCACCTCTGTTTGTTTGTTCTTTAGTTCTTCTAGGTGTTTTGTTCTTTAATTCTTCTAGGTCTTTGTTAAACATTTCTTGCATCTTCTTCATCTTTGCCTCCATTCTTTTTCCAAGGTCTTGAATCATCTTCACTATCATTGTTCTGAATTCTTTTTCTGGAAGTTTGCCTGTATCCATTTCATTTAATTGTTTTTCTGGGGTTTCATCTTGTTCCTTCATCTGGTACATAGCACTGTGTCTTTTCATTTTGCCTATCTTTCTGTGAATGTGGTTTTCCTTCCACAGGCTGCAGGATTGTAGTTCATCTTGCTTCTGCTGTCTGCTCTCTGGTGGATAAGGCTATCTAAGTGGGTTGTGCAAGCTTCCTGATGGGAGGGACTGTGGTGGGTAGAGCTGGATGTTGCTCTGGTGGACAGAGCTCAGTAAAACTTTAATCTGCTTATCTGCTGATGGGTGCATCTGCGTTCCCTCCCTGCTGGTTGTTTGGCCTGAGCCAACCCAGCACTGGAGGCTACAGGCTCTTTGGTGGGGCTAATGGTGACTCTGGGAGCTCTCATGCCAAGGAGTGCTTCCCAGAACTTCTGTTGCCAGTGTCCTTGTCCCCATGGTGATCCACAGCTACCTCTCCTGCCTCTGCAGGAGACCCTCCAACACTAGCAGATAGGTCTGGTTCAGTCTCCTATGGGGTCACTGCTCCTTTCCCTGGGTCCTGATGTGCACACCACTTTGTGTGTGCCCTCCAAGAGTGGAGTCTCTGTTTCCCCCAGTCCTGTCAAAGTCCTGTAGTCAAATCCCACTAGTCTTCAAAGTGTGATTCTCTGGGAATTCCTCCTCTTATTGCCATACCCCCAGGTTGGGAAGCCTGGCATGGAACTCAGAACCTTCACTCCAGTGTGTCGACTTCTGTGGTATAATTGTTCTCCTGTTTGTGAGTCACCCACCCAGAAGTTATGGGATTTGATTTTATTGTACCCCTCCTACCATCTCATTGAGGCTTCTCCTTTGTCTTTGCTGTGGGGTATCTTTTTTGGTGAGTTCCAGTGTCTTCCTGTCGATGATTGTTCAGCAGTTAGTTGTGATGCTGGTGCTCTTGCAAGAGGGAGTGAGCGTATGTCCTTCTACTCCGCCATCTTGAACCAATCTCCTGAAAAAGCTAATTCTTTTAACAAAGCGATCTTAGCTAGTGAATAGCTGTGTACCTGTATGCTGTTTCTTAGCTTCTGTGGAAAAGATTCAAAGGCATTGACCTGTTGAAAAATGGATTGACACCTCATTTTTAGAGTAAAGGAAAAATATAGTTGGTCAATGAATCAGTTAATAATTTTTGGTTGTCATAGTGTCAAATAAGCTGACAATATATTTTCTCTCTCATTTTTATTTGGTGTCTAGTAACTGCCCAGCTGACATCCTATATAAATCACTTAGTTTTTCTGATTTAAATTCTTCACATCTGTCCTGCTGGCCTAAGAAAGGAAGGTTTTATTGTTGTTTTCTATGTAAAACCATACATCAGCTTTGAATAAAGGTTCAAATTGTTATTTAATTCTAAAAGATCGTCAATGGCCATCTATGGTCATTGCCAGCACATCACAGGAAATCTAAGGAATTGACCTTAATAGCGGTGGACTTTAAAAAGGTGGGAATTATTCCGTGCATTAAGAATTTGAATGCAGTGAATAAAGAAAATTCACATAGATTGTGTTTCAATATATGGTAAGTTTGGCTCTTGAAAGACATCTTTGTTCCATCAGATCAGTTCTGTTCACTTGCTTAGCTAAGGAATGTCATTCCAGTTAAACCCAGTTAACCCAGATTAGTGAGCATCTGGTAGTATTTAAGATAAGATTCTTTGAGTAGATTAAGATGAAGCATAGATAAGCAAAAATCATATTATCACTAGGCTAATATTTCCCAAATGGCATTCCATGGAATAATAGTGTCCCTAGAGACAATAAAAATGAAAGGTGATGAAATTAGTTGATGTGTGTATTGATTTATATCAGTTCCCTCTTGAAATATCACACTTCATAGAGAAATGAATGAGGAATTTTGGAATAAAGGGCACTTAGTTTGGTTAATACATCATTCAATAATAACAATAGAAGACACATCAACTTTCTGTGTTTATATGAAAAAGAAAAAGGAACTAGACTTTTCCTTACCTGAGTGAATTTCCATGTGACTAATTCCAAATCATGGGGGTTTGGGTAGGACTCAAGTTGTTAGGGGACACTGTTTTACAGATATAGATTGAAAAAAGCTTTTCTGGACCTACTATATACAGCTAAGGTAAGCCTTGCCAGGACTGTTGAAAAAGCATTGCCCAATTTCTATTGTTGCTAGTTAATATACATTTAAATTAAAAAAGGACATAATTTAGAATCACCTAAGACTGTCAAGGTCAAATGTTTTATAGATATAAATATGGAATTATTGGCTATATTATCTCTTTAAGAGGATATAACTTCTGAACTTGCTTATGTTTATTCCACGCCATTCTACTTGGAACATTCAGAAGAAATAATTTATTTAAACTTTCTGTCCTAATTAGGTCAGCCTTTACCAATGAACACAAACACTTTAGAAGTCATTATTATTCTTACCTACATTTTTACAGTATGCTGACCTGTATGCTACTTAAATTCTGGGGTTTTAATTTCATCTTCATTATTGCAGCTTTCCAAATGCCACTGGATATAGATTACTGCCAAGTAAGGCTTATTATCAGCAGGCTGGGGTTATGATGTACTACAGACAGTAGCATTCTGTTAAGGCCAAAGTCATTTATTTCATGAGGCTAGTTTACAGCACACATTATGCAAAAGAAAAACCTGAATATTGACAAAACTACAGAAAAAATGCATGAGTATTCTTTTTAGCATTTACTTTGCATTTATATCCCCAGATTTAACACTTCTCAATTTATTTTACCATAATCAAAATGTAACCATCTTTTCTCCTATAATGAGGAGTAGTGTAATTGTGTAGACTAATTTTAATTTAGATTCATCGTCTTCATAAGTTTAAAATATGTGTAATATGCACATTTTAAATTTCTAAATTGCACTAAAAAATTTTGGAGACTATATAATTAACATCCATATAATATCTTTGCAAAAGTAAACTCTTAGACTTTATATCCTCCTGTACTGAATTTCAGGTTTTGTCTTCTCCATTTCCCAGTGGCTGCATTTCTAAAAATTAGAGTACCTACAATAGAAGCTACCACACAACAAGTTCATCCTGAAAATAAAAGTTTATGAATTCATATAGAAATTAGTTCTATCAAGAGCCAAAATATTTGTTTAAAAAATAATTACTTTGGGTTTCAAAGCTATTCAAATAAAAAGATAAGACAAACAAAAGTTCTGTTAACTAGCTAACTAATCAGATATGGCTGTGCCATGGAGTGACCAACTACTTCTCTGAGCTTTTATATAACAGCTTCCTCATTCTTGACAGATCTCTGGGACCTATTATTAAAGGCAAGTTACAAACCTCCTTCTCCCTTTCAAAGTGGCAGTCTTAACTAAAAACATGAGAATTCAACTACAAAAATAAATATGGGTCCAGGAAGAAAATAAATCAGAAAAAAAAGTCAACATTTACAAATATATTTTTGTAGGCTGAGGGAATATCTCAGAAGAAATGATCACCTAATTGGTGAAACACTGAAGTTTGTAGATGCGTCTCACTGGACTCTACATAAATGATGGTGCCAAAGAGAGTAACCCAGGGTACATAAGTTTGTGGCCACTCACTAAAATTTTTGGATTCAAGTGTTTGCAGTTACAGAACTAAAATTTTTTCTACTTCTGTCATATGTCTTGCCTGTCATTCAGCTAAAATGCAAGTCAATCCATTTTGGGAAAAATAAAAGAGGAAAGAGAAAAATAGCCCTAACGGATTTGACTGCCAGGCTAAATATTTCAGTCTTTCATTTTCTTTGAAAATGTGATTGTCATTTTAATAGGTAGGAATCACTCATAGACATAGGCTAGTTAATAAAAACATTATTTAATAATTTTTTGGTCTTGTTTTCAGACCAAACTAAACTTGTTGAGTTACTTTTTAAAATTCTAAAAATCCTCACTAGAGGGCCTCCCTGGTGGCACAGTGGTTGAGAGTCCGCCTGCCGATGCAGCGGACACGGGTTCGTGCCCCGGTCCGGGAAGATCCCACGTGCCGCGGAGCGGCTGGGCCCGTGAGCCATGGCCGCTGAGCCTACGCATCCGGAGCCTGTGCTCCGCAACGGGAGAGGCCACAACAGTGAGAGACCCGTGTACTGCAAAAAAAAAAAAAAAAAAAAAATCCTCAGTAGAGCTTTTTATGTGCATTGTCTAGACTTGATTTTAAACTGTTTTCCTTTGAGTCCATGGGAAAATGCATCACTGTTTTTGGCCTATTTTGCTTTTGTCTGTATCAATAAGTTTTCAAATACTAAAGGCAGAACAAACACTCATGAGAAAATTGAACTAAAAAAGAGATAAGGAAATTATATGAGAACACAGAGTTCCTCTAAATGATTTCAAGCCTCTTCTTCAGAAAAAATTTACCTCCCAGGACATGCAAATATTATTTCAGAGCCCTTTATTCTTTTGAGAATGGTAACAAACAGAAGATACAGAAGAAGACTGAAAACATAAAAATTTTCTGATTGTTAAAAAATGGAAAATGTTATTGATATAAACTTAGTATTATTTCTAGGCAAACATATAGATTTTTAAGTAAGGAGCTGCAGGATTGTAAGAAAGATCAGTCACTGGAGACCAAATTGTGTTCACCGAAGTATAAACAAATAACAATACATTCTAATCCAATCCCATTTTATTTCTTTATGGTATTAGAGTACTCTGGGGAGAAGAATCAGGGTTGGGAAGATACACAATATCAATTGCATTATTTTCATATCAGCAATTAATTTAATAGATCCTAATAGCCCAAAGGAAGAAACAGTGGAAAATAGAATAAGCTGTATTTTATAACTGGTTGAATAGCAATTTTCTTGAAAAGTACTGCTTAATTGAGTGATGAAAAGCTATAGGATCTTCCTGTATCCTCTGCTTTAGTCAAGCAATTTCAAAAATTTTAGTGATGACTTAAATGAAAAAATGTTTGACATTTCTAGATTATATAAAACAATGAGGAATAGTGAATACGATAAGTGACAGAAAGCAGCAAAGTCAAATATAAAGTAGCTAAATGTAGATTTATAAAAGTATGTTTTCCTATGACCACCTCCACTCTTCCCTGACCCACTAAGTCATCACCACACCCAGCTCCTCTGATAAATGCAGTTAAGACATGCCTCCCCACACATACACACCAGCTCCTTACTGCCCCAGGAATTCTGTTTGTTTTGTGCTTGGTAAGCGTTCTACTTACTACCCTTATTTTAATCTGAGCATTAAAAAACAGCCATCATTCCCTAGAATCTGTTATTTTCCTCTTTTTTTCAAGATCAGAACCTCCTAACTACTGTTTCCAGTTCCCGTGGTCTAGCACCTACCCACATACACACATCACAGTATTTTCTATGGGGTTCTAAGAAAAATATAAAGATTCACAGAAGATGTGGTTTATAGGATCACAGGATTTGGGAACATTTTCCAGGTATTATGATGCTAATTTGCAATGTAGGGGAACCATCCTTAGCTTTCTCCAGCCTGACTCATGGAGGTACATTTTAACTAAGGCTATTTAACATGGAAAAACTTCCAAGGATTGCACATTTTATCATCATTCCTAATTAAATTTTCTCCTGCCGTGATAAAAATCCACTTTTCTCGGTAAGCTGTAAAGATAGTACTGAGAGAGGGAAGAAAGTATGCCTACCTGTATCAGAAATGTTGGTGCACAGAAATCTTGAGATATGAATCATTTCTTCTTGTGGGCTCTTCGTATATTGTGAGCTGATATACATGAGCAAGGAAAAGAAAGCGATTGACCTAGACTTTTTTTAAAGTTTTGGTATCAATGCTGCACTTGAGTCTTTTCTGCTGTCCAGCATGAATATATGAGATGGACACCAAAACTGAAGAAAAAAAAAAAAAAATGCTTAGTCTCAGTTAAGTGAAAGGTGAAGAGAAAATATTCACAGATAAGGAGAAATGGGAGGGCTTCCCTGGTGGTGCAGTGGTTGAGAAACCGCCTGCCAAGGCAGGGGACACGGGTTCAAGCCCTGGTCCAGGAAGATGCCACATGTTGTGGAGCAACTAGGCCCATGTGCCACAACTACTGAGCCTGCACTCTAGAGCCTGCGAGCCACAACTACTGAACCCGCGCGCCTAGAGCTCATGCTCTGCAACAGGAGAAGCCACTGCAATGAGAAGCCTGTGCACTGCAATGAAGAGTAGCCCCCACGTGCCGCAACTAGAGAAAGCCCGCACACAGCAACAAAGACCCAGCGCAGCCAAAATATAAAGAAAAAAAAGAAGAAGAAATGGCATATCACTAGTGGTTTTGCCTAACTGAGGAGGGCACAAAGGTAGATGGTTTTGATAAGCCCAGAGTTGTAGATCATAGAGGAAGAAATGCTGTCCAAAGTCAGTTTAACTCCAGATTTGCATAGCATGCTTCCCTGAGAGCCAGCCCTTCCATGGCACGTGAGAATGACCTATTTTATCAAATAGCCAGTTTCCACTAATGACATGAAAAATGTAAAGGACTCAGTACATTGCCTGATCCTATAATTATTGAGTTTTGTTAGTGCCGTTTTGGTTTTTCTTTGTATAATCACTGCCAACTCTTGAGACTGTCCTGCATCAAATGTCAGCAGTTAATGTCATTTCAATTTCATTTTTTTCATTTCATTTCAATTTTCTTTGTCTGAGTTTGTTAGCAGCTGTGCTTAGAAGCTGAAATTTCTTGTGCCATCCTTGATAGTAATCATATGGAATTATTTAAAATTGGAGACTTCTGTTTCATTCATTGCATTCAGGGTATCACCATTTAAAACAGATTTCGGTAGCTCGGACCTGTTTAGAAGTCAGCAATCCTTTTGCTTCTCAAGTTTCGACATCATGTAAATGAGCAACAGCTGAAAGAAACAAGAATGTTCATAGCCTAGATAAGATAAAACTTGAGATCAAATATGCTGCTTTCAGTACCTGAAGAGGAAATTTATTTATTTTCTATTATTTTGAGGATAGAACTGGATCCAGGGGTAAAATGACTGGATGAATATCAGTTAAACCTAAGAGCCCTCCAGATGCAGAATCACTGTATCATTAGGTGGTGACTTCTACCACTGGTACAGAACAGTCTGAGTGCTCACACCAGCATTCAGGGATGCTGCACAGGAACTTATGTGGCCACTGCAAGTTTCTGCTACAAACCTGTGGATATTATCTAATAAGTGTCTGATATGCTCTGTAGAAGTGTAGAAAATATATAATTGAAACTTTTAGTCCACCACTGTCATTTTAAGGATGGGACCAAAAAAGGTGAAACAACGTCCTTTAAGTGACGTGTAAGTCAGTGACTGGGCTGGAACCAGAATTCAGATGGCTACATTCACAGTGCAGTGTCACTTCCTCTGCACCAGGCTTCACCATCTTTTAATTGTAAGTAATAGCCTACAATTCCTGCTTGTTCCAGATTGGGGATTTACACGGTAGAATTTAAGTATTGTGTTTCTTTTACTCTTCTAGGCTCCGTTGTCACTCCAGGGTTTCACCTCAGGTTCTGAACGTTTTCTCTCCTTTTAAACGTATCATCCTGCTACTTTCTGTTATTTCTTAAGTGATTCTCTACCTGCTGTGTGTGTGCAGCTGTGCCCCATCCTTATTTAGTTCTCAACCAGACTTACAAACAGCACAATGTGCATGGTGCTTGGTCTTTGTAACTCATTTCCCAGCATTCCCTGGAGGATAAGAGAGTGGCCAAAACCACTATGCTAGATGAACTTGGAAAGCCAAGCTTTCTGAAAGAGAGAGCAATATGGAAGTGAATCCAAAATAAATCTGCTTTTTGTTGTTTTTCTCCAGGAATACGGAATTCAAAATAGCCCTGTGATTTTTGTTTCTGTGTTTTGTTTTTCAGCATGTCTCCACTTTAGGCACTTGTGAACATGAACAAAGGAATAAAAGGAAAAACCTGATGCCTATCAGCATTAATGAGTCTTTTTTTAATCCATGTCATAGTTACATATAGTAATCTGTGTGAGCCAACATCCTTGCCAAGCTAGCAAACACAGTTTATAAGTATAAATATGTCCTTGTATTAAAAAAAATCTGTGGAGCTATGTAGTACCAATCTGTGTTGCAGAACATACAATGGAAGTATCACAATGGGTTATGAATCTTTATTTTTGTTCTTTATTAGGAAAACATGACTATACATAATACTTATTGAATTTAACACTTCGAATCTGTGTGATTAAAACAGATATATCAAAGATTTTGCCAAGGTAGTTGTACATGTATGTTGTTTCTGTGAAAGTTTCCAAGTTTCACAGTTAACCCATGACAGCAGCAGTGTCCATTTTAAATGTAACTGTTATTACTTTATTGAAAGAAAGTTTAATATGTAAATTGTGAAACAGATTTTAATTTATAAGAAGATTGTAGGGAAACTGTTACAACAGTCTTTGGTTAATGAGAATTTTAAATTTTGAGAATCTTAAGACTATACACATTTTTGCATATTTTAGACTTCATAGCATCTTACAATTGAGTATAAAAACAGGAATTTAGGCATTCAAAATAGCGGGTAAAGAGAAACTAATAAATATAGTATTAAGAGCTTGTGTCCAGAGAGTAAGAGGAAACAAATGTAGTTCTTCAAAAATATCTTTTTATAAGACTGAGCCCCCGGACTATCTTTATTCACTGAGAATTATGTTTTTAAAATGTCAGTGGTCGACATAACATTCTTTCTTAAGTTGGCCATGAAATGCTTGGGCTTCTCCCTGTCTGATGACAAGTGACGTTAAATAGTCCCTGAGCAGAAGACAAACACATTCTGAAGGCTTTTTTTGCTCACCATTTTTGCTTCTAATGAGGGCAGATTAGAAAGGAAATATTATCAAGGGATGGTCTAGGGCAGTGTTCCTTGGGTAATGTTGTGTTATTTGGGAATTGATTTGGGAAAAATGTGGGATTGGCCTGTGGATTACAGAGCAAGGGGTTAAAGGACATTTGAAAGACAAATCCAGAGATGACACTGTCACCAAAACAATTGGACCTAATTATGAGTTACAGAAGCCAAACCCATAAGCAGTGGGTAACGTTATCCTGACCACATATTATGATAAAGAAGCCAACTTCAAAAGGAAAGTCGAGATGTCAAGTTGAAGTGTTATAAGTGCCTCCCAGTGCAAGCTACACATTAGAAGCATCTGTGGAGGTTTTAAAACCTGTGGAGGTTTTAAAACTCATTAGTGGGATCCATTACTCAGGAATCCTGAAATCAGCTTCTCTTGATAATTGGGGCCCAGGCACCTGTATTTCTTTAAAACCCCACTGGTGGTTTTGATGAGCAGCCAAGTTTAAGAACCACTTGGGCTGGGAAAATTCCTTGAAGTGGCTGGAGTATTGCCACCCTGGTTCTCAATGTAGAACCTGCACCATTGCTCACAGGCAGGGAGAAAGCCATTATAGGTGTCCTGCCATGCTATACAAAGAAGCTGATTCAATTCAGCATCAAAGTCTTGCGATTAATATGTAACTGGGATGTTTTTCTTGGGAAAGCATATCAAACTAAAGAAAATAGATATAAAAAGGAATTGCTGAATATTATTTGTCCACCTGTTGTTGGTTTATGGATGGTATTAATTGTATCACTGGAAAGGAGTACTACAGTACACCCTACCCATTTAAATTATTGGTAAATGAATGGAATGGATTTTAGATCTTTACTCATCCATGATTATTTAATTGCATTTCTGTATCAAATATCCTTATTCTACCAATAAATCATTTATTTTCTTCAATAATTTTGCAGCTTTTCAAAATGCAATGTATTTAACACATAAATCTGGAAGAATTCATTTAAAAAATTATTGAAGAGCTACTATTTGATAAACACTGCTAAGCTTATAGTTACTGTAATTATATGAGATATTCCCTATTCTACTATTATTATAGTGTAGGTGGCTACCCGTTATAAATATTATTGATTAAGATCACAGTAAGTTCACTTATGGTTTCTTAAATTTTTGAACGTAATATTTATTTAATCATTTTGTATTCCAATAATAAAGATCCTACGATCTATTTAGGACTTATCAACAAAATTGTTCAATTCAAGAACATTTAAAATACAATGATTAATCACTTAAAATTTAAAGATACAAATGATACATTATATGCTTGCAGTATGAATGAAATAATATTTCTGCAAAGAATTATTAATTCCATTTCTAGGGAGTGTATCCCAAAGCATTTACACAGGAGGAACCACTGAAAGTGGATTTTGTTAGCTCAGTAGGAAAAGAAAGGCATTATGCACAGAGGGAACAGTAAAATAAAAGCATACTTGTTCCCACAGCATATTTAGGGAATGATTAGAAGACAGCTATAACTGGAGTATGTATGAATACACTTAAGAGATTAAGCAAGAAGGCGGGCTCATAAGCAAATTGGATATTATAGCATCAATAGTTCATTCCAAAAAGCAACAGGAAAAAAAGGAACTGGTAATAATATTTTTCATAAAGATTTTTAAAACTATTAACGTTTGAGAAGCGTGAATGTGAAAGCAGTGCACACATCTGATTCAATAAGCAACAACTAGGTGGCAAGGAAACACAAAGATTCCAGGTAAAACTGTAAGGAAGGTAATTTGACATCTTGCATTTAGACTCATCAGGACTCAGTGGCCACCTGGGAAATGCAATGTAACGGAGGTGGAAATTACTCCAAATTCCTGGCCTGGATTTGGGGACATTAGTGACTGTAATTTCAAGACAAACACACAAACCAAACTCAGGCAGAAGGTCAGGTTGAGGTGATGAAACAAAAGGAGTTCTCTTTTGAACCATATATATATGGAACATATATATCTATATATATATGTATATATATATGTATATGTATATATATATATATATATATATATATATATGTATATGTTTGTATGTATATTTGAGGTACATGTGATCAAACCAGAAAACGAATATTTGCAAATATGAGTCTGGAATTCAGGTGAAAGCATCTTGGTTGAGGGGTATACTTTTGGCTACTAGTGATAGATAACCGATAAAATGGTTTTAACAATGAAAGGAGTAATTATTATAGAATAAGGTGTTTTAAGGTTGGGAAACTGCCTTAATTCAGTATCAGACCTTGGTATAATTCCCCTCTGCTATTTGACTTTATTAGTGGGAAATCTTCATTGTCTTCAAAGAGGAAATCTCATCTCATTGTCATGACTGGGACACAGGCCCTTACCTAAACCAGTTTGCAGAAGGAGAATGAAACAACCAGGATCGTTTAGATTATGTCGCACCAAAGGAGCTGGGATTACGTCAGGTTATTTTTCTGGTTATTTTAACTGCTTGGACGAGGGCCAACACCCTGACCAATCTCTGCTTTGACAGCAAAGAGGAAATGTGTGGGGTTAGGGAGATGGGAAGGAATGGATTCTAGGAGAAAACAATGTATTCAAACAAAATAGTTATAGGCATATATGTATATATTGATATCTATATATCCATAATGGCTGTATGGAATAATGAAATATAGAATAATGTGTCTGTGGAAATAGATGAAACAGGCCACAGAGAAAGAAGATAAAGTAAGAAGTACTTACTTCAGTACTTACAATAAGAAGTTCAAGAGTATTAGTAAAAGGACTGAACACATCTTTGAGATAGAATTGTGGGGTAAGGAAGTCAGGCAAATATCCAATTTATGGAGGAATATAGTTTAAATTATCCTACTAAATATTGTATTATGTTATATTTCAAAAGAAAAAAAATTGTCACACAAATTATAGGAATTAAATTGGGAACATCTTGGCATCTGGGGATTGTAATGATTCTCAATGGGCCGAGGATGTGGCCAGATCTCATAGCTGGAGGGAACTAAGATATTTTCCTAGTCATTTAAGATTAAGAAACGTTGAGATAAGGATGAGGTACAAAAAAAAAAAAAAGTAGTTTAAAAAGTCGGGAGAGAATCCTGGTCAAGTAGTATTATAGGAGTCAGGTAAGAAGATATTCCTTAAAGAAGAATAGCAGACAGAATCATATGCAGAATAGTGTTAAAAATTAAGAAGCTCATTATCAATCAGCCAGCAGCTGAGAGAATGGGAAGAAGGGGGGGATGGCATGATGTCTCCAGTCTTCCATTGTCTCCAGTCTTCTGCAGCCTGTATCTAAGCCACGTTGAGCTGAATGCAGAGATGACCCAAGATGACCCAAGAAGCCTCAGTGTTTTCCACAAAGGAGAGCCCTGCGCTGTAGGGCTCAAAGCCCTGTATGTAGAGATGTAATTTTTGTAACAACAACAACAATGAAACAAAAAACAAAAACAAAAAAAAGAAAGAAAGGAAGGAAGAAAAAAGAGAGAGATCACCAAAGACATATTTTGGGGTCAAAAATTTAAGAAAAAAGAGTAAGAAGATGGTTAAAATTGTTTTGTACTAAATAATTACGTGGCTGATGATGTTTAGGATAATAGTTTCCACAGGTAAGAAGGCTGAAGACCAGATTTCATAAAATGCTAAGAAGCAGCAGCAAGTCTTGGTCCCTCTCTCCAGCTGTTAAATAGGCAAACACCTGACCATGGTTATCGGCTGAGGGACAGGATTCAGCCGAGATTAAGAGATTGGTGATATCTAATTCAGAAATAGGAACTGAATTGATGGGAAAGGACGGGATAAAGAGCAATGGTGGAGAGGTTTGCATGGGATAGAAAGATTAACACATGCATTCAAACAGGAGGGCGGAGCGGGTGAAGCTACAGATGATGCAATAGCCAGGAAGGAGGAAATGGATAAGTTGGTGCCTATCTATTGACTTGTGTAGGAATCTTGGTTAGATGCTCTGTTAGTTTGCCATGGGTGCTGGTAACAAAGGACCACACACCAAGTGGCTTAAACAACAGACATTTATTCTCACAGTACTGTGGCTAGAAGGCCAAAATCAAGGTGTTGGCAGGTCCATGCTCCCTCTGAAGGTGCTAGGGAAGGATCTGTTCCAAGTTTCCTCCTAGCATCTGGCAGTTCTTTGGCTTGTGGTAGGGCAATTCCAGTCTTTACCAGGCATTCTCCCTGTGTGCATGTCTGTCTCTTCATATGGCATTTTTTTTTAAAGGATACCGGTCATATTAAAGTAGGGGCCCTCCATGTTCTGCAATAACTCTATTTCCAAATAAGTTCATAGTCTGAGGTACTGGCATTTGGAGCTTCAACATATGAATTTGGGGGCACGATTCAACCTGTGGCAGATGCTGATAATGGAAGAAGGAGAATTTGGGAAAGTAATTGTGGGGAATAGGAAGAACAGTTGACAATACGTCACTTTTCTTGAGAAAGCCAATACACTAAGTGAATCCTATCGATGAATAAGGAAAATCAGCTTTTCTCCAAATACATCTGCTTTTTCGAGATGTATTTAGTTCAGCAATAACGTGAGAATACAAATTATTCCAGTGATTTATGGTATGTGTCTGTCAGTCTATCTCACATGGGCACATTTATCTCATTCTAAGCACACACACACAAAAAGTCATATCATATAATGGGTAAGGTTAACACAGAAACAGAATAAACAGAAGACTGGTGTGCAGCCTGGTAAAAAGCACATATATGACAAACAGTTAAAGTATATGACTAAGAGTGAAAATATGTGGTGGTGTAAGAAATAACGCGAAAAGCTTGAAATTATGCTGCAGCCTTAAAAAATTGCCTTTGACAGTTCTATAAGAACAAAATTGTAACATCAGCTGAGATAAAAATAGGTTTGAGTGGTTTGAGTGGGACCGAGGGACATTTGGATTTCAAATATCTAATAGATTGTGGCTGGAAAAAGCTAAAGTACTTCAGTGACACTGGTTGGTACTAAATATTTAGTACTAAATATTTAGAACAACCAGCCCCAATTTCAAGATAACTAATATCACCAATGCCTGCCCTCACCATCAAGAGTGATTTTTCTCAAGGTCATGAGTCCCAGGCATATCATCTCTAATAAAAATCTTACACAAATAACTTCACTATATTTGCCTTGTACCCCACTCCATCCCCGACACAAATCTATCCTGTGCCTTTATTAGCTGGGTCCCTGGTTTCAATACGTGCTCCGGAAGGTCAAATTCAGTAATTCAGGATTTAGATTGCTCTATACCTCTAAAGCTTATGCTGCTTTTCACAATATTCCTTCATAATATTCTAGCCCCCAGATATCAGCTATCTCATTTTCACTGCTTTCTCAATATCAACTTAATTGTGAAAATATTCCAGGGCCATTTATCACTTAAAGTTTTATATAATGAGCAAAGGATGAAAATCATTACTAAATATGTAAGCCCTCTAATAGTCTACTCCATAAATTTACTTAAATTACAACCATTAATATGTTTAGCAGTGGTTTTTCAATTCACATTTCTTGTCTTAATGGACATGAGAAGCAAATATTGACTGCTTTTTAATATGACTTATTGTTGTATGTCTTCATAACATTGATGAGAAGCATAACTGCAACTGGTTTTGTTCAAGATGACTTACAGAGCTGCATTCTACCCAGTCACCACCTTCAAGGACTTACCATGTAAGAAATACACACGTATGGGGCTTCCCCGGTGGCGCAGTGGTTGAGAGTCCGCCTGCCGATGCAGGGGACACAGGTTCGTGCCCCGGTCCGGGAAGATCCCACATGCCGCGGAGCGGCTGGGCCCGTGAGCCATGGCCGCTGAGCCTGCGCGTCTGGAGCCTGTGCTCCGCAACGGGAGAGGCCACAGCAGTGAGAGGCCCGCGTACCGCAAAAAAAAAGAAAAAAGAAATACACACATATGGAAACGTGTACACTCCGTACAGATGCATTAAATCAAAACACAAACTGAACATGCAGATTCCTTTCTATAAAGGACTGATTATGAGTATGTTTCAAAGGTAGTGGGAGAAAGTAAAAAATGGATAGGAAAGAAATAAGTTAAAGAAGTCAGTGTTTAGCCATTTGAGTAAAGAAGAGGTCTTTATTTCAAGCTCTAATACATTCAACCTCTTTAATCTTCCTGTTCAACAGAGAAATTAATTACAGCAACTAGTTTTGAGAACCAAAAAAAAGGGAGAGAAAAATACAAATGGGACAATCTTCAGAAACCAACAGGAATCTAAAGTTAGGGAAGTATGGATTAGAGTTTATCAAAAATATGCTGTGTGGAATAAAAAGTATTGAAGAAAAATAGGATAGGGTTTCTAGAGCTTCAAATATGGTGGGAAAATATTGGGAGTTGAGAGCTTTGAAAATGAGAGACATTTCCAGAGTAACTTCTGAACAACTCTAGATTAAGGGCAGGTGTTTCATTTTTTGCCTTCCTTCATTTATTTTAACTAAATGCTTTTTCTCTTGGAGCTTTTTCTCCTTCACCTCTTTGGACCCAAGTTTGTTTATTAGTTTGTATAAGAAAATAAATTGAGAGTGAATGTATTATATCTTTTCCAACTCTGTCATTCTATGATTATGTCATTCTAAGAATAGGATAAAATAAGTCATCATTAAGTTCTGAGATGCGTAAAATCAGTAAGATTTGGACATTTATTCACTTACAAATTCCAGAAAAGGTTCTTCAAATTCCAGAAAAGGTTCTTTCAAATTCCAGAAAAGGTTCTTCACATCCTCACCAGAATTTGATATTGACATTGTTTCTTAATAATGATTTTAGCTGTTCTATTAGGAATGTAATGATATCTTGTCATACATTTGTTTTTCAACATAGGGAGGGATTTTTTTGTTTTTTTCCCAGTTCTGAGACTCAGCCTCTGAAGATTCTGATTTGGTAACTCTGAGATAGAGCCTCAAAACTGTATTTAACAAGTTCTCTACATGATTATGATGATTAGTCAAGTGTAGGAACAACAGAAGCAGAGTCATCCAAGAATTGAGCCATTGCCAGTGATAAATGAGGGAGTTCAAAAGTGGATGGGCCAATAATATGAAAACAACCCAATTAAAAACGAGCAAAAGGTTTGAACAGCATTTCACCAAAAAAGATATAAGGATGAAAAACAGGGTATGAAAAGATCCTCAGTATCATCAGTCATTAGATAAATACCAATTAAAACCTCATTGAGGTACCACTACACACCTATTAGAAAGGCTGGGAATAAAAAACAACAACAACAACTGTCAATACCAAGTGCTTGTGAAAACATGGAGAAATTGAAACTCATACATTGCTGGTGAAAGTGCATAATGTAATAGCCACTTTGGGAAATACCTTGGTAGTTTCTTATAAAGTTCAAATTACCCTTACCATATGACCCTGAATTTCCACTTCTAAGCATTTACCTAAGAGAAATTAAACTTATGTTAATATGAAATCTGTATGTGAATGTTTATAGTGATTTTGTACATAAGTACCAAAAATGGGAAACAACCCAAATGTCCTTCAACTGGTGAATGGGTAAACAGAGTGTTCCATCCATACCATGGGATAGTACTCAGGTTTAAAAGCAATGTACTACTGATACATGCAGACAACAAATCACAAATGCATTAAATGAAAAAAGCAAGAATAATAATGCCACATACTCTGTAATTCCATTTATATGACATTCTAATAGAAAAGGAAAACTGTAGGAATGAAAGATCAGTGTTTGCCAGGGGTCGGGGGCACTAGAAGCGCTTACTGCAAAGAGGCAACACAACTATAGATAATAGATTTGTTGTTTATTCTGATTGTGTTACTTATTCTGGCTGTTTAGCACAACCCCGTGCATTTGTCAATGTCATAATTATGCACCAAAAAGAAGAAAGTTTTATTGGATGTAAAGTTTTTAAAAAGTGAACCAGGCAAAATATCCCCTCTGTCCTTCTCCTTTAGGACCAGAGCACTCTTTGTTTTTGCTCATGGACTAGGACTGATCCCTAGAGATAATAGGGACTCAGTAATTAGTGACTGAATTAATGATTATATAGATTTTTAGGGTTAATATGAATTTATATTTTTTTAAAGTTCTGTGTTTTAAGTAGTGATACAATGAGGCATAATCCACTCAGTCAGTATTAACCGAGAGTGAAATAATGAATCAAAAACTAAAATAGGTACCTGTCTACATAATCCAACCCAGACTCCTGAAAAGACAGCTACTCTCAGTCAACGAGGAAAATTATAGATTTCAAATGAAAGAGATGTTGTCACTCTTGGTATCTATTTCAAAGGACCTAGGAAGAGTGTTACATGGCTGTTACAATGCAAACTCTGTACTAGTTTCAAGCTATGTGGTCTTGGGGACAATATTTAGCCTGTGTGCCCCTCCCTGTTTTTTAATCGAAAAACTGGTAATGATACTACTTATTTCAATGGGTTATTGAAGGAATAAATGAATAAATGCCTATGAGAGATTTAGAACAGGGCCTGGCACATAACAAGCACTTGATAAAGGTCAGCTACTGTTAGTCTGTTTCATGGTGTAGCAGACATCCATCCCATTCATATATTTTGTCCCATTCTCTTGATAGAGAAAGGTGGAAATATGTCCTCCCTCTTATATTTACTATGCAATCTCCATATTTATATACTATCAATATATGTCATGCAAGTGTAATGGAAAGATCAAAAAAAATAAAAATGAGGAATGCTGGGTTCTAATACTTGCTTTTCCACGTATTTCTAGCATAGTATTTGGAAAAGGAGTAACATTTACACATCTGAATTTCTTCATTTATAAAATGAAAAGATTGGACTGGATAGTCTTTGGGGTCTTTTCAATCCTGGGATTTGCATATATGCATCAACAGTAGATGACTACAGCAGTCTGACCACTGTCTGTGGGAAGCAATGCTCACATGGTCAGATATATGTTCTTCATATTTTGCACACAAAGCACATGCAGATTCCCCTCAGCTGTTTCCTCAGAGCAAGGGTGACCTTTCACAATCTGGTATGCATTACAAAATCTTTTCTAGCTGCTAAGTGAATAGATCATATTCTTCTAGCACCCATAAAAGTCATACTTGCTGTCAGCTTGAGGAATTTTGGCTCTGTGCTCATGTTTCTCTTTCCCTGTCACAGGAAAAAGGCAATTCTTTTTATGAGGAGGACAAGACATACCACGAGGAAATATGAAAAATAACTCATTCCTGGTGCCAACAGCTCCAGGAGCTACATATTTGAAAACAAAAGCATATTTATATTTTTATGTAAATATTCAAGCTATTTTGTTTTAATCTTCTCTGCAATTTTGTCATTGAAGCTAAGATTGGGCTATACCCTTTAGAAAGTAGCACTCTCCCCATTCCTACCAAAATATAGTCTATACTGCCCGAAGGACTTTTTATTCATTTAGCTATCACATAAATGCCAATTCACTTCACCATCAGGGGAAAAGAGTTTTAAGTTAGCCTCTCAGAAAATGTACCTAATTGAATATAGCTTATTAACTTTAGTCACTAGAGGTTCTTTGGGATTGAAGAAGTGTGTATGTGTATGTGTGTGTGTGTGTGTGTGTGTGTGTATGTATATGTATTCTAATATATTTCATAAAAATTATGATTTGGAAAAGACCCAAGGTGTTATTTATCACACAGATTCATTCTCTTAGGAATAGGACCATCATGACATCACCTGGCAGGCCTGGTCCCAGGAAATATCCTTCAAAACAATGAATGTGACATTGGGCTTTTCTTTTCAGTGTCTCAACATGGTTCTGTATATAAGCTGAGCAAAAAATGGTACAACTTGATTGAAGCACAGGCATAAAACTCATATCTTAACAGATGTGTTCTTTAAGTTTAAAATGGAAGTAAAAATGTGAATCAACTTCTACCAAAGTTTGCACAGCTGTCGCTATGTTTTAAAGGTGGCAGTGGCTTGACAGTTCCCAAGAAACAGGCAAAAATAAAGTGTGAGGGTGTTTTTTGGACAGGGTTTGAAATGTTGATCTTCTTTATCTTTGAATGTGTTTCATGGGCCAAATGACTCTCAGATCTAGTCAATGTCTCCTTTGTCTCTTTGTCTCTTCTCACCTTTGTGAGAGCTAGGCTTACCCAGTTCACTCTATGTAGATATGTTGGCAATGGATAGTAGAAATTTATGGAAGATGCCAGGCAGTAAGTCACATCTATTTGTCCATGTTATCACTATAATTCTATGTCTGCTTTAGCCTTACACTTAAAAAAATGCAGCGCATTTCTCATCATAGTATATAAAGCTTTTTTTTTCTGTTTAGATGTTATTAAAATCAATTAACCAATCAATTCATCAGTGCATTGTTACACACACTATGTGAACATCATTCCTCTGAGAGGAAGGGATTTGTCTTCTACAGGCGTTTAACCTGAGACAACTCAAGCTACCAAGTAACAAAAGACCTACCCCTGGTGACTCCTGTTTGATAAAACCTTCCCAAGTCCACTGGGAGGAGTGCATATCCTCCTCTTCTTGCTGTCATAGTCCTTTGTATTGCACTCTCTTAATCAGTTAATACCACACTACTATACTACTGTTAAAAGCCCAGGTTCTAGTATCATACTACCTGGATTCAAAGTTCTATGACTTAGCAAAATACTTTAGTCTCCTCATTTCTAAATAGGAATAATAAAAGTACTTTCCTCATAGACTTGATATGCTGATGGAGTAACACCATGATCCTAAAGCATTATTTTTGGTAAGTACATCCTGCAGAAAATGATGGTGTGAAGGTTAGCTATTAAACAGCTCCTAGAAAAAGATTACCAAAAAATTGACCAAAAATGGTAATAGTAAACATACAGGTAGAAAAAATTATGTGGAGGTAGAAATTATATGCTGGCTGAATGGGGGAGGTGTTTGGGATTAGGGGCTGGGAGGGAGGTCATGACTGACAGGATAATAATGGTACCCAGTAATAGAAATAGGAAAATTTCTTTTAGGAAAAAAGAAAGTGTATAATTAGAAGCATATCAAGAAACACACATTTTCCCTGCTTTATTTTTCTTCTTCACACATATTACTACCTGGCATTATATTTAACATTTTTTGTTTTATTGTCTCCTCAATTGGAATGTAAAAACCATTTTATAATAGGAATACTGCTTGTATTCTCTTTCTCTCCATTTAGTAGGTGCTTTATAATAGCTGTTGAATAACTGAGTGGAGGAATGAAGCATCCAAATGTGAATTCAGGAGGCAGGTATAAATTTTATAGAGAAGTATCAGAAGAATTACAGTTTATCGAATCAAAAGGAAAAAACAGATTATAGAGTAGCAGTGAAAACCTGGGAATTCAATTAGTATGAACTTGTAGAGGGCCAAGCAAATAGGGTTTAGTGTTTTTCTTTGTTTTTTCTGTAAAATTCTCTAGCTCAGGAACAAAATACAAATTAGGGAAAAGAAGAGTTCAGCTGACTATTGATGTGACAAACATACAAAGAAAGTAAAGGAAGTTAGAGAAACTCGGTCTTAAGGCATTTGTTCCTCAGGTGTGATCCCTGGATCAACAGCACCCGGATTACCTGAGAAATGATGGGGCCCCATAATTTTGGGGGTGCCTTATCCTAGATCTACTGAATGAGAAACTCTAGGATGGGATCAGCAATCTGTGAATTAACAAGTCCTCTAGGTGTTTCTACAAGCTGAAATTAAGAACCAATGCCCTAAATTGTTGAAATGTGAGGCTTAGCTGAGAAAGGAGTTAAATTTTTTAGAAAAATTTTTACCGGGGGCTTCCCTGGTGGCGCAGTGGTTGAGAGTCCGCCTGCGGATGCAGGGGACACGGGTTCGTGCCCCGGTCCAGGAGGATCCCACATGCCGCGGAAAGGCTGGGCGCGTGAGCCATGGCCGCTGAGCCTGTGCGTCCGGAGCCTGCACTCCGCAACGGGAGAGGCCACAACGGTGAGAGGCCCGCGTAGCACACACACACACACACACACACACACACACACAAATTTACTGGAATAGAGTTGATTTGCAATGTTGTGTTACTTTCTGCTGTACAACAAAGTGAATCAGTTATACATATACATACCTCCACTGAACTTTGCTCAATACCCTGTAAATGACTTATATGGAAAGAGAAAGGAGTGTAAATACCACTAGAATAGAGGTCTGTTGGAGAGTCACCATGTTCTGGAAAGCCCTGTTGAAGGGGTTATCTGACATTGTAGCAGTGACTATGAAGTCTAAGGATTGTGACTGAGCTGCTGGATGGCTGGGGGATGAAAGAGACTCTGGCACTCTCTCTCTCTGGGTTCAGGGAACCTTTTTCTACTCTGGCCCGATAATCAGAAAAGATGAAGTAAAGTTTGTTCAAAGAGCCAATAACTTTGCACCAGGTAAAATCAGAAATGTATGTTTGTCTTAGGCTCAACATATGTTTTCTCTAGTACTTTGAAAGTATGAAACTTTTTCTCAAATCTCAGTCATAATAACCTGAGGAGTATTTTAGCTTATTTCAGTAAATTTGTATTGGTTACAAATGTTTTTATTTATGTGTGTCTTTGAAAGTATATATAAGTGGTTTTAGGGTAGTATGCCATTTTGAGTGGCACCAGAATTACCCAACATGCTTGCATTCTCACAGGAATTCACTATGTACTATCACTATGTAGATAGTACCATTGTGTCATTAATATTTTCTATTACCTAGTTTTTGTTTTGCTTCTTGGTATGACTAACCTCTTAGAAATGAATCTACTCAGAATAAAATATAGGTTTTAGAGTCTACTGATTCCATTCTATAACTGCTCTTTTGTAAAACAATATGGCTATTGCCTTTGTACATGATGCATCTGAAAATGTCATTTCTTTTTTTTTTTTTTTTTTTTGCGGTACGCGGGCCTCTCACTGTTGTGGCCTCTCCCGTTGCGGAGCACAGGCTCCGGACGGGCAGGCTCAGCAGTCATGGCTCACGGGCCCAGCCGCTCTGCGGCATGCGGGATCTTCCCGGACCGGGGCACGAACCCGCATCCCCTGCATCGGCAGGCGGACTCTCAACCACTGCGCCACCAGGGAAGCCTTGAAAGTGTCATTTCTAATCAGTATGATTGTAGTGAAAGTACAGGCCGTTTGCAAAATGGATTTTGGAGCCATTTTTGGCCAACAGCTTCAAGTGGCCAGCGAGGTCTTCCCTGGTTAGTGTGGTTTCTCTTCGGCTTTGATGTCAGTCGTCACGATATTTATCAGTCTTTCCATATAAACAAAAATATAACTTCCTGAAGAAATAATAAAATGAGCTAAACTTCTCCAAAATAAATTATATCCCTCTCTATATAAAACCAGGAATTGCATCTGTCGCGTGGAAAGGAGACTAGAATTTTATCAAACAAAACAAGGATGACAATAACTTCTTTCTCATACCATTACAGTCAGGAACTAAGTACATTTCAATAGTTACACCAAATGATAATCTGAGTCTTATAATCACTTACTTCCTAGCATAGTGTGTCATGAGCTGAGCTCTTTACACTGGTGCCAAGACTAGTTGACAAACCTCTTCCATTCACAGCTTCAATGTGAGGCTAAAAACAGTCATACACTTTTTTTCTTTGTTTTCACAGCTGCCTGATAGCATGGACCAAAATGGAATTTATAATTCAATTGATCATATGTGGGCATATTCTGTTCTGTTAAAAAATTGAGAGTATATCTCAAAATACATATTATATGAAAGGCTTGTTAGAGAGAAGAAATGGTGTTATTATAAAAATGGAAACCAACCCTAGAGGAAAAAGGGGGTAAAGGTATCTACTTGATAGCCACATAAAATCCTCTAGAGAGGCAGGGGTAGGCTAGCACACATCAGAAGGAGAAAAATATTTACTTACATGAGATGTGAGAACTATCTGCTAAATCTGCATCCCAGCATCGAACTATGTTTTCCTTAGCTTCCCATTGTGCCTGGAATTTCACTCTTAGTGAACCATTCATTGTATTAAGTCGTTGTGCATCTAGTTGTCTCATGTTAAAATGTGAATGGCATATATGTGGAATCTTAAAAAAAAGTTCTGAGGAACCTAGGGGCAGAACGGGAATAAAGACACAGACGTAGAGAATGGACTTGAGGACACGAGGAGGGGGACGTTTAAGCTGGGACGAAGTGAGAGAGTAGCATTGACATATATACACTACCAAATGTAAAATAGATAGCTAGTGGGAAGCAGCTGCATCTCACAGGGAGATCAGCTCATGCTTTGTGACCACCTAGAGAGGTGGGATAGGGAGGGAGGAAGGGAGATGCAAGAGGGAGGGGATATGGGGATATATGTATATATATAGCTGATTCACTTTGTTACACAGCAGAAACTAACACAACATTGTAAAGCAATTATACTCTAATAAAGATTTTTTTAAAAAGATGCAAACTACTATGTATAAAGTAGAGAAGCAACAAGGATATATTGTATAGCACAGGGAAATATAACCATTTTTTGTAATAACTTTAAATGGAGTATAATCTATAAAAATATTGAATCACTATGTTGTACACCTGAAACTAATACAATATTGGAAATCAACTATACTTCAATTTTAAAAATGTGAATGATCCTGGAAGAATTAATGTCTTCCTGTTATACCCAGTCATTGGCCCACGCACTAGCATGAGTTGGCTTGTCTTACCTTGCGAGATGTGAGTGTTCTTGCAGAATGGACCAAAGAAGAGGTCTGCCATGTTCTACAGTACTCGTGCTCTTGGTAAACACATAGCTTTACTGGGATCTTCAGACAGAAAGTAGAAATCACCTTATTAAAAAGAGTGAGCATATGAGCTTGAACCTATCACTTCATGCCAGGGAACTGAGTTACAAAGTCACTACAAGGAAATACAATGGAGAATTAACCTGAATACCAAGAAATTAGGGATTATCCCAAAAGTAGTCATAGGCCAATGTGCAACATTGACATTGGGTTGGGGAAGAGATAATTATATTTATTGAGTCAACTTGTTATGTGTAATCAAATGTGGGCAAGGGTAAACATCCCAATGAGAAGTTCAAGTCTGACACTGGGTTGAGAGTGAGATTGTTGAACAAAAGGCCTAGAACAAGTTGGCAGTTGATGCAGAGACGATCCTTTTGATAGGATGTGCTGCCTTTTTGCACCATTGCACTGCCTGGCCTCCACAGATCTTTAGTGTGGTTGTCTAGACCCAGCAAAATAAAATTATGAAATTTAGTTATTAAGTACTTTTAATGTGATTTAATGAGCAAATAAAACAAAGGCAAACTGTGGAGTGTACCTAGAATGTCACACACTTAAATTCATTTAGTTCCTTTGAGTATGCGTCATTAACAACAAAATGCACCTCTTACACAAACTACTCACCTTTTAAAACAAAGCAAAAGTAATAATAAAATGCAAGTGTTTCAAATTTATACAATTAACTTTTCAAGTGTAAACACAGAAGAGATTATGCTATCCATTCTTGTTTGAAAAGTATTTCATTGTTGATTTTTTTACACTATGTTTTAAAGAGCTCATTTTAGAGTCTGCTTTTTTCACTCTTCTTTTTCCTGCTCATTTGGAAAAACAAAGAAAGATGGCTTAATTGGTCAAGGATTGGCCCACTTTTCTTAAAAGTATGAACTATCTAGTGAACTTTCATTATATTCCTATAAAAATAGTAATCAAAATATACACTTCTGATCTGACATTCACAAGTCCTAATGTAATAAGAAGAATCTAGTTTCATGCTCCTTGTCTTCTAAGAGTGTAAATCACTTTATGCAAATTTACATTTTTATGAAGTAGAAATTTTGAATATTTTTAGCCTTGAAATAGCTTTAAAATGCAATAATCTTTTGGCACCAGGGCTTAACAAGGACAAATATCATGCAGTGAAACAACAGGTCATCTGATTGAGACTATTTAAATATGTTCTTCATCCTTATGTGAAAATAGATAGTATATATATTTTTTCTATCTTGTACAAAGTGAAACTTAGGAAGGTTTGTTAATTTTTATTTTATTCTATTTTTCCTGTTAAATATCAATGCAGCATTCCATAGGACTACTAGTTTTTATGAGTAAATCATATATTACTAGAGGTTCTTTGTAGGAAGCTATACTCCAATTAAGACTAACACCAAATCATAAGTATCAAAATACATAATAAGAGCTCTCCTTGAAGCAAGAGGTTAAACTTGTATCTATTTTCCTTATGGAGACCATTTTGTTACTGTGACATTTACAAAATAGCTACTATATAGTTTATGAGTATGAATATTTGAAAGAGTAAAACAAGTATAACAAAAATTGGTATTTTCTAGTACTTTTCCTCTCATCAATGAAGTCTTGATTTACTCTGAATTTTAACATGGGCTTAAAGAGTCAAAGCATACTGTTGTGGGCCTTTGTTTCCCCAGTGTGACACGTACACACACACACACACACACACACACACACACACACACACACATTACAAAAAACAGTCCTGAAAAGCTATTCAAGACTTAATTTACATAAAGTAAATAAACTTGAGAGTATTTGGTAGTACCACTAATAATACTGTTTGTTTCATTTATAGTAGTCCTTGTTTGTGAGTCATTTCATCTTTAGATTGAAAGGTTCACATGAGAGTGCCAAAAGAGAACAAAGGAGAACGTGTGTTTTCTGTATTGTCAAAGCTTTGTTGTTTTTTTTTACCTAAGTTAATATGAGGCTAGCATTTATTATGATGTTAATATTCAATCACTTTTTATAGTAATGCAGTGAGAAAGCTGTATTTTGTGAGACCAGATG
This sequence comes from Kogia breviceps, assembly GCF_026419965.1. Lineage (NCBI taxonomy): Eukaryota > Metazoa > Chordata > Mammalia > Artiodactyla > Physeteridae > Kogia > Kogia breviceps. The sequence goes on along the minus strand of NC_081311.1, from coordinate 113,776,934 downwards.
TACTTACACTGTCACTCACGGAAGTAGATTTTGCAACTTTGAAATTAGTGTCTAGAGTGAACATTTACTAGCTGCTTTGCTTTTCTAGCAAGAATCAAGAGAGCGAGAAAGTAAAATTGACCTGAACTTGCATAAGAGTTCAAATGCTAAATCCTGAAATTAATTAGAAGATGTATGACCACCCTTGATCTTGATTCTAATCCAATTCTAATTAAACCTACACCATAAACCAAGAATTCACACACTGGGGAGGCTTATTTTTTATTTATTTTATTTTATTTTTTTAGTTACTCTATTTCATGTAGAGGCTCAAAATAAGTTCTAATTAGCTGAGCTACTTACTGAACATTTTCTGTGGTTAGAAGCACAAAATAAAAGTTGAGCCAGCAAATAGAAAGCAGAAAATATACAATGATTCAGGAGATGGTAGAATTAGATAGATCCTTTTATAGTCACAGTTCAGTCGGAACGGTTTTACCAGTGTAGTAGCCTGTGCTTATTAGTATGCTATCTTTTAGATTATTACAAGGGAAAAAAATAAAACAAAAACACATATGAAATATAAGCTCCTTATCCCAGATACTCCCAATATGCCTCTGTCATCTTCCAGTTCTCCCTTATGTGTGCTCCAGGGCATGAGGGAACTAGACATTTCTGAGCATGCTTTGGGTCTCCCCTACTCTCTACTTTTCCATCATCCTTTAGGGTCCATCTCAATTGTTTCCAGGTTTTTGACATTTCTTGAACTGATTATCCCCCATTTTCTCCTGTGAACCACCATGGCCCTCTGATTGTACCTACCTTGTTCCTTGATAGCCTATTTGCCCAACACTTTTCTAGGTGCTGGGGATACATCAGTAAGCAAAATAAAAAAATTTGCTCTCTTGGAGATTACATTCTCAGATGGTGAGATAGACAATAAACATAGTACATAATAAATGATATGTTTTAGAAAGGGATAAAGACTAGGGGAAAAATAAAGGAAGGAAAAGGGATCGGAGACTTTGGCAGTAAGGGGAATCACAATTTAAAATCCATTGTTCAAGGGATGCTTCAATGAAAAGGTAACATTTGAGCAAGAATTTGAAGAGCTGTGAATATGTGGAGAGGAGCACTTGGGGAGGAAGGGAAACGCCAGGGAAAGCGTTCTGAGATGGGAGTTTGGCTGGGGCAGAGTGTCCAGGAAGGGAGAAGGTTGGAGTCAGGAAGTCATCCTGGGTCAGGTGTTATAGGGTGTTGTTGATAAAGGCAAGGACTACTTGGGAAGCTGGACGATGGAAGCCACTGGAGAGTTTTCAGCAGAGGAGCATCAAGCCCTGAGTCAGGTTTCTAAAGCGTCACTCTGAACACTGTTGAGAATACATTGTAGTGGGGAAGGGTAGTAATGGGAGTCTCTTTGGAGTTTACTATAACAAGCAGGGATTTGACAATGGTAACTAGAGTTGAGTAGTAGCATTGGAGGTGATAAGAAATAATCACTTTCTGGATATAAATTGAAGATAAGGCAATATAATTTTCTGACAGATTGGATTTGTGCTATAATTAAAAATGAGTAGTCAAAGAACATCCCTAGGTAATCTTGAATTATAATTAGCAAACTTACCTTATTTTTCCTTCCACTCCTAAATTATTGAGTTAACACATGTACTTACACACATTGTCATACACTTGGCATTCCTCTTCAATAATTTAGATGAACTGATAGTCTATACAATATGGTTAATTTCTCTGCGGACTGTAGAAATTAAAAATGAAATAAGGGTTAGTACCAGTTAAAAGATTTGAGATTGCTATGTTTTTTTTTTCTTTACTAATTTTGAATTGGATGTAATTTTGCTTCAGGCTAGCTGGAAGAGTTCTGTAAGTCACAATTTAAACTTAAATTAATCTCACTTTAAAAGCTTTTTAATAAAGCTTTTCTATGAAACACTGAAAAGCCAGTAATATGAAGGCTGTAATGTTCCCAGGAATATGTAATCTAAAACTATAACTTAATTTGAATTCTACTGTGACTTTTAATTAAATTCCAGATCTTTACAGACAATTAGTACACATGTATAGATATATCTATCTAGAAACTGATGTGAAGTAAAGAATTTAGGCATTTGTCTTGATAGTGAAAGCTCCAAATCTGGCTTCTGAGGAAAAAAGTGTGAGTCAGGCTTGGAATTTCATTAGATATAAATACTAATTCAGTAACTATTCAGTTCTGTATTTTAATTAATCTGTATGGGCCTGGGCACATTTTTGAGAGAGATAAAATTCTAATTCATGCAGACTTTGCAAGAGACATATTTTGTGTCAGTATTGGTACTGTTTTTTTTTTCAATTTAAATTAGATGAAATCAGACAAAACCAGAAGCTGCATTAAATGTGGGTGGGCTTTTTTTCTTGGAGAATCAATCTAAAGATAAAAATATACAATATAGGAAAAGTTATAAAGTGAAAAGAACCACAGAAAAATTCTATTACAAAAAATTCTTTTTATTATTTTGAATAAATTTGTATTCTGTAAAGGAAGTTATTACAAATAGATTGACTGCAATTCACACTTCCATCATAAGTTATAAAGTTTAGAGTCTAAGTGTCTGTATCCTAATATGGCTGACTTCTGGTTATTCATTTCCACCTGAAGGGAGATATTTATTTAGAAAATGGCATGATCATTCCAGGAAAAGGAGACAGCATGATTGACTGATTGATTGATTGATGACTTTTATTTTATTTATTTATTTTTTATACAGCAGGTTCTTATTAGTTATCTATTTTATACATACATGTGTATATATGTCAATCCCGATCTCCCAATTCATCACACCCCCACCACACCCCTTACCCCCCTTGGTTATCAACTGTAACTTAAGAAGAATGCTCAAAACAATGTTATTGTAGGCATATTTAATCAGAGAAAGTGACAAACAATTTGTCATAAAATATATAAATAGCAGTTGATAACTCATTCCAGCCATGTAAAAGGCCTTAACTTTTTCACACCAAGGCAGAGCAAATCTTATGTATAGCACATAATCATTTAGATGACAAATGGTAGACCATTGAAATGGAAGACCCTGCTATCATGTGTTCATGTTTTGAGGTAAAATAGGATAATTATAAAAACAGTAAAAAATACGGCAGAAGCATGTAAGCAATAAATGATCACAGAAAGAATTGTTGCTTCACACTGGACAATTTACAAATATTTTTCTATAATTCAACACAGTATTTATTGAGCAGCTACCATGTACCAGACTGTTACAATATATGGGAACTTGAAAAATTGAACAATAACAAACGTAACCATGAACTACCACATTTAAAATCAGATAAGTCTGGAGTGCAATATGTATTATCTTACTGGGAGAGAATTGTATTATTGAATACATCTTTAATTATATTCATCACACAAATGTATTCATAACAAAAGGTTTATTTCTCACTTTAAGCTTTATTCACAATTCATATTCTGTTTCTATGTGGATGTTAAGTAAAAGGAAAATACCTTGTGGAAAGACAAGGACATACACTAAATTGTGGCATCAGTTTCATCAAATTCCTGCCTCAAAGATTAACTATAAGTCTTTCTGAAGCTAATATTTCTATCTTTTGTCTTTATGTCATTGTTTCTTACCTCCTTTAAATATCTATTAACTAGTTCTCCTATTTTAAATATTCAGTATTTTTCTGTACTTTTTCCCCCATTTTTTAAACCTCTAGAGTAACCCAGCCACCTCATCTAGATGCTGCCTTCTTGCATTCATATCCACAGTTATTCTTCCTTAAAGGTAATATTCTCCTTGAGTCCACATAACTTTAGAATTCTGTTGACCAATAATATCTATAAAAGAAAATTTAGAGAGTGAATGTATAGTTGCAAGATTTTTGTTTTACCATAAGAAAATGATTAAACATGATTATATCTCTCATTACTATAATTTTATTAAGAAAATGATTTAAACCCTCAAAGCAGGAAATAAATATTCGTAGAATCTCATGATTTGTTTTCATCCCCCCACCCCACCCAGTTTCACCATAGGTCAGTGAAAATGTCTTTCTCAAATTAATTAAGGCTCTGACATAGGCTTTGGGGACTGCTGGTCTGCCTCTTGGCAGTTTTAATTCTTCACCACCTATTTTCTCTGCAATCCTTACTTTCTGCCATCACCGCCTTTACAGGACTCACAATAGTAACCATGACCACAAGTAGCGACATCCAATAACTGTCGATTTTCCTTGTATTGTATATGCTCCCAGTATTTGACAGTGAACCATCCACTTCTTTAAAAGGTTTTTGTGACACAGCTCTAACCTGGTTTTACTGCTTCGTGACCATTCCTTTTTTTGTTTGTTTGTTTCCTTTTCTTTCCTTTCACATAAAATCGGCCATTTACAGTTTCTGACAACAGTTTCTAACGTGACATACTTCTTCCCTCAGTGATGAATTTATTTTCAGAGTTTCAACTCCTACTCTTTTGAAATTGACTCTAAAACATATTTTCAACCCTGATTTTTCTTATCTCTATTCATGATTCAGTAGTTCATTTTTAAAAAACATTCTACTAAATGGATGCTAATTAGAATTCTAGATTAAAGCCATCAAAAAGAGAAACATATTCCATCATCTTTTCTTTCAATTCCCTCTCTTACCTAATACACAATCCAGACCCTGCTACTCATGTTTGTTTGTTTGTTTAATTTCAATTAACATTCCTATAACCCCATTCACATGATGAATAATTTGTGAGGTGGTTCTTTCTTATTAGCCAGTCACCAAGTTCTCTTTCTTCAAAAGTTCTCACAACTATTTCTTTTCCTTCACTTTCAAGCTGTGTTTTGTTAAGGGTAAGTGATTTATTGGGGGGGGTATAATATTGCATGTCTAAGAAGTTTTCTATAGTTTTCTTTAAAAATCCATCTGTGTATGCTAAATGCCTGCAAAGTTCGTACTGATCAAAACATAGTTCCCTTACTATCCTGACTCGATTGTAAAATCCTATTACATTTTCTTCTGTAATCAAAGTAATATTTTTTTAGATTATTAACATACGCCACTGTCATTCTCCTATACTAATCTGATCCTCAGAGCTCTTTTCTTTGTTTTGTTTTGCTTATAAAACTTTAGTGGTTTACTGTTGCTACTTTTAAGGACTCACAAACTGTGTCCTTCCCGTACTCTTTCCCACTTTCAAGTCTTATTCCAATTTTACCTTGTTTTAACAAAACATAGTAATGATTTTGAATTCTGTTTTCAACCACATAAGTTAAATGAACTGAACAAGTTATCTGTATACCTAAAGCTTTAGTATCCTCATCCTCAGAACAAGCACAGTGATTGGTACGTAGTAGGTACCTAATAAAAAGACACGTCAGGCATTCATTTCATTTCCTCCTATTTCAATCTGCCCAGTGTTTTCCAACCTCTGTACATTTTCTAATCCCTCTCTCTCTCTCCAGAAGTGCTAACTACACTGTAGGTATCATATCATAAAACCCTCCTCAAACTTTGCTCCATTTTGCTGATGTGAGTTTGGAGCCTAGGGAAGTTAAAGACCTGGCAATTAGGAACCATGCTAAATACTACATGAAACACTTTGGATTCAGTATTGTAGAACTCTACTGCTTTTTAACCTTTTATCTTTGTAAAATCTGAAAATTCTATTTTGGTCATTTAATTTCTAAAAGTGGATTGTAAACTTTATGAACCACATGACAGGCAAATAAATAATAGTCTTATTAATATGAGTGGTATGGTGGAATGCTAAGTGAGTCAGGTGACCAGACTTCCCTACGTCTTGTTACTAAATAACTGTGTCTTGGACATGGCACTTTGTGTCCTGGGCATCAATTTTCTTTTCTTTTAAATGATGGTGTTAAAACAGGTAAATTATAAATATTGCTAAGCTCTAAATATTGTGATTGTCATCATAGTCTGGCATGGAATAGATTGCAATTCATTTTCTTTATAAAAACCACAAAGAATATATATGTAACCTATCAAATCATAGTTTAGTTCTGAGTGAAGAAGCGGGTGCTGAATAGATTTTATGAAATGAAGAATATAATCCTGACAAAATGAGAATCCAAAGTTAAAATTTATTTGATTTAATATAGTCAAACATCTGGATATGTGACTAAAATTTTCAGCTTTCACGTGGCTGTTTGACTTTGTGTGAATAATAACAACTAAAAAAGGGAACAAACTACTATGTAAAAAATAATCACCAAGGATATATTGTACAGCACAGGGAAATATAGCCATTATTATGTATAACTTTAAATAACTTTAAATGGAGTATAATCTATTAAAATATTGAATCACTATGTTCTACACGTGAAACTAATATACTATTGTAAATCAACTGTACTTCAATAAAAAAAGTTAGAACTAAATTCATGTTGAAATAAGTAATCAGACTTTCCTAATTTGAAACAAAAAGGTTAACATTTTGATTAATTCAGCCTTAAAGATAAAGACAGTAAGAAATATATTGGCGTTTTAAAATATTTTCTATTATTTTATAAAAATATATTTATTTTAGCAAAATATCTAGGTACATGCAGAAAAATAAGTGATTCTACGTAAAATACATTCCCTTCTGGTTTTTTTTTGTTGTGTTTCCATTAACTCTAATCTGCTAAATCCTAGATTGTTCACCTTTTTTTTCATTATACCCTTTTCCAGTGGTGAACGCTCACCTAAAAACAAAACAAAACAAAACTACTTGAAATTTAAAAATTGCTATATGTCACAAAATATCAAGTGAGAAAAGAGACAAGAGAGTCAATAAATATTAACATATTTCTTGGTTGATGCTCTTTTATATTTCATAGACCAAAAAAAAAATAGTAACCCAGAATTTCATTTAATTTCGGGGGTTGTAGGATGGTGGGGTGAAGTTTCAGGCACCAGGAGTATCAGTATGTTAAAAGTGTAGATTACAATGGAAATTAATTTTTAAAACACAACAGCAGGGCTTTAAACTATTAAGCAGAAAGCATATAGTCTCCTATGGTGGAAAGAAGTATAATTAAAAAGCTATCAATAGTCTAGGATTGTCAAAAGTACTTTGTCACCTGAAGCATATTCCTTGTAATTATCTTTTAGGCTTTAAGCTAGATCACCATTAACCTCAGAAGAAAAGGCATTACTATGCTTTCTGGTGTGAGAAATTGTATCATCATGTAAATTAAATCCCATTCAACAGTCAAATTAGATTTGGGAAATGATTGAGTATTAAACCTGCCCATGTATATTCACAAATGACACAAAGTCTGAGAGCACTAAGGGAAAAGAGGAAGAGTTTCCCTCCTTTTGAAGATTTCTAGATTCCTTATGTGCGTAGAATTTGATTTTGAACATACATCAGAGAAATAAAATTGAAGCAATAGAAGGAAAACTCAAAGATATTTTTAGCCTTTCCCCAACAATTTCTTTTCAGCTCTCAGACAGTTCAAAATGAATCAACGCTTAAGTAAGCCAGAAATAATATAACGAGTCTGCAAAATTATAGCTACCTACAGCTCAGATCTTCAATCATGTAATTGTTAAAGGCTCACTAGAAGGAGGAACAAATGTGTTCTCAGTTGAACTTGCTTAATTTTTTTAGCCTTATTGTCAAAAGGAGTCATAATTAAGACAGCACAATGCATGAAGCAGAGAGCAGCATGATTGCACCTTTGTGTTGATTAATGTTTATCCCTGAGGTGGTCTCTTCAGCGGTGGATAAAGGAATACCATGCAGCCTTCTATCCCTGATAAGACATTGGTGCCTAATGCCAAATCATCCACTACTGTCATTCCTGAGTACTAGTTGTAAAACGTCATGTTAATTGATATAAGTGATTATCAGTCGTATAACCAAATGTGTAGTCATATTAATCTAATCTTGGGAACACAGGGGACACTGGAGGGTTTTCTGTTGTGGCTGTTATTTGCAAAGAAACCTGTAAGGCAGGGTTTCTCCACCTTGACATGATGGTCATTTTGGCCAGAAAACTCGGCTGTGGGGGCTGTCCTGTGCATAATAGCATGTTTAGCAGCATCCCTGGCCTCTGTCTAGTAGATGCCAGTAGCAGCCCCTCACCTTCAGTTGTGATAAACACAACTATCTTGACACTGCCAAAATGTCCACTGGGAGGCAGAATTGCCCCCAGTTGAGAACCATTAGTACAAGAGCCTTGGAAATATTATACAGCATAGATTTTATCTATATCTATATCTACCTACCTATATCTATATCTATCTATCTCTATCTCTCTATCTACCTATATCTATATCTATCTACCTATATCTATATCTATCTATTTATATCTATATCTAAATGAATAGACACAGACATATGTACATACATACCCACACACACACACATATATTCATACCTCTTTATATACTATTATATACATCTATATATGGTCATATACATACATCTATATACACATATATGCAAGTATACCCACACACATATGTATACCCACATGTAAACATGTGTATACAGATATATACAATTATGTATATAATACATGTATATATACCATTATATATAGAAGTATACATGTATGCAAGCAATATATGTATGTGCATGTTTTCATATATAATTTACATGTATATACACATATATATGTGTTATGTGTGTAGATATGTATATTTATATATGTCTTAAAACCATAAGGTCTGATAACTTAGATATTATTTTAGTGTTTTTACTGATCAAAGATGCCTTTGACAATATTAGGTATATTTCATATACCTCCAGATTTCATTGTATATACTCTGTTTAGATGTGAAGTTTTGCCATGAAAACAGAATTGAGTGAGAGGATTCTGTGCAACACATGCAAAAATATGAAGGCCTCAAATCTTGTGAAGAAATCGTGAGTCTATATGTAGGTTAGTATGTCAGGAGATTGGGATGCATGAGAAGGACCAGTGCAAGATGATGCTTCAGAGGTGGGCAAGAGCCAACTCATGTTAACAAGTAAACTTCAGCACAGCTTACAGAGGGGTAAAACAGGATAGCTTCTTGAGTTGCACATGGAGGTAAAAGCCAACAATTCAGATGAAAAGAGCTCTTGTTAATCGGCTCAAATATTACTCTCCATTTGGACTTTATCATCTAATTTGTCCTTATTTCCATGTTTCTGCCATTGGGATACCTTCTCATTCAGAGGCACTATTTCCAGGTGGAGGAGACAGTTTCCCATGAGCCATGATATGAGAGATACTGAGGTTAAGTCCCTTTCGAAACAAACAACAAAAACATGTAGCCTGTACCAGTTTCTGAAATACCTCCATTTGATGTAGTGCTCTTTGAAGTTAAATAATTTAGTGTCCAGGAATGCTCTTTAAATTGGGAATACTCCTTTGCTGAACATCTCTTAATCCTACAGTATGCCGTTTACCTGATCTTTAGCCGCCTAACAGGGTTCTAGGTAGTGGGGTTTGGAGCAATTAAGCTGTGGTGGAGAGCAAGACAGGTTACAGATTTGCAATGTGGAGTTCTACCCATTGGTGCATGGAGGACAAGAAAAAAAAATATATCAAATAATATATTAAATACCTACTGTATACCAGGAACTTTACACATAAAATGTATGAAAATGTGTCTCTGTTGGGTAAAAACGGAGATTCAGGTAGAGCAGGATGTAGATGTTCCCTCCTGCCCACCCCATCACTTCTTCAGAGCACTGTGGGGAAGAAAATAAATCCTCACAGTGATAGAGTCACATACTTGGTCCAAAACTGGTATCCAGCCACAATTCCTGATTCTTCATTGGAACCGGAGTTCACTGAAAGCAATTCAAATCTTTTAATAGCTGGAGTTTTGGGGTGGGTGTAATGGAAGCCAGATGGCAGAGAGAGACAAAGGGCCCCTGAAATAATGTTTGAAAAAAGTCAATATGTCTAAATATGGCATCTGGCAGCCTGGGCTAGACTCTGCTCCTTGACTCATGTGTCCAGAGAAATCAGGGGATGATCCAGTGTGAACCTACATTGGAATCTACACTCACATAATCCTGTTCACGGGAAAGAGGTCCAGGCTGTGAGCAAAGCTGACAGACTGTGTCACCCATCAGGGCCCTCCTCTTCAACTATTCTGGTTATCACCACTGAGAGCTCTCTGTCCAGAAATAGAATTACATTTCCAAAGATGTTGGTGGGGGAACACGGAGTCAAGCTGTAGAAGACAAAAGATCTTAGTTCAATAGTGAGACAGGAATCCAAGTCCTATGCCAACACTTGGAGAGCCTAGTAAGGGCTGTTACCAGTGGCATTAAGGCCCTAGTCATGTATGAATTCCTCTCCTGGTTTCCTTTTAGGATTTCTTGTAGGTATACAGGAATGGGAGAGAGCCAAAGTCTTGTCAGCTGGCACATACAGGAAAATGGTCTACTGAATTGTGGGCAAACTATATTAGTGTTTAGGCAACACTGGATTATAGAAATCTTACTTTATTTAATTCACCCCCAACTCACTGATGTAGGGATCATAATCCTGGTAGATTTGAAGTGGAAATCAGGTTTAGTGAGGTTAAATTACTTATGTTTGCAGAGCCAGTAAATGATAAGAGTGGGACTCATACCCTGGTCCATTTGATAGCAAGGCTACTACACATTATTCTGACTCACAACAGAATTCTACCATCTGTTTATTGAAGAGCAAAGTGCCAACATTGGTTTTCAGGATGGATTTTGAAAAGAAAGGGAAGGAGTTAATTAAAGACAATTTTATCTTGATCTGGCCCTACCTAAGACCCTTTCTTCTATGAAAGTAAACATGCCAAATTTAAGTTGTCAGCTGTCAGAGGTACGGAAAATAAATTGTATCTTATTCTTCTAGCTGGCTTCAAGTGTTCATAGATAAAGTACACTTTGGACAAGTTTGTATTTTGTAGCTAAATGACCCTATTTCTACTTTTGCTTGGCAAATATTAATGGCTAGATAAGCAAGCCCTTCTTCTACCCAGATCAATATATCTACATAAATGTTCACTAACATAGAATCCTCATTATTTTATCATCAATTAGACATATCTAGAACTTTGACACTAAATTTTAACAAAAGGCACAATATTCTTTTTTTTTTTTTTTTTTTGCGGTACGCTGGCCTCTCACTGCCGTGGCCTCTCCCGTTGCGGAGCACAGGCTCCGGACGCGCAGGCTCAGCGGCCACAGCTCAAGGGCTCACGGGCTCAGCCGCTCCGCGGCACGAACCTGTGTCCCCTGCATCGGCAGGCAGACTCTCAACCACTGCGCCACCACGGAAGCCCTGCACAATATTCTTGAAAGTTATATTGCTATGATTTGATCCCTAGCAAAAGAAACTTTTCTGCAAGAGGGAGTTATAACATTTTGCTTCTAATTATAAAATGAACAGAGAACTAATTAGATGTTTTAAAACCCAAAGGAAAGAAAATTCCATAACTTTTCTCCTAAATTTAAAATCATCTGAGTTTAAAAGATCTGATCTTAATTATTTAGGGCTTGATTTCTTGAGTCAAGATGTTACTATTTTTATTAGAGGCAGAAAAGTCAAATCTGGAGGCAAATGTGTTTTTTGTAGAGATAGTCTAGGCCAGTTTTTCTTATTTTTTTGACAAGGATGAGTTAATTACTGAAAAAAATCCAGAAAATTCAATTTATTAGATTCCAGTTCTGAACATTTTTATAAATATATTTTAAAACAAATTTTGACAACACCCTGTATTTTCTACCTCCATTTGTATTAAGAAAACGCTTTAAAAATTTAGTGTAGAAGCCCATGTTTCCGGCTTTAAAACCCAATCAAAAACATCAACACTGCAGGAATAACAGTAGTTTCCCTTGGAAAGCATACCAGTATACAACAAAGGGTTCAGTCTTTCTAAGTTTTTAAACAGGAGATTAAAAATAAAACAAAAAAACCCCTAACCTTCTTTAAAAACTTTCAAGCAATCATAGAAACTATAATTTAACTGAACATTTTAGCTTTCTGCCAAATTACTGCACATTGATGGCAGTTGGCTGCCAGGGACTCCAGCCTTTCCAGCCTTCCCAGCCTTCCAGTTCATACCAGTTTCAGAATGGATAATCGATCATCAAAGCTGTGAATGAATCAAAGGAGATGGTGCATCAACTCCATATAAACTTCTACAAGTACAGAAATGGAAAGTAATGCATGTGCATTGCATATGAATGCAATTAATTTGTACATGAAGAGAAGATTTTTAGTGTGCTGTTAGCTTTATAACAGCCTAATATACAAGAAGCCAATCTTTAGTTAGCTTGGCAGAAGTATGACAAACTACTAGTTACACATTTTTTTTAAAGATTGAATGGTTGGGACTTACCTGGTGGCACAGTGGTTAAGAATCCGCCTGCCAATGCAGGGGACACGGGTTCGAGCCCTAGTCTGGGAGTATCCCACATGCCTCAGAGCAACTAAACCCATGAACCACAACTACTGAGCCTGTGCTCTGGATCCTGCGAGCCATGACTACTGAGACCACGTGCCACAACTACTGAAGCCTGCACGCCTAGAGCCCGTGCTCCGCAACAAGAGAAGCCACCGCACTGAGAGGCCCGCACACCACAATGAAGAGTAGCCCCCACTCGCCACATCTAGAGAAAGCCCTCATGTAGCAACAAAGACCCAACACAGCCAAAAATAAGTAAATAAATTTATTTAAAAAAATAAAAGATTGAATGGTTGAATATTGTTTTCCAGAATGTTTTGATTAACCATTCTATTGCATATTTGTAATTAGTGTAAAGATTAATGTTAATTGAAAAATTTTATTGGATTACAAATGACATAGCAAAAATGAAAGTAGTCTTGCTTTATATGCAACCAGAAATTCATGAAATGCAAGGATTAAATCTATGATTTATTTCCTAACAATGGAATTTATTCTTGACTGATGTCCTCATTCATTTTTTCTTTGATTGTTGATGGAAGTATTTAGAAAGGAGGGTAAAGAGGAAGGGAAATAAAAAAATACTCCAAACAATTTTTACAATGAACATTTCTTCCCAACTCTCAGAAGGTAGTTTCATCATTGCCAATTTTAGGCATTTGTTCTGTTCCTGTGTTTTCTACTCATTTATTCGAGCAAACTCATATTTATTACAGTACTATAAACATGTCATTCTTTCCGTGAGAGGAAAAGAAAGGGAAAAAATAATAGGAGATAGCTCTTCTCCAAATCCGAGTGTCTTTTCTGCTCTAGTGACTTGAATTTGGGATGTATTCTTGTCAAGTGAGTGCCAACACCAGACTGAGAAAGGTGTATAACTATAGAAATAAAATTAGGCTTCATATATTAAAATGGGTTTGCAAATTTGATAAATTATTTTTAATAAAGTCCCTTATAAAAATGAATTATAACATTATAGTCATCATAACTTTATCAATAATCCTGAGGTTCACATTTATTTATCGTTTTCTTTCATTCAGTGCTCCATGAATGAAATAATTAGTAGTGACTCTTTGCAGAGTAACTTGGCCTACATTAAATATTGTAAAATAAGGGGAGCAGTTCATTTGAAAACCAGGTGCCTCCTGCCTCATTCATATACTATGTATACTGCCAATAAAAACAGGATAACTTGAAAGTATCAACTGGTAATAGGACACAATCCATAGCGCTTCAAAGAAAACTGTCCGCCATTTAATAACCTGATTTTCTCCTCCTGGAAAATGCCCAGAATGTTATGAAACTGTTATTAGTCAATTCTCCATGAGCAGGTATTTGTTAGTTTCCCATATTATTTGAAAACAAAATTGTGCTAATTCCTCTTACTGCATCATGTCCTTCTACAGCTAATTGTAAATCACTGAACCTCGTGGTCTGCACTAAATGTATAGTATATTTATAGTATAGTATATATATAGAAAAACATATATTTTTTTCTCCAGCCATTCCATGTAAACCTTCTCCTCTGCTTTAGCCTTATCACACTTCTCATAACAATTGCCATTTTATATCCTAGGTCACTCTAGAATTAAAATCATAGAACTCTCTGATTAATCCTTTCTCCTAGTCCCCATACTTCTTTAGTCACTTGCTTCTATTTTACCATATTTCTTCCAGTTCTATGGCATTTATCTCAATTTTTGATACCTATAAATTCCTTCCCAGCTCCTTCCCAGTTCCTATAAATTCCTGTCTCCAACCTCTCTGAAGAACATAAATTTTGAATCTTCTTATTGACACATAAGCCATATGATCTTGGAAAATAATAGCTATTATTAAATGAGCCCTTGTTATATGCCAAAAAAGCATTTGATCACTTCACATCCATTATTTCATGGAGCCCTTGTAACAGTCTGGAGATTTTTACGCTATTGGCTTTATTTACCAACATAGAGAAGTGAGGCTCTGAAAGGTGAAAGCAACATAAAACGTGGCAGAGCAGTGGTTTGGGAGCCCATGTTCATAAATGCTCAGATTATTTTCATTAAGCCACCATTTTTTCATCTGCAAATGAGAGTTTAATGAATGTCCAGTGATAGCAAAGTGCTGGACTGTGAGAGCCTGCATTCGCCATTTTTAGACTGTATATCTGGCCAGGGTTCCATTGTAGATCCACCCTCACTTTTCTATTATACCTTCTTTACATCTTATTGCTCTGCCACGTGTGTTTTTTTGTTGCCATTGCATCCACATTTCTGAAAGGCAGTTTTAATCTGCTTCTCCTTAGCTAGTCTTTCACATTCTGATTAAATCTTACCCAGGGCGATCACTTAATGATTATGCAGAGGGGACAAAAGGAATAAACCCTTAAGAACTTTCAGTTTTATTGTTATGTTTTGCAAGTAAATGATTGAGTGGTTATCATAGCATTGGGGTACTGTTGATTAGAGCTAAAAGGAAGAAGAAAGATGCAGCATAGGCAAGTAATTAGATGTGTGGCCTTTGGAATCACATAGCCAGAGTTCAAATTCTCACCCCAGCACTTGTTAGCTAAGTGAATGTGTATAAGTAACTTACTTTTTATATTTTAATCACTTGTCTGTAAATGACTATAACAATACCTATCACGTAGTATTATTGAAAAGAATTCAATGAATTTAAGCACCTATAGCCTGGGACAAGTAACCTCTGATCAATTTGGTCAACTTTTAATAGCTTCAGTTTCCTGACTTTTTAGTATGTAGATAACAATACCTACTCATAGAATAGTTATACACTGACCACAGTGCCTTGTCCATATGAACAGTTATTCCTGGCCAGAATTAGAAAACTCATTGTTTGCAGAAAAGCGTGAAATGAGAAAGGCAAGATAAAATCTACACATGAGGAGGGTTATATTGCAATGGCTACTGAATTATTTATTTTGTGAAGTATAAAGCTACAAATTCAAATTATTATTTGGGAAGAAAAGTTGAACCAACTTAAGGAATTACCTGTTTGAAGCACTGGTAGGGTTTCTTTTGTAGTAAAATAAAGTTTAAGCAAGTAATTTGTGAATCTTGACTCTGTATTAAAAGTATTAAATAATCAGCTCTAAGTAATTCTAAGTATCTATTTCATTAGGATATATTTTAAGAAATTAAGCAAAGCCTGGGGAAAAAACCTGACTGTTGATTACCACAATAATTGATCAGATTACTACTTTGCATCACGGAGCCATGGTGGCTTAAAAGACTGCTTGGTAAGGCCATCCACAAACTCAGCTCCAGGCCTCAGCTTGAGTACTGGAAAGTCACATGGGTTAAGTCTCAATTCCTCAGCAAGGAATCTAAGTTCTGAAAAGGAAGACTCAAACCTGAAAAAACCTGCCCACCCAAATCTTAAATGCCACCTAGGAAATTGATGCATGGAAATTAGAGCTGGAGGCTGGGCCTTCCTTACAACTGCCCTAATTACATGCCTCCTGTTTCATTGCTACTCATTCTAGACTTGAGCAAAGGAAGGAATATTCTGAAAGGCATTACATGTAAAACACCTGGATATCAATATCATAAACCCCAATTAGCTCAGAGATCATCTTTTTTAATATTTCCCAGAATGTCTTTGGCAGAAAGTTCTTCCTACCAGTTGTTCTCTGAAATGAGGCTTCTGCAGTCCAATAATGTAGGGTAACATTTCCCTCTTGGAGATGTACAGTACATTTTAGCTTATTACAGCTGTTGGATATCATAAAGGAAACAAGAATCAACTTTTAACATGTCACGTTCCAAACTTTTTTGAATATAAAACTGTTTATTTTATTTAGCTTTAGAAATAAATTTATTCTGAGAGTAGGACTTAAATGTTCTCACTAACAAACAAACAAACAAGATAAATATGTGACATTATGGAGCTAGGTAGGGGGAAATCCTTTCATTATGTAAATGTATATCAAATCATCATGATGCATACTTTAAATATATTTCAATTTTATTTGTTAGGTATAACTCAGTAAAGCTGAAAAAAGAAATAAATTTATTTATTTACTTTAACTATTTATATGCCAAACACCTTCCTTCAATAAAATTACTGTTTCTTGGAACACACAGATAGCTATGACAATAATAAAAATAATTGCCACGGGTAGATCTCTAGGCACCAGGTCCTTTGTATAAAATAACTCAGTTAGTTCTCACAGCAATCTGGTGATATAGGAACAATTATTACTATCTCCATTTCCCCCCATATGTGGGAAACTCAGGTTTGGTGGACTGAGTAACTTGCCCAAAGCCATAACCTAGTAAGTCATTGTATTGCGTTTCAAATTTGGTAATACTGATATGTTTAGAATATAAACAGGCTGAGACCCAGAAATATATTAGTAACTTGTTGCCCCAGTTAACATTGTTATTTAGAGCCAGAACTGGGATTGCCTAGTTACACTCATTACCGGTTACCAGATTCTTTGGCAACATACCATGCTGCTTCACTACTTGTATTATTTTTTTCAAGTTAGTTTTCTTCTAAATTACATGATTTTTGCATGAGTGTGTACCTCAACCAGTTATATTCTATCTGGCTTCTAGAAGCACAGGGTTAGAATATATATTGACCACCATTCTGCATTTGTATTAAACAATTTATGCTAACAATTTGTAGAGGAACTTGCATACTGTAAGTGTTCAGTAAATTTTTGAAGAATCACATTGATTCATACTTCCCGGTGTCCAAGGCCTAGTGACCTTCAATGACCTATTAGATGTCTGTAGAGAGAGTGATTAAGCTTATTTGCATTTTTATTGTCATAAATATGCATGATAGCCTTTGATATCTGAATTTTTACTAACTAAAAGATGTTTATCACTTGCTTTCAAAAGAAAAGTGTTGTAAGGACTTGTGAATTAAAATCTGTAAGCATGTTCACATCCTCATTAGAGAATGCAACAAAAGTACAAAGACATGATCATTTCCCTAAGTGGCAAGATAAAATTCAGACAGAGAAATTGCACTGTCTCCTGAAACAAGAGTGGCTGGAAGAACATCTGTTCCCTGATGCTCATGCATCTCTCTCTTTTTTTCTACTTGCTCTGAGCATTGCAATGTGTACTCGTCCTTTGAAAGAGTTAGACTTTGCCAGCCAAGGCTATGCGGCCAAATGGAACTCTTTCTTAGCAGTGTAAACCCTGGCTTTTACAGGACTCGTAATTGGGCTTTGGTAGTTAAAGGAAGTTTCAGAGAATTCCTGCCTGAATGTTATTTCATGTTGTGACACTTGTACAATGGTAATGCAAATTTTAAAAACCTGACAGATCTCAATGAATTATGTGATATATATAAATTATCCCATATGAGGTAGACTTTAAATTGATGCCAGCACACCAAGCAGTGAAATAAAAGAACTACCAGCACTTATCCTTATAGGCTAATAGCTGCAAATGATTTCATGAATCATTAATTTAGAGATGTGGTCCTACCCATTTTTAAGACCCAGTGTGAGATGAACATATTTTGTCTGTGATATGATGTTAATAGTTTTGAGAAAAGAGGCCATCTGATGAGGTTAAGCTCTCCCAATTTTGTGCCACTGGATTTTTGATAAAGAAATAATATGGTTATGATGAATTAGAATTCTTGATTGTTAAAGAAAGAAAATGGATAGGTTGATAGATCAATACTGGTTACTTAATGTCCTAAGATACACTACTTTCTGAGTCACGACACATGCAATATACAATCAATTATTTTGTGTGTGTGAAACATAAAAATTTTATGACATTCAAATTTCAGTGTCCATAAATAAAGTGGTATTACAATATAGCTACACGTATTCAGTTACATACTATCTATGGCTGCCTTTTTTTTTTTTTAACATCTTTATTGGAGTATAATTGCTTTACAATGTTGTGTTAGTTTCTGCTGTATAAACAAAGTGAATCAGCTATATGTATACATATATACCCATATACCCTCCCTCTTGCGTCTCCCTCCCACCTTCCCTATCTCACCCCCCTAGGTGGTCACAAAGCACCGAGCTGATCTCCCTGTGGTATGCGGCTGCTTCCCACTAGCTATCTATTTTACATTTGGTAGTGTATATATGTCAATGTTACTCTCTCACTTCGTCCCAGCTTACCCTTCCCCCTCCCTGTGTCCTCAAGTCCATTCTCTATGTCTGCGTCTTTATTCCTGTCCTGCCCCTAGCTCATTCAGATTCGACGGACAAATTAAAACCTTTACAGACAAGCAAAAGTTAAGAGAATTCAGCAGCCCCAAACCAGCTTTACAACAAATGTTAAAGGAACTTCTCTAGGCAGGAAACACAAGAGAAGGAAAAGACCTACAAAAACAAACCTGAAACGATTAAGAAAATCATACAATTAATTTTTTAAAAATCTTTTTATGTTGGTTCCTATTTGTGATCTTTTACTAAAGCATAAGAACACAGAAATTAAGGAGAACATCCTTTTGGCTAAGGTTAAGTAATTATTTCCCTTTTTTAGTTCAATTAATGTTCCCATTCCTTTGGTAGACAGAGTTGGGTAAGTGTTCAGGGTGTTTTGTGGTTATTTCATTGTGCAACTACCATTAAAATAAACATGAAGCTGCATGGCTAAATTAGATCATGCTTCTTTGAAAATGTACCCCACTATTTTCAGCATATTAAGCTGTCAGAACCTGATAAAATTGGGCTCACACTCCTAATTTGAGAGTATGTTTGTAATGCATTTATATCCTTTTCATCCAAAGTTGATATGAAATTTAAATGGTAGCATAGCATGATTATGGATGCATCAATAGTACATGAAGTCAATGTAGTCAATGTATATTTTAGAAGTGTTCCTCAAAGTGTCAAGGTTTAATACATCTATACTGGTGAAAAGTTTGCAAAATGTGTCCAGTGGACTTTGCTATAATTCAAGGGAAAAACAATCTGAACTTATTTCACCATTTTTGTCTTTGTTAGTGTGCATGGCACCGTATCCTTACCTTTCTTTGAATTTGCAAGGGTGTTTTTGCAATCAGTCCATTGAGTTGCCTGCTCACTAATCAATTAACAAATAATTACTAAGCAGGGACTGTGAAGCAAAGCAGTGTGCTGGCCTTCTCCCTACACTTTGCAGAACTCTCTATTTGACACTCTGATGCTCAATAAATATTTGCTACTTTGCATTTTTTTTTTCTTTTAAATTAAAGAACAGAATTGTTAACAAGCAGGCAACAGCCCTAATGCACAATGAAGATATGGAACTGTGTTTAGGTTGATGCATCTACCAGAGACAGTAGATATAGTTAAAAGTGTGGCCTTTGGAGCTAAACCAAATTTAGCTCCAATTCTAAATTTCCCACTTAATATTTGGGTCATCTTGGACTAGTTGCTTAACCTTTATGTACTTCAGTTTCTTTAATGTAAAATAGGAATAATAATAGAATTACTATAAAGTGGTCTTCAGATAGTTAAATGAATTCATGTAAAAGTTGAAACTGTTCCTGGTGAAAGGTAAGCATAATGAATCACAGACCTGATTTGAGGTAGACCGTAGTTTAATTCTCCTCTCCCATGTATTAGCTTTGTGATATTGGTGAAAAATATTAACTTATTTTACTGATGTGAGAATAGATTTGGAGAGGTTCAGTGATGTTTGGGGATGTCTAGGAAGACAGTGTATGGATGAAATTATTACATAAACTAACCATAAATAAGTGCCTGTGTTGACTCATTCATTCATGACTATATCATGTATCTACATTTAGATCTTAGAGGTTAGAGATAGGAAATAAAGCTATTTTAAAGTAATACTCATTTGTAACTTCTTAATGGATCTAAGATCATTAGTATCATTTTTCTTTCCTCTTTTCCAAAAAAAACTGAAGCTATTTAAACCCACACCTTAAGCATTTTTTATGGATCCCCCAAAGAAAATAGTAGTGTTTCATTTTAATTTCAATTGATTCTTTTCTACAGAGTCAAAGCTTTAATAATTCCAAGGCTTTATAATTTCTAAAAATTTCCTCCAATAAAAGCTCAAAGCCCATAGGATATTATTTCCTGTCCTACAAAATGAAGCTAATACTTCCTTCCTGATAGGATTTTTATGACAAGCAAACAAAGCTATGGCAGGATTTATATGTGTTATTACCTTTACTGACTATGGCAGGTGGAATAACGGCCTCCCCAGAATGTCCATGTTCTAATCCCAGAAACCTATGAATATATCAGTTAAAAGGCAAAGGGGCATTAAGATTGCAGATGGAATTCAGTTTGTCAGTCAGCTAACTTTACAATAGGGAGAGTACCCTGGATTTTCCAGGTGGGCCCAAGATAGTCCCCACAAGCACCGCAACGAAGAGCGGCCCCCACTTGCCGCAACTAGAGAAAGCCCGTGCACAGAAATGGCGACCCAACTCAGCCAAAAATAAATGATTTTTTTTTTTTTTTTTTTTTTTTTTAAAGATAGTCCCTAAAAACAGAATAGAAACAGAAGCGTCAGAGTCAATGACTAATGGGGCAGTCGGAGTGATACTAAGTGGGGACTTGACTAGCTCTTCATGGCTTTGAAGATGGAAGATGGTGGTCAGGAGGGAACAAGTGGGCAACATGTACAAGTTGAGAAAGGCAAAGAAACAGATTTTCCCCTAAACCCTCCAGAGGAGCTAGCCCTTCAGACACCTTGATTTTGGCCAAGTGACCAAAATCAAAACAGACTTCTGACCCAGCAAACTATAAGGGAATATATTTGTGTTGTTTCAAGCCACTATGTTTGTGACAATTTTTTACAGCAGCCATAGAAAACTAATTAAATATCATTAGTATATAAATTATTGTTTTCTATGCTTCGGCCAGTCATACAATTGCAAGGATTTTCAAACATATAGTTTCCTAGAGACTTGGGTTTTTTCCCAAGTCTGTCACTAAATTAGCTCTGTTATTCTGGCCCATGTGACTCTGCCTCAGTGCGGTCTCTGTACAATAATGCCCTTCAGCACCATACCACTCAAAGGTAAGAGCATGATAAAGGCAACTTTGCGATGTCAGCTTAATCTCAATCATTATGCGTGGGGCTAATTATTTTAAGTACTAGGAATAAGAGAGTAAATACAAGAAGACCCAAAATGTAAAGCTGAAAGAATTATGGAAACGAGATAAAAGTGATATGTTACTTTTATTTGTGGACAATTAAATTTACTAGGTCATAATGTCCTACCGTAGGGCAATAGAGGGACATGTCAAGGTTTTCTTGATGATATCATTAGATTTATGGCCATTAAAAGTATTTTCTTAGAAACTAACACACCATTGTAAAGCAGTTATACTCCAATAAAGATGTTAAATAAAAAGTATTTTCTTCCCAATATTTCTCTGCTCAGTGTCTGATGCTCGCCATTCTCCTTCCAATCCACAAAACATATGATATATATATATAATATATATATATACACACACATTTTATATATGTATACAAACATACATGCACATATTTATATATATATTATACTTTATCTAGACACAAGGCATAACAATAATTGTGTGATTCCCTGATTCTATAAGCTGCTTTTTATGATCCACAAAGCACAATAGACTTTTGCAAATGTGCAAAAGAGGCCATGATTTTGTTCATAAAGAGAAAGGATTTATTTCTCTCAATTATGCAATAATTTTTATTATGAGAGAATCATCCAGAATACATCTCAGGCCATTCACAAAATTAGCCTGTTTTTTGCTAGCTGGCCAATATTACATTAACCACTACCTGGAGGGTACTTAGCAAATGACCACAACTCCGGAAAAATAGAGGAAAACATAAAGTAGACAAAAATGGTCTTCTGAGCAGGTGCCCTCATATATTTTGCTCATGAGGAAAACCCTTACAGGCAGCCACTCAAAGTTACATTTAGATTACCTCTTTGTAAAAGCTGATTTTAGAAAATTTTGGTTATCTTTGTTCCTGATATGCAACAAGTCATTGTAAAATATCGAGTAGTAAGGATATTACTAAATGGGTCTACATGGACAACTGCGTGAAATTATTGTTGATTGCTTATTAGTAAGACAAAGACAAAGAAAAACAGAAAATGGACCTTAAAATTATAGCGGTGTGAAGTCATTAGTATTGGAACAAACATCACTCTGCATCTCAAAAGTCATTGAAGGCAATGGTCCCAGTGTAAACATTGATATTATGAAGTTAACCTGAGTCATCAAGAAAAAGTTAAATTATAAAAAAATTATAAAAATTTAAATTACAAAAAGTATTAAAATTAAATTATATTCAGTCTCCTTTGTTCCAGAAGGCAAGAGGTATAAACTGATTTCAGAAAGACCTTCACCTGTGGTACTGACATTTCTTGTGTATCTATATAATGGACAAAACCCTGCCAAAGGCGCTTTGCCGATATCATCTCAATGAATCAATGGTAAGAATAAAATAGAATTATAAGATAAGATAAAATAAAATAAATTCTGCTGAGTCGATTCTTTTGCCTCTCAGCTCCATGTTTCTCTTAGAAGCTGGCAACTACTACATTCCCCAGGCTACTTTTCCTAACTTCCCAAAGGGCACTGCCAGTTAGAGCCACTGCGGAGAGATTGGAACAGGGAAGGAAGAAGAAATCTTTGTTTTTTTTCTTTTCTACTCCTGGTGGAGCCTCCTGCAGCAGAAAATAAAGAGCCATGGGAGGTGGTTGTAGACCTCAAGCAGTTTCAAGGTGGTTTCTGCACGCTTGGAGGGAATGTGGACTCCTGGATTCCTACTCGGAGACCAGCACACGTTCCTAGTTGCTACAAGGCAGTGGAGCTCTTATAACTCTAGCAGTTCAGCAAATACTGGCTCCTGGCCTGGAGCAGTAGCAGATTCCTAGTCTTTATTTATTTTTTTTGCGGTACGTGGGCCTGTCACTGCTGTGGCCTCTCCCGTTGCGGAGCACAGGCTCCAGACGCGCAGGCCCAGCGGCCATGGCCCACGGGCCCAGCCACTCCCCGGCATGTGGGATCTTCCCAGACCGGGACACGAACCGGTGTCCCCTGCATCGGCAGGCGGACTCTCAACCACTGCGCCACCAGGGAAGCCCAGATTCCTAGTCTTTAGGTAACCAATCCTTGTTTTATTCTTTCCACCTCGGCCCCCCTCCATTTCTTCTTTTTATTCTTTAAGCCTTTTGAACATCTTTGTAACCAAATCCCTAAGGAAATTCTTTCTGCTGGAAATTCTGTCAGGTTCTCTTTTTCTGATAGGATGCCAACAGATATATATATAAAGTATATCATATATATTTTTAATGTGAATTTTATTACAATAAAAATGATTAAAATATAAATTAAATTAAAAGGATTTTCTTAAAAAATGTTTAATGTATCTGGAATATTTAGCCATCTAACAGTGCTAGCCAAGTAAAACTCAATCTCAGCGTTAGTGCTTGCTGAAATTAAAAAAAATTATGTAGGAAATTGTCAGCAAAACTCTTCTTAGCAATTCAAACTACTCTGATAGTTTTCTGAGAACTGTAATGCCCTGCGCACTGACTTTAATCATTTCATAATATGGCCTGGAGGAAAAATAAGAAAAAGTGGGTATAGGTAAAACATCATGCCAGAATCCTCTGGCACCATTAGCAGGAGACAGAGTATATTAATAGCTTCAACCCAATTAAGTCAACATGCCACAGACAACATTAATTCCCCAAGTCAGGCAGCATGCAAGTTTTCAATGAGCAAGATCCATGACCATAATGCTACAAATGCATATGTAGAGCTCCTCGCTTTGTGATCATAATGTTTCTTTCCTTTCTTTTCTGTATTTTTCAAAACATCAGATCACATAAATGTTAAGTAAACATTTACTTTTATTCATCTTTTTCTAAGTATAGCTTTTAAAAATAATGACAAAAATATACAGTGTTACTCTTCCATTGCATGTGCAATAGTTTTTCTTAGTTTCCCTAGAAATGATCCCTGAAGTTTGGGGTGAGCAGTATTAAAAATCAAACAATAGTCAGAGGTTGTTGAATGACTAATAGATACAGAGAAGCATGGTGAGGTAGAAGGTCAGAGGCTTTGCACTCAGTCTGAGTTTGAATCTTCCCTCTGATCCTTTCTACCTGAGTTCGGCCAAGTAACATTAGCATTCTCGGTCTGTTTCCTCAGTTCTAAAAAGGGAGAAAAATATTTATTGAGATAAATGATTAAAGGTGATATATATGGACTGCTGAGCATGTGTCTCTAACTCAATAAATAAACAGGGTGATTTTATATTTTAAATATAATAGTTGTATATATGTAGAGATGTATATATGTATATAAATGCATGTGTGTGTATTAGGTTGAAATATTCCAACTTGCTTATATTGAACTGTTTTTGACCTGCAAAAACAGTTTCCTTCCTCCATTAAGGAGATTTTAATCTCTTATAAAAGGATATTGGCACAGGGAATAGGATTTTTGCCAATTATTGATAATAACTGGACATTGCTTTTTCTATTTTAATGGTGGCCACAGTATTCTGGCCATAAGTGTGAATGGCATAATAGATGTTAAAGAATTTTAGAGATTTTTTTCATTAAAACACCAGGTAAATTTTGGATTTTTAAAATTGTGGTCAATTGGGAAAGGTTAGAGAAAAATGTTGTGTTACAAATAATGAACAAAAGGCCTAAACACAATATGATAGTAAAAGATTCCATTTGTAACTTGAGTGTTAAATGGAAGATGAAGTTAACTTCCCTAGAGTAATCAAACACAAATGAACAAATAATCTGTAGCCTTCATAGAGATGTCATGAAACATTTAGAACATTCACCCTGAAAACTAAAATGCTGAAATGAAAGATAAGTAGGGACCAATGTGCCTGATACCCAAAGGACCACTACATCTGCCATTGCAAGTGTCATTGGAAAGGTAGCTTTGAAAGATCATATTGATTCACTTAGATCTAAGAACAGTTATACTGATTATAGAAAATCACCACCTCTCTGATCTTAAATGTGCTGATATTAAATGGATATTTTAGTAAAGTGTTATATGAGTCTAACAGAATGACAGCCAATTTAGTACAACAAACAGGAAGCTACTTAAAAATATTAAACTATGTGTATATCACTTATACATCACACTTCATTTTTGAAATGTATGCATTTTAAAAGGCATTGCTTTTTAATTTGTTGGCTTAATTGTTGCTGCCTTAACCGTAAACATATAACCCCTACTATTGTTTGGAATATCCTAGCTCTGCCTGTGTGGGAGTACAAAAATAGCCTCTGAGTCAGCTTAGCCGGTTTAAATACTAAGATAGCTGCTTTCCTGATAAAGAAGACTGGTCAATTCCTATGTGTCAAAAATGAGGATTGTTGCAGTAAGAAACTGGCAAGTAAAAATTTTTTTTATAGTTAAAAATTTTTTTTCATTTATTTATTTATTTATTTTTGGCTCCATTGGGTCTTTGTTGCTGCACAAGGACTTTCTCTAGTTGCAGCGAGTGGGGGCTACTCTTCGTTGTGGTGTGTGGGCCTCTCATTGCAGTGGCTTCTCCTGTTCTGGAGCACAGGCTCTAAGCACGCAGGCTTCAGTAGTTGTGGCACGTGGGCTCAGTAGTTGTGGCATGTGGGCTTAGTTGCTCCGCGGCATGTGGGATCTTCCCAGACCAGGGATCAAACCTGTGTGCCCTGCATTGGCAAGCAGATTCTTATCCACTGTGCCACCAGGGAAGCCCTAGCAAGTAAAATTTAACGTTCAATTTGAGAGAAGTTGACTGCTTTGGATTAAAAGTTTTAAATCGTAAGGAACTGAATTACCTTCAATGCATAGAAGTATTCATGATTGGATGATGGTATGTATACAATCCATGTTTAATTGATATATTTATATATTAAAGTCTTAGGTATTATTTAATTTATATAAAATATACACTCTTTTTCATAGTACTTTAATTTCTGGTCAGTTTATTGTCTTGAATTGCTTCTTTACATGTAGACTGTATGTTTAATTTACATGATTATAAACTTTATGCAGCTTATTTTTGTTGCTAAAAACTGGCTG
Source organism: Kogia breviceps (assembly GCF_026419965.1). Taxonomy (NCBI): domain Eukaryota; kingdom Metazoa; phylum Chordata; class Mammalia; order Artiodactyla; family Physeteridae; genus Kogia; species Kogia breviceps. The sequence goes on along the minus strand of NC_081311.1, from coordinate 113,750,541 downwards.
GGTAAATTTGTTTCACTTCCGTGAATAAAAGAATGTCTGATGGCATCTATATTTTAGAATAAAACTTGTAAACTTATTGAAATTGAAATCTTTGGTGATTGGAAAAATGGAATAAACACAGTTTTTAAAGAATGGTAGAATTTCAGCCTGTAATGGAAATTGTAAGCATCTAATCAACAGATTTAATTCCATTCATAAATCTAAAGAAGATAAAATGTGTTATGATCTATATATTGATTATTACCGAGGTGTATCTACTAAAAGTAATGTAATTGCTGGATGAAGATCACATAACTTAAAATAATGTGAAATACAGAAATTGGCATATATTTATATGCCAATTTAATAAATTTTCCTCAAAAATCTGTACCTTAGTGATTTCAGTATTTGATTTTGTTTTGTTTTATTGTGAATGGTGAACTTGACTTTCTTCTTTCTGTGATACTGAATTATTTCATGACTCCAACTTTCTAAGTCATCAAAGGAGAAAAACATGGAGCTTATTAAAGTAAGAATTATGAGTAAAGTTGTTGCCTTTGTAACAAAAAAAATTACTAAACTAATATCTATGATGCAAATCATTACCATTTGTAAATTAGTCATTACATGGCCAATGGTAGCAAAACTGATATAAAATGAAAGAGCTAGGTAATTTTTTTTAACTAAATGTAGAGAATGTTCAGAAGGATGTTTAGAAAGAAGGGGAATTTTGCAAGATGCTTAGATATAATGAAATGGAGAAACAAGTTTTGCATATCACTATCCTGAAAATTTATCATTTTGAAGAAAATTAGTTAAGATAGGTATTAAAGCATAATGACTGCTAATGGGTAAAATTCTTAACACATTTATTTCTATACATATCCATATAAGGATTCTAATAGAAATATACATACAGTATGCACTTATTAATTCTGGATAATTATAAAGCTTTTACATGAATAATGGTACAAAAAAATGCCCCAAAGTGAGAGAACAAACTAGAGGGAAATGAGGAGAGTCTCAGAATGTAAGAGAGCCTTTTAGTGATTGAGTAATTTTAAGTGTTTTTCTTATCTTAATATAGCTAGGTGAAATTATATATGATTTCATTGTCAAGGGACAGTGGGCTGCTATAACCATGGAACACCAGTTGAGGAATGTTAGAATCCATTGCAGACACTACTGGATCTATCCACACATAAGACTAGGAGAGTCTTCCTGGGAGATAATTGAAGGCAATTTTGAAGAAAAGGAACTCTTACTGCAAAAGATTAAGTGATTTATCTGGGCACGTAGGAAATCTGTGGCAAGATGGAAACATAACCCAAGACCAGTTACATACATCTAAAGAATTACTTTGGCCATTTTGACAAACTCAAGTATCACCACAGGATAATGCACTTAAGGATGCTTAATAAATATTACTCATAAGTAAAGTAAATAGACCCTGTTTTTTATAATGTAGAGATTTTAACATGTTATGAACTAGAAGTCTCTGCTAAATATGTTGCCAATTATTGCTTTAATCTATTCCACAGCCAGGGTCCTCAGTGATTTAATAAAGAGAATAAGTGAAGCGCACAAGGAACCAATAATGCATTAACAAGCAGAGCAGAACTTCTTAGTTAAATATGGTCGGTTTTGATTTTTGTTAATTTATGTTACATTTGAATAACTTCCTTTGTAACTCTACAGTTTGACAGAATTAATATTTTCTATCAGATTCTTATTTTGTATAGTTAAATTTCAGAGGCAGGGTAACTTGATTTCCAGAATGGGATATTGATTTTATATCCTTAAAACTTGTTTTAGGTATAGGAATAATTGATCAGTGACATTTAACTGATTTACTCTGGGGCAGATGATCAGCAAAGCAATAAAAAAGTTAAGGAATGAAAGCTAATAGTAATTCCTGTGCATAGGCCAGTTATGTAACATACATATTTGATTATGAAATCATGTCTTTGCATGCAGATCATTTTTTCTGTTTATTAAGATTAGAAGAGTGTTACCTTTTCTAAAAGAAAAGTATTATATTTACTTTGCCTGAAATAATGGTAGTGCTAATCACACACTAACAGTAAAATAATCATATACATAAATTAAATAAAGCATCCAAATCAGCAAACGGAGAAATGACAAGTATTATTTTTTCAAAGCTTTATGAAAGTATAGGATAAATAAACCTTATGTAAAACATCCATTGGATTTGTGGGGGTGTATTAAAAGAAAAAGAAATCCCTACTGGCTGAACTTCTTCTCAAACCCTAAGCTTTATAGACACAATGAAAAAATAAAGAAAAAAAAAGGAGCTTAAATCAGCTGCATACCAGTTTTCAGTAAGGTTAATTAATTGTTGCTAATTGCAACTTGCCACAGCCAGAGACAGCAGCTTTGTCAGAGATAATTTAGTGGGGAGGAACAGGGAGAAAAGAGAAGTGTTTGTAAAATTTGAACTTTCAGAAGTTATTCTCTATCTCACTGTACTGAGGATGCAAAAATGTAAGTGTTAGGAGAAGCACACATCCTGAAATAAGATGCAATTAAGTATTTTTTAACTCCTTAGTAATTACATACATATCAATTAGCCAAGCAAAAATTTGACGAGTCTCTGTTTATTTGATCAGTGTAACAGTCAAATTCTGTAATTCAATCATCTGAATTCATTTTGAGCATAATAAACACAGCCATAACCTAAATGCAATATCATTCATTTCTAATAGAGTTTTTCACACTGGAGCTAAGAGTAATGGTGAAAAACAACATTTATAAGAGCTAACGATGTGTCTGACATTGTTCTAAGAGAGGTTCAGCTCATTTAATCTCCTCCAAAACTAATGAACTAATTAATACTATTATCCTGACTACAATGGAAGAAACAGAGACACAGAGGGGTTAAACAGTTACTCAGGGTCACAAGTAATAAGTGGTGAAACAGAGATTTGAGCCACTATACCATACTGTCACAGCAACTTTATTTCATGCATACCAAAAACAGACATTGGAAGAGATGACTTGTGTTTTCAGCAAGATCATCTATAATTGAAGAACTGCTCTAGTTTTCAGGTTTGGCCAGTGATGATTCAGGACAATTTTAGAGAAGTAGATTCAGAAAGACCTCACTTTTCCAATCCACCCTTATTTACATATTTGTAATTTAAAAGTTATGTTGCTTTAAAAAGGATAGGTCTACATCCCTGTTTAAAAATACCAATAACTTTTACAAGGCAAAGAAAACTCAGTTTTTCTGTCTCCGTTTATAATCCAGCCCCTAAGATTAGAATATATGTTGGAAGTAAACAGATTTATTAATATATCAAATTTCTGAGAAATATTTAATAAGGATAATTATAAACTTGAGAAAAAAAACTTGATAATTATAAAGAAAAAAAATTGCCCATCCAGCCAGACTGTTAACTATTCATACCTCTCTCTGATAGGTGGAGACGCTTGAACTACATTCTTTAGAATAAATGGCAAAATAACAGATGACTATATTTCAGTGCTCATTCCTATAGAGTTAGATAGATATTTCTTGTTTACATGTGAGTATAAATATAAGTAAGCCAACAACTACTTTTAAAAATTATTGTGGTAAACTATCCATCACAAAATTTACTATTTAAACTACTTTTCACTGACTATTCAGTGATATCAAGCACATTCACATTGTGCGACCATCATCACTATCCACCTCTAGATATTTGCCATTAACATCTTCTTTCAAAGATACAAGAATACTCTGAAGATGCTGAGGAGGTCATGAAGGAAGAGCTGGCTGCTGCCGAGAAGGTCCTGCTACAGCTCCTGGGTTTACCGCTACCTAACCTGAGGTCGGGACAGGTCTGAAGGTGGTAGGCGCCCTCTGTGCCTTTTCAGCAGTTCCCTTCTGACCCAGAGCCTTCAGCCGGCCCTGAAGATGGGTCTGCAACTTCCACTGCTCAGGCCTCTGATAGGTCAGTGGCTGACAGGGTCTTGGTGCTCCAGCTGGGTGTAAGACCTGAGTCTCTGAGGTGGGAGAGTGGAATTCAGGACACTGGACCACCAGAAACCTCCCGGCCCCATGTATTATCAATTGGCAAGAGCTCTCCCAGAGATCTCCGTCTCAATGCTAAGACACAGCTCCATTTAACGACCAGCAAGCTCCAGTGCTGGACAGCCCATGACAAACAACTAGCAAGACAGGAAAACAACCCCATCCATAGCAGAGAGGCTGCCTAAAATCATAATGAGTTCACAGACACCCCCAAACACACCACCAGATGCAGTCTTGCCCACCAGAAAGATGAGAACCAGCTACATCCTCCAGAACACATGCATCAGTCCCCTCCACCAGGAAGCCTACACAACCCACTGACTAACCTTACCCACTGGAGACAGACACCAAAAACAATGGGAACTACGAACCTACAGCCTGTGAAAGGAGATGCCAAACACAGTAAGTTAAGCAAAATGAGAAGACAAAGAAATACTCAGCAGATGAAGGAGCAAGGTAAAAACCCACCAGACCAAACAAATGAAGAGGAAATAAACAGTCTACGTGAAAAAGAATTCAGAGTAATGATAGTAAAGATGATCCAAAATCTTGGAAATATAATGGAGAAAATAAAAGAAAGGTTTAACAAGGACCTAGAAGAACTAAAGACCAAACAAACAATGATGAACAACACAATAAAGGAAAATAAAAATTCTCTAGAAGGAATCAATAGCAGAATAACTGAGGCAGAAGAATGGATAAGTGAGCTGGAAGATAAAATGTTGGAAATAACTGCCAGGGAACAGAATAAAGAAAAAAGAATTGAGGACACTCTCAGAGACTTCTGGGACAACATTAAACGCACCAGCATTCAAATTATACAGGTCCCAGAAGATGAAGAGAAAAAGAAAGGGACTGAGAAAATATTTGAAGAGATTATATTTGAAAACTTCCCTAATTTAGGAAAGGAAATAGTCAATCAAGTCCAGGAAGTGCAGAGAGTCCCATACAGGGTAAATCCAAGGAGAAACACGCCAAGACACATATGAATCAAATTATCAAAAATTAAATACAAAGAAAAAATAAAAGCAGCAAGGGAAAGCAACAAATAACATACAAGGGAATGCCTATAAGGTTAACAGCTGATCTATCAGCAGAAAATCAGCAAGCAAGAAGGGAGTGGCAGGACATATTTAAACTGATAAAAGGGAAAAACCTACAATCAATATTATTCTACCCAGCAAGGATCTCATTTAGATTCCATGGAGAAATTAAAATCTTTACAGATAAGCAAAAGCTAAGGGAATTCAGCACCACCAAACCAGCTTTACAACAAAAGCTAAAGGAACTTCTCTAGGCAGGAAACAAAAGAGAAGGAAAAGACCTACAATAACAAACCCAGAAAAATTAAGAAAATGGTAATAGGAACATATATATTGATAATTACCTTAAATGTAAATGGATTAAATGCTCCAAACAAAAGACATAGACTGGCTGAATAGAAACAAAAACAAGAACCGTATATATGCTGTCTACAAGACACCCACTTCAGACCTAGGGACACATACAGAGTGAAAGTGAGGGGATGGAAAAAAATATTCCATGCAAATGGAAATCAAAAGAAAGCTGGAGTAGCAGTTCTCATATCAGACAAAATAGACTTTAACTGTTTTTTTTTGTTGTTGTTGTTTGTTTTTGTGGTATGCGGGCCTCACTGTTGTAGCCTCTCCCGTTGCAGAGCACAGGCTCCGGATGCGCAGGCTCAGCGGCCATGGCTCACGGGCCCAGCCGCTCCGCGGCATGTGGGATCTTCCCAGACCGGGGCACGAACCCGTGTCCCCTGCAGCGGCAGGCGGATTCTCAACCACTGCGCCACCAGGGAAGCCCAAAATAGACTTTAAAATAAAGACTATTTAAAATAAAGCTTTTAAATAAAGTGACAAAGAAGGACACTACATAAGGATCAAGGAATCAATCCAAGAAGAAGATATAACAATTGTAAACATTTATACACCCAACATAGGAGCACCTCAATACATAAGGCAAATGCTAACAGCCATAAAAGTGGAAACCTACAGTAACACAATATAGTAGGGGACTTTAACACCCCACTTTCACCAATGCACAGGTCATCCAAAATGAAAAAAATAAGGAAACACAAGCTTTAAATGATACATTAAAGAAGATGGACTTAATTGATATTTATAGGACATTCCACCCAAAAACAACAGAATAGACATTCTGCTCAAGTGCTTATGGAACATTCTGTAGGATAGATCATATCTTGGGACACAAATCAAGACTTGGTAAATTTAAGAAAATTGTAATCATATCAAGTATCTTTTCCAACCACAACACTATGAGACTACATATCAATTACAGGAAAAAATCTGTAAGAAATACAAACACATGGAGGCTAAACAACACACTACTTAATAACCAAGAGATCACTGAGGAAATCAAAGAGGAAATCAAAAAATACCTAGAAACAAATGACAATGAAAACACGATGGCCCAAAACTTATGGGATGCAGCAAAAGCATTTCTAAGAGGTACGTTTATAGGAATACAGTCATACCTCAATTAACAAGAAACATCTCAAATAAACAACCTAACATTACACCTAATGCAATTAGAGAATGAAGAAGAACAACAACAACAAAATGAAACCCCAATATCAGCAGAAGGAAAGAAATCATAAAGAGCAGATCAGAAATAAATAAAAAGAAATGAAGGACACAATAGCAAAGATCAATAAAACTAAAAGCTGGTTCTTTGAGAAAATAAACAAAATTGATAAACCATTAGCCAGACTCATGAAGAAAAAAAGGGAAAAGACTCAAATCAACAGAATTAGAAATGAAGAAGAAGTAACAACTGACGGTGCAGAAATACAAAGGATCATGAGAGATTACTACAAGCAAATATATGCCAATAAAATGGACAACTCGGAAGAAATGAACAAATTCTTAGAAAAGCACAACCTACTGAGACTGAACCAGGAAGAAATACAAAATGTAAACAGACAATCACAAGCACTGAATTTGAGACTGTGATTAAAAATCTTCCAACAATCAAAAGCTCAGGAACAGATGGATTCACAGGTGAATTCTATCAAACATTTAGAAAAGAGTTAACACCTATCCTTCTCAAAGTGTTCCAAAATATAGCAGAGGGAGGAACACTCCCAACTCATTTTACAAGACCACCATCACCCAGATACCAAAACCAGACAACGATGTCACATAAAAAAGAAAACTAGAGGCTGATATCACTGATGAACATAGATGCAAATAACCTTAACAAAATACTGGCAATCAGAATTCAACAGCACATTAAAAGGATCATACACCATGATCAAGTCGGGTTTATTCCAGGAATGCAAGCATTCTTCAATATACGCAAATCAATGTGATACACCATATTAACAAATTGAAGGAGAAAAACCATATGATCATCTCAATAGATGCAGAAAAAGCTTTTGACAAAATTCAACACCTATTTATGATAAAAACCCTCCAAAAAGTAGGCATAGAGGGAACTTACCTCAACATAATAAAGGACATATATGACAAACCCACAGCCAACATCATTCTCAATGGTGAAATACTGAAACCATTTCCCTAAGATCAGGAACAAGACAAAGTTGCCCAGCCTCACCACTATTATTCAACATAGTTTTGGAAGTTTTAGCCACAGCAATCAGAGAAGACAAAGAAATGAATCCAAATCGGAAAAGAAGAAGTAAAACTGTCACTGTTTGCAGAGGACATGATACCATACATAGATAATCCTAAACATGCAACCTGAAAACTACTAGAGCTAATCAATGTATTTGATAAAGTAGCAGGATACAAAATTAATACACAGAAATATCTTGCATTCTATACACTAATGATGAAAAATCCGAAAGAAAAATTAAGGAAACACTCTCATTTACACTGCAACAAAGAATACAATACCTAGGAATCAACCTACCTAAGGAGACAAAAGACCTGTCATTCAGAAAACTATGACACTGATGAAAGAAATTAAAGATGATACAAACAGATGGAGAAATATACCGTGTTCTTGGATTGGAAGACTCAACATTGTGAAAATGACTATAGTACCCAAAGCAATATACAGAGAAAATGCAATCCCTGTCAAACTAACAATGGCATTTTTCACAGAACTAGAACTAAAAATTTCATAATTTGTATGGAAACACAAAAGACCCTGAAGAACCAAAGCAATCTGGAAAAAGAAAAATGGAGCTGGAGGAATCAGGCTCCTAGACTTCAGACTATACTGCAAAGCTATAGTAATCAAAACAGTATGATACTGGCACAAAAACAGAAATATAGATCAATGAAACAGGATAGAAAGCACAGAGATAAACCCACGCACATATGGTCACCGTATCTTTCATAAAGGAAGCAAGAATATACAGTGGAGAAAAGACAGCTTCTTCAATAAGTGGTGCTGGGAAAACTAGACAACTACATGTAAAAGAATGAAATTAGAACACTCCCTAACACCATACACAAAAATAGACTCAAGGGCTTCCCTGGTGGCACAGTGGTTGAGAATCCGCCTGCCGATGCAGGGGACACGGGTTCGTGCCCCGGTCCGGGAAGATCCCACATACCACGGAGCAGCTGGGCCCGTGAGCCATGGCCGCTGAGCCTGTGCGTCCGGAGCCTGTGCTCCGCAACGGGAGAGGCCACAACAGTGAGAGGCCCACGTACCGCAAAAAAAAAAAAAAAAAAAAAAAAAAAAAATAGACTCAAAATGGATTAAAGAGCTAAGTGTAAGGCCAGACACCATCAAACTCTTAGAGGAAAACATAGGCAGAACACTCTATGACATAAATCACAGCAAGTTCCTTTTTGACCCACCTCCTAAAGAAATGGAAATAAAAACAAAAATAAACAAATGGGAGCTAATGAAACTTAAAAGCTTTTGCACAGCAGAGGAAACCATAAACAAGATGGAAAGACAACCCTCAGAATAGGAGAAAATATTTGCAAGTGAAGCAACTGCCAAAGGATTAATCTCCCAAATATACAAGCAGCTCATGCAGCTCAGTATTAAAAAAAACAACCCAATCCAAAAATGATCAGAAGACCTAAATAGACATTTCTCCAAAGAAGATATACAGATTGGCAACAAACATATGAAAGGATGCTCAACATCACTAATCATTAGAGAAATGCAAACCAAAACTACAATGAGGTATCACCTCACACCAGTCAGAATGGCCATCATCAAAAAATCTACAAACAATAAATGCTGGAGAGGGTGTGGAGAAAAGGGAACCCTCTTGCCCTGTTGGTGGGAATGTAAATTAATACAGCCACTATGAGGAACAGTATGGAGGTTCCTTAAAAACCTAAAAATAGAACTACCATACGACCCAGCAATCCACTACTGGGCATATACCCTGAGAAAACCATAATTCAAAAAGAGTCATGTACCAAAATGTTCATTGCAGCACAATTTACAGTAGCCAAGACATGGATGCAACCTAAGTGTCCATCAACAGATGAATGGATAAAGATGTGGCACATATATACAATGAAATATTACTCAGCCATAAAAAGAAATGAAATTGAGTTATTTGTAGTGAGGTGGATGGATCTAGAGTCTGTCATACAGAGTGAAGTAAGTCAGAAAGAGAAAAACAAATACTGTATGCTAACACATATATATGGAATCTAAAAAAAAAAAAAAAATGTTTCTGAAGAACCTAGGGGCAGGACTGGAATAAAGATGTAGAGAATGGACTTGAGGACATGGTGAGGGGGAAGGTTAAGCTGGGATGAAGTGAGAGAGTGGCATTGACATATATACACTACCAAATGTAAAATAGACAGCTAGTGGGAAGCAGCCGCATAGCACAGGGAGATCAGCTTCATTCTTTTTGACCACCTAGAGGGGGTGGGATAGGGAGGGTGGGAAGGAGATGCAAGAGGGAGGGGATATGGGGATATATGTATACATATAGCTGATTCACTTTGTTATAAAGGAGAAACTAACACACCTTGTAAAGCAATTATACTCCAATAAAGATATTTTTTTTAAATGCAAGAATATACTAAGAATTTAAGGCCTTGGATGGTTAGCTTAAATTTTAGATATAAGCATTTATTTTCATTTCCCTGAGAAGAAGAAATCCAACTTACTTATGTGGACATAATCTCCACTGTTTCCTGTTATTCCTACTATGTGTTTATTTCTCCTTTACAAACAAGAAATGAAGTATCTACTTAGAGTATTTTTCTGTTTTTATAATTGTAAAATGCTCCAGGAACTTCATATCAATGCTACATTCATATTTACTCAGAAGAAGCTATTTTAATTTGGTAGAATAGCAAATCATTTGGTGGATTCATTGAGATGAAACATTTTCTGTATACAGGAATTATCATTTTTACTGTAGTCATAATGTAATTAAAAGAAAGCTGCTTAAAATATTATGATTTTTAAAATACATGTTCTGTATTTTAGACAATTCCAAACTCTAGTTTAGTTGCTTTTACTTGAACAGCTAAAATATATTGGCAGTATCTAATGATAATGACAGCATGTTATATAGGTAAATATGTCAACATATAAGAACCTGAAATTCTCATTGAATTTTTACCTGTCTGACCTAACTTTTCCTAAAGAAAACAAATCTAAATAATACTACTAGAGGAAAATTTCTCCTTTTTATTTCATTTTTCTCATGCCTAACATTATCTCTGAGTGACTTGAATATTTTTAAAAAATGATACACGAACAAAAAAAATTGTAAAATTCTCTGTCTACTTCCACCTTTGAAAAGAACTTGACATTTTCATTAGTGTCTTGAAATTGTTCTTTATAAAGTAATTTGAAGGTAAAAGTATTGAAATCATATTACTGTTTCCAAACCAGAACATAAAATTGTGATACTTTTTGATAGTTATGCCCTGGCATAAAATTGCAAAGTTTTTAATCTTCTGTGCATCTTTGGAGTGAAAATGGGCTATTTGCTAATATTCATATTGTCAAAATTCAAACTATTAGTCTAATTTGTCTAATTAGATTAGATTAATCTGTCTAAGCATTGAAAGCTATTTCAAAATCATTCAGCCATATGCCATCTTGGTATTTTTAAGTAAATAAAGAGCATTTTATTCCTCCATCATGGCCCTCAACCTCCTACCAGGCATTGCCAATTCCATTTTCTCAGATTTGAATCTCATTCCAGGTCTCATAGTTGATTTATATTTTTCTGGCTCTTTATTAATGTATGGGTCAAAACTAAAATATTCATGCACATTTAAAGTGATAATTTGTGCTAATAGTAAATCCTATTTTTTCTAATATTTTCCCAAAGGGAATTTGGCACTAACCCTCAGCAAAGCATCAATATGTGTCTATGAACAATTACCGAACAGTCTTTAGTAAGTTTTTGTACCATGTGTAATAAAGCCAGTGATTTTAGACCCCCATTTCAGATAAATGCGGAGATTCTTAAAAAAACTACATTCTATCGAGTTTGTGCTTTAAGACGTGTTTTTATCAGTAACAAAACCTGGATAAAAGCAATAAAAAAAATCACCACAGCAAAGTTCCCCAAATAGGCATCATATAAATGGGCATTCAGACTTTTGAAAACCTAACAGTGATACAGTGACTCAGGCAAGATAGGATTAAAAGGCCATTTTGCCGTGGCAGTGGTTGGTAATGTTTTCTTTCTTAGATATACTCTCTTCACATATTTATTTTGAACCAGCACTACAATACTTATTCGCCAACAGAGTATAATTAACCTTTCTTTCTTGAGCTGGTCCTTTCAAAAATCTTGCTCCTGCAAAACTCTTAAGTCTCACCTCTTACCATGTTCCTTGTATTCTCCAATCATATTACTTTTTTTTCCCTCTCCCAACTTTTTCTCTATTCTACTGTTGGTCTGGATAACTCCGAGTAAAAATTCAGAACCCATTTTCGGCTGTTACTCTTGTCAGCCAGCCTTTCTTTGTCCAGCTCCCACCCACCACTCCAGCAGGCTGGGCAAAAATGGGTGCATGCATCTTTTTATTGTATTGTTACAATGTGTATGTTTAGTAGTTGCTTTACCCCCGTACCTGATCCTCCCAGATCTGGCAGTAAATGCTAACAAGCATGTTTTATATTTTATAGTTCTCACTTTTAAAAAAAAACTTTTTTTTTTAAAAGACAAGTCCCTTGGGAGGATTATTTATATCATTATTCCATTTATTGCAGTAACTATTACTGCCATATGACACTCAGGTACTAATTCAGATAATAGGTAGCGCCACCTAGAGTATGTTGCTATGATAGATTGAATCTGTGCCTGGAGCTCAACAGGAAGGAGTGTTATAATCAATTGTGAAGTCTGCCATTGAAATGGAAGGGAGGAGAGGAGGCATGATTACCTGCCCTGATGAAACAGTCAGATTAGATCATGTATTAGCGATAACATGAGTAGCGATAATGGGAGAATGACATGCATATCAGAGAATGGAAATCTCTTGAGCAGAAACCCAGGGGACAACCAAGAAATAACATGAAGAGTGTGTGTGTGTGTGTGTGTGTGTGTGTGTGTGTGTGTGTGTGTGTGTGTGTGTGTGTAACAGAGAAAGGGAAAAGGGAAATAGAGTTATACCTACAAGAAAACTAAATTTTTCCCACTTTTGTTTGGGGTTATATTTCTTTCAACCTCTGCCTATTATTTGTGCTGCACCATACTCAAATGCTATGTTAACAGGAATGTCTCCTATAGTTGTCCTGTGATTTACAAAATTTTTTATATTAGACTGCAGAAGGTCATTGTCTTTTCCATTCCCCATTCTAGAACACCACTTAGTGTTTTCATTTTTTCCCCTCTCAAACCAGCTAATTTATTCTTATATGTGAATGAAATTAGTCATAACATCAGCTCTCTGAACATATAATCTTGCTGAAATGTAGCAGAAATGCAAATAAAATGTAAAGCTTGTTTAGCATAGAAGAAAATGAATGCTCCTTTTCAAGTACTGTATTGTTCTAAATATAAACCTTATAGTTCATAAATCTTCTCCAACTAAGTTTTGAAGTTAATGCTGTCTTACCCATAGAGCTGACTTTATTTTCAGGCAAACAGGATTCTGTTAATGTGAATAACCAGGAGGAGAGACTGAGAGACAGTGCAAGTTCTGATGATTGTTCAAGCAATTTAATACAGATTTGGGGGTAAAGTACAAGTGTTTGTTCCCTTGGATTACAAATACATAATACTTGAATGTTTCCTACTATATACTTTCTATAAAATTATAAAAACAGAGTTGTTCACAAAGATAAGGAAAAATTAGCTGTGATTTGAGTGTTCAAATATAATTAAGAATGTAAATATTTCAAATGGCCAGTGCTATTTGTACTGATAGTGTTCATTCATGTTGTCTGAAGTTACCTTAAGTATTACCTAAAGACATCCTCCTCATAGGAAACAAAAACAAAGGCAAATTTTGTCTCTAATGCTTTGGTTTTACCATAAAGCAGATAAACCTAGTTTTATGTGTTTTTTGTGGCTCCAATCTGTATAATAAATATTTCAAACTCCGCTTTTTTTGACAACTAAAAAAGTGATCTTCTTTGGTGTCTTCCTCTAAACTAGGTCCCCTAGGGATTTGGATCATAGCTTTAGATTTCAGTCAGCCAGTAGCCAGGTAAGGCTTTAAAGATTCATCTCCATTCACACACATATGGAGAATTGTACTGATTGAAATATATATATGTAATGTGTGGTACAGGCATTGCTATGGAGGGGTTCTTTATTAATTAGGAAAAGGCTCACTACTATTAAAAAAAAAAAAAAAACAATGTTTGAGGAGTGTAATACAAAACAAATTTGCTTGGCCTTGTAACATTCCAACATGAGTATTTTGAGTTGTTGGAGCTGTGAAGGAGCTCTGCTCCATGCAGTCATTCAGGGACCCAGGAGAATGGAGTTTCTTCCATTTCTAAAGATATGACTTCCAGGATCTCCCTAGAGGCGGGGGAGACATCTAGCAAACAGACAGAGGAAAGGGGAAAAGAGAGTGAAGGCACACCTGCTTTTGAATCACCTTGATCCAGAAGAAAGAGGCATCGCTTATGTTCATATTTTCTTCAGCCACTTCCCAGCATTAATTCTCATCATGAAGAGAGAGTAAAAATCTTTGATAGATAGTTAACTATTTTTGTCATAGTCGCATATTTGAATAAATCTATGCAATCCCTTTGGAAAAAACAGAATAATATACTGCCAATACTAGTTACCCAGCTAGGTAATATATGCAGACATTATTAAATGTTGCAGCAGCCTTCTATGAGATTTCCATGCTTCCATACCTGTACTTCCTACTGTCCATTCACCACATAGCAACTAGAGTGTTACTTGAAAAATGCAAATCAGTTTCTTTAAATTCTTTGCTTGCAATCCTCATGTCTCCTTGAACGTAGAATAAAGCGCAGACTCCTAACCAGGGCTATCAGGGAGTGATTATCTGGCCCCGCTTAACTCTCTACTCTGATATCTTACCCCTCTCTCCCTTGTTCCCTATATTTTAGCTACACTTAACTTCTTTCTGACCCATGCCCATCTCAAAAAATATGCATTTACTGTGACTTCCGCCTTACCTGCTCATCCTTCAGATTTCCACGTGTAAGACTTCACTTTCAGATTGAAACTCCATGTCCCATCTTCAGAGAGGTCCATCCTGACCACTTTAGCTAAAGAAGCAGCCTCACAACCAGCCACTCTATACCATGACCTTGCTTGATGTTCTTGCTAACACTTGTCAGTCCTATGATACATGGCACTTTATAACAAATATATTTTATAACTTAGATGACCTGTTTTGACTTATCATTTGATGAGGAGGAAGCTATGACTAGGATCCACTACTGACTTCCCTAAGGTCATAGAGCTGTTAATGGCGGAGCTGAGGCCCAGAAGCAACTAGCTACTTCTAACATTTATTTTATAAAATACCTTGGAGAATGTAAGATATAATGGCCGCCTCATATTTGTTTGATTGAACTGATATTTCTTTTTCAGAGAGAAGGCAACCTACTACTTGTTAGCAAATAATAGGTAGGATGTAGCTTTTAAATAAATACCAGGTTCCAGCCAAGTGAAATGTAAAAATGAACAGTCTATAGCTACATGTTCAATATAGTAGTCTCTAACTATATGAGGACATTTCAATTTAAATTAAGTAAAATTAACAATTAGTTCCTCAGTCATACTAGAGAGATTTGGGTTCTCTGTACCACATGTGGTGAATGGCTACCATAGTTGATAGTTCACAGAGCATTTGAATCATCCAGAAAGTTCTGTCACATAGTGTTGGTCTATAGGTTTGTCTTTCTTATCCTCTCATTAGGTTTCTTTTTCCTGGTTCTGGATACCATAACTCTCTTTTTCTTTCTAATAAGTTATTCTCAGAATAATTGCTCCATTTTCTGTACTGAATGTCAGAGGCAGGCTTTCAACAAAGCAGTTGAGGTGAGGCAGGGAGGGGCATAATTGCAGTTCCCTGTGAATCTCTATGAAAGATGGTGCTCATAATTTGTATTTAATTTCTATTTTGATGACAATTGGTGATTTTCTTGCACTGTTTTAGAAAAATAGGACTGTAAGAACTCTGAGCTCACACGATTGTGCGAAACTTTCCAGGACATTATATTATGACATTGGGGAGTTGCATGATAAGTTTGCCCTCTGTGAAATCAATATAGATTCTCCATGCTCTGCCCTTTTAACCTTTATTCTAGTTGCTGGATGCCAGGGCCACATTTACCAGCTTATTACCTGTTTGCAAGGAAATAAGTATCATTTCTGACTTCTTTTTTTGTTGTTGTTGTTGTTGTTTTGGGGTTTTTTTTTTTTTTTTTGCGGGCCTCTCACTGTTGTGGCCTCTCCTGTTGCGGAGCACAGGCTCCGGATGCGCAGGCTCAGCAGCCATGGCTCACGGGCCCAGCCGCTCCGCGGCATGTGGGATCTTCCCAGACCGCGGCACGAACCCGTGTCCCCTGCATCGGCAGGCGGACTCTCAACCACTGCGCCAGCAGGGAAGCCCCTCATTTCTGACTTCTTAGGACACTTGCTAGTAACTCAGGAATAAGCAGCCCAGCCTCTGTCTCAGGCTCTGTAAATGGTGATGCTCCCATTTGTCTCATATATACTAGAGAAGGAGTATTTTCCAATATTCACTGATTTGGAGTATTGTTTCAGTATTGCAAGGTGACTTCAAATATAATAGAGGTTCTTTTTGTTATTCTTGTTGTGAAAAATATATTAATAAGGTCATAAAGGAGAACATAGATGACAGAATAGAACCCAATTACAAGAACTGGAAAATCATGTCAAAATTAATATTCTTCTGTTAATGGGCATGATGATCACTGTCATTTTCTAAGCTTGAATTTGCATGGCCTGGTCTCCAGATGCAATTTCCTATGATCCAATCTGGTAAGCCATTCTGAGGCAGTTTCTGTACTGGAGCATTATTACCCCAATAGCTAGACTTTGCTCAAGCCAAGTCAAAGTGATTCTTATGGAATATTCCCTGTCTTGTCATGCAAATACAAATGAATATTGTATTTCTCAATATGTAACTTAAAGGGGAACATTGACTAATTGGAGAGGAAATTCCCGAGATGGTGAGAGAACTGATAAGGAGATTGAATATGAATATGAAGACAAGTAGAAGAAAACAAGGGTGCTTGTCCTTGATGGAAAGCTGAGAAGGGACATGATAAGTTTTTTAACATGATTGTGAGTCTATCAAGAAAATGTGATTCTCCTATCTTTGTAATTTCAAACATCTGTAATGCGACAAATGGAGGGAAATTACCTGGATATAGATGTTGCATTAATGTAAGTGCTAAATGATTGGTAGTATCATCTTCCTACTAAATATATATATATATTTTTTAAATCAGTTTTTGTTTAAGCAGAGGTTAAATTCCAATCTATTAGGAAATTTTGAAGCGTTCATTTCTTGGCAAGTAGTTTTCTCTTACAAATTTCTAATTCTATGCTTTCTTCTAACTGTGATATACTGTGATTAATCAATAATTGTGAGCTGATGGACAAATAAACTAGCATTAATGGAAAGCGGTAATGATCCTTTATGAGACACAACATAGTTTTACCACGAATCTACCCATTTATGTACCACACAAGTCTCATTCCATTGGTATTTTGAGATGGATCTGAGGGCATCCATGACCTCTGTGATTAACCTGCCATGTATTTTCATACTTTGAATAAAACTTTCTTTTTAAAAGCACATTAGAGGACAATAAGATTTTTAAATTGTCTATAAAGTGATTCCTCCAAGTTTAATCTCTTTTTTATTTGATGAAATTTTTAAAACTATTTATTTAAATTTATTGGGTTGTGCCGGGTCTTGGTTGCAGCAGGCAGGCTCCTTAGTTGCAACATGTGGGCTCCTTGGTTGTGGCATGTGAACTCGTAGTTGTGGCATGCATGTGGGATCTAGTTCCCTGACCAGGGATCAGACCCGGACCCCCTGCATTGAGAGCATGGAGTCTTAACCACTGTGCTGCCAGGGAAGTCCCTACTTGATGAAATTTGATGAAATATAAGTTTATTTTTAGACACATTGTTAAACTGTTCAAATTATTCATTCTATCCATACCTCCTTGTCTGAGACTTTGATGAAAATGTGAATTTCCCAAGAATTATGTAGAGAAATTGCCCTAAAACGCTATTTTAATGCAAATGAAATTCAGAAATTGCTTGGTTTTCCTTGTGCATTCTAACATAATTTACTCAAAATTGATTAACGAAATCACACTGGATTTTTTTAGTAATTGGCAATGGTCCATGATGACCCAATTAAGCATAGAAGTTGTGTTTTTCAGAAATGTAATTTTAGAAAAGAGATAAGGAGATAAGTTCATTTAAGCACTATTCATATTACAATTGTAAAACTTTCTCTTACTAATACTTCAAACAATCAACTGAGGTGAAAATAAAATAACACAGCATAATAATATACCAACACTCATTTAACAATATTACTTTTAGAGTTGTTCAAATGATGTTTTCTGTATACAAAATATACATTGCAATTTTACCAATATTACAAAATGGAATATACATAGTATATGTGTAATACTCTTATATAATGTAGTTCATGATTGATGTTGCAATAAAAATATTTGGCATAATGAGTACTTTTAAATTAGCCTGTAGAAACCACAGACAATAGAAACAATGCATCCTGGTATGACACTAAGGTTGAAAAATGACTTTTTCATTTCCTGTTATAAAAGATTCTATGATTTGACAGTAATTTGATCTTCCTTGTTTTTATACAGTTAAAGTTATTTTTGAAACCTATTTGGGTATTAAACTCAAAATGATGTTTGATATTGATTGTTTAAAAAACGTCGAAAAAAAAAAAAAAGTCCAGAACAGTCAACAACACAATATCAGAAAATATATAGAATAGCAATAATTTTTCAAAATGATATTTAAATGTAGGAACAACTTTGAATATAATGGTTTAGCAACATGGATTATAGAGTTTGAGAGACATATATGAATGTAACAAATTATTGGATAATTTTGTTGTGATAAGAATGTGCTTTTAAATTTTCAAATGTAGTTAATTCCTCTTTAAGATATTAAAATTAATTCTTAACATTAATTCATTTCTGAATATATTAAAATAGTTATATTAAGGAAATAATAAAACTCTTGGAAATTTTGTGTAACTTTTTACTACCGAGCTACTAGGTGGCCCCATCTAAACATCATGCAACATTCAAATAACTAATTCAAAATATTCCAACCTTCAAAATGGTTTTGAAAAGTACTGTCTTAGGGGATTTCATTTGTAATGCACAGCTTGCCTTCTTTAAATTGTCTCTCCTCAGTTTAACTCTTTCTCTATTTTCAAAACATAACGATCCTCACAATATCTTTATCTTCTTAGTTTATGAAATCCCTAAAACCTTTTCACTAAACTAGTCCCCATAGGTTCTTGAGTTTCACCTCCTGCTCTTCCACATACTCTTCCCATCATCAACCGTTTCCCCTTCCCAATGCAAATTCTTCTGATCCAATGGATGGCTCTCAGTTCTTCCACTCATCCCTAGGATCTGTGCAATGAAGTCCTGGACACAGAATATTTACTCTTATTTTTTTTTCAAGATTAAAATATATTATAATAAGGCAAAGAGGATGATATGTATTTATTTTTCAAATATGTTTGTCTTTTTTTTTAACTCCTTTACTGGAGTATAACTGCTTTACAATTGTGTTTTAGTTTCTGCTTTATAACAAAGTAAATCAGTTATACATACACATATGTCCCCATATCTCTTCCATCTTGCATCTCCCTCCCTCCCACCCTCCCTATCCCACCCCTTTAGGTGGTCACATAGCACCAAGCTGATCTCCCTATGCTATGCGGCTGCTTCCCACTAGCTATCTATTTTACGTTTGGTAGTGTATATATGTCCATTCCATTCTCTCACTTTGTCGAAGCTTACCCTTCCTCCCTCCCCATGTCCTCAAGTCCGTTTTCTAGTAGATCTGCATCTTTATTCCCATCTTGCCCCTAGGTTCTTCATGACCATTATTTTCTTTAGATTCCGTATATATGTGTTAGCATATGGTATTTGTTTTTCTCTTTCTGACAATTTCACTCTGTATGACAGACTCTAGGTCCATCCACCTCACTACAAATAACTCAGTTTTGTTCCTTTTTATGGCCGAGAAATATTCCATTGTATATATGTGCCACATCTTCTTTATCCATTCATCTGTTGATGGACACTTCGGTTGCTTCCATGTCCTGGCTATTGTAAATAGTGCTGCAATGAACATTTTGGTACGTGACTCTTTTTGAATTATGGTTTTCTCAGGGTATATGCCCAGTAGTGGGATTGCTGGGTCGTATGGTAGTTCTATTTTTAGGTTTTTAAGGAACCTCCATACTGTTCCTCA
The DNA here is from genome assembly GCF_026419965.1 of Kogia breviceps. Classification (NCBI taxonomy): domain Eukaryota; kingdom Metazoa; phylum Chordata; class Mammalia; order Artiodactyla; family Physeteridae; genus Kogia; species Kogia breviceps. The sequence goes on along the minus strand of NC_081311.1, from coordinate 113,730,598 downwards.
TAGTGGCTGTATCAATTTACATTCCCACCAACAGGGCAAGAGGGTTCCCTTTTCTCCACACCTCTACAGCATTGATTGTTTGTAGATTTTTTGATGATGGCCATTCTGACAGGTGTGAGATGATATCTCATTGTAGTTTTGATTTGCATTTCTCTAATGATTAATGATGCTGAGCATTCTTTCATGTGTTTGTTGGCAATCTGTATATCTTCTTTGGAGAAATGTCTATTTAGGTCTTCTGCCCATTTTTGGATTGGGTTTTTTTGTTTGTTTGTTTGATTTTTGGAGTATGCGGTCCTCTCACTGTTGTGGCCTCTCCCTTTGCAGAGCACAGGCTCCAGATGTGCAGGCTCAGTGGCCATGGCTCACGGGCCCAGACACTCTGTGGCATGTGGGACCTTCCCAGGCCAGGCACGAACCTGTGTCCCCTGCATTGGCAGGCGAACTCTCAACCACTGCACCACCAGGGAAGCCCTGTTTTTTTAAATATTGAGCTGCATGAGCTGCTTGTAAATTTTGAAGATTAATCCTTTGTCAGTTGCTTCATTTGCAAATATTTTCTCCCATTCTGAGGGTTGTCGTTTCGTCTTGTTTATGGTTTCCTTTGCTGTGCAAAAGCTTTGAAGTTTCATTAGCTCCCATTTGTTTATTTTTGTTTTTATTTCCATTTCTCTAGGAGGTGGATCAAAAAGGATCTTGCTGTGATTTATGTCATAGAGTGTTCTGCCTATGTTTTCCTCTAAGAGTTTGATGGTGTCTGGCCTTACACTTAGGTATTTAATCCATTTTGAGTTTATTTTTATGTGTGGTGTTAGGGAGTGTTCTAATTTCATTCTTTTACATGTAGCTGCCTAGTTTTCCCAGCACCACTTATTGAAGAGGCTGTCTTTTCTTCACTGTATATCCTTGCTTCCTTTATCAAAGATAAGGTGACCATATGTGCGTGAGTTTATCTCTGGGCTTTCTATCCTGTTCCATTGATCTATATTTCTGTTTCTGTGCCAGTACCATACTGTCTTGATTACTGTAGCTTTGTAGTACAGTCTGAAGTCAGGGAGCCTGATTCTTTCAGCTCCCTTTCTGTTTCTCAAGATTTCTTTGGCTATTCGGGGTCTTTTGTGTTTCCATACAAATTATGAAATTTTTTGTTCTAGTTCTGTGAAAAATGCCTGGGGTAGTTTGATAGGGATTGCATTGAATCTGTAGATTGCTTTGGGTACTATAGTCATTTTCACAATGTTGATTCTTCCAATCCAAGAACATGGTATATCTCTCCATCTATTTGTATCATTAATTTATTTCATCAGTGTCTTAAAATTTTCTGCATACAGGTCTTTTGTCTCCTTAGGTAGGTTTATTCCTAGATATTTTATTCTTTTTTGTTGCAATGGTAAATGAGAGTGTTTTCATAATTTCACTTTCAGATTTTTCATCATTAGTGTATAGGAATGCAAGAGATCTCTGTGCATTAATTTTGTATCCTGCTACTTTACCAAATTCATTGATTAGCTTTAGTAGTTTTCTGGTAGCATCTTTAGGATTCTCTATGTATAGTATCATGTCATCTGCAAACAGTGACAGCTTTACTTCTTCTTTTCCAATTTGGATTCCTTTTATTTCTTTTTCTTCTCTGATTGCTTTGTCTAAAACTTCCAAATCTATGTTGAATAATAGTGGTGAGAGTGGGAAACCTTGTCTTGTTACTGATCTTAGTGGAAATGGTTTCGGTTTTTCACCATTGAGGATGATATTGGCTGTCGGTTTGTCATATATGGCCTTTATTATATTGAGGAAAGTTCCCTCTATGCCTACCTTCTGAAGGGTTTTTATCATAAATGGGTGTTGAATTTTGTCTAAAGCTTTCTCTGCATCTATTGAGATGATCATATGGTTTTTCTCCTTCAATTTGTTAATATGGTGTATCACGTTGATTGATTTGCATATATTGAATAATCCTTGCATTCCTGGGATAAAACCCACTTGATCATAGTGTATGATCCTTTTAATGTGCTGTTGGATTCTGTTTGCTAGTATTTCGTTGAGGATTTTTGCATCTATGTTCATCAGTGATATTGGCCTGTAGTTTTCTTTCTTTGTGACATCTTTGTCTGGTTTTGGTATCAGAGTGATGGTGGCCTTGTAGAATGAGTTGGGGAGTGTTCCTCCCTCTGCTATATTTTGGAAGAGTTTGAAAAGGATAGGTATTAGTTCTTCGCTAAATGTTTTATAGAATTCGCCTGTGAAGCAGTGCGGTCCTGGGCTTTTGTCTGTTGGAAGATTTTTAATCACATTTTCAATTTCAGTGCTTGTGATTGCTCTGTCTATAATTTCTATTTCTTTCTGGTTCAGTCCTGGAAGGTTGTGCATTTTTAAGAATTTGTCCATTTCTTCCAGGTTGTCCATTTTATTGGCATATATTTGCTTGTAGTAATCTCTCATGATCCTTTGTATTTCTGCAGTGTCAGTTGTTAGTTCTCCTTATTCATTTCTAATTCTACTGATTTGAGTCTTCTCCCTTTTTTTCTTCAAAAGTCTCGCTAATGGTTTATCAATTTTGTGTATCTTCTCAAAGAACCAGCTTTTACTTTTATTGATCTTTGCTATCGTTTCCTTCATTTCTTTTTCATTTATTTCTGACCTGATCTTAATGATTTCTTTCCTTCTGCTAACTTTGTGGGTTTTTTTGTTCTTCTTTCTCTAATTGCATTAGGTGTAAGGTTAGGTTGTTTATCTGAGATGTTTCTTGTTTCTTAAGGTAGGATTTTAGTGCTCTAAACTTACCTCTTAGAAATGCTTTTGCTGCATCCCATAGGTTGTGGGTCATTGTGTTTTCATTGACATTTGTTTCTAGGTATTTTTTGATTTCCTCTTTGATTTCTTCAGTGATCTCTTGGTTATTAAGTAATGTGTTGTTTAGCCTCCATGTGTTTGTATTTCTTACAGATTTTTTACTGTAATTGATATCTAGTCTCATAGTGTTGTGGTTGGAAAAGATACTTGATATGATTACAATTCTCTTAAATTTACCAAGGCTTGATTTGTGTCCCAGGATATGATCTATCCTACAGGATGTTCCATGAGCACTTGAGCAGAATGTCTAATCTTTTGTTTTTGGGTGGAATGTCCTATAAATATCAATTAAGTCCATCTTGTGTAATGTATCATTTAAAGCTGTGTTTCCTTCTTTATTTTCATTTTGGATGATCTGTCCATTGGTAAAAGTGGGGTATTAAAGTCCCCTACTATGATTGTATTACTGTCGATTTCCCCTTTTATGGCTGTTAATTATTTGCCTTATGTACTGATGTGCTCCTATGTTGGGTGCATAAATACTTACAATTTTTATATCTTCTTCTTGGGTTGATCCCTTGATCATTATGCAATGTCCTTCTTTGTCTCTTTTAATAGTATTTATATTAAAGTCTATTTTGTCTAATATGAGAATTGCTACTCCAGCTTTCTTTTGATTTCCATTTGCATGGAATATCTTTTTTCCATCCCTTCACTTTCAGTCTGTATTTTCCCCTAGGTCTTAAGTGGGTCTCTTGTAGACAGCATATATATGGGTCTTGTTTCTGTATCCATTCAGCCAATCTATGTCTTTTGGTTGAAGCATTTAATCCATTTACATTTAAGGTAATTATCGATATATATGTTCCTATTACCATTTCTTAATTGATTTGGGTTTATTATTGTAGGTCTTTTCCTTCTCTTGTGTTTTCTGCCTAGAGAAGTTCCTTTAACATTTGTTGCAAAACTGGTTTGGTGGTGCTGAATTCTCTTAGCTTTTGCTTGTCTGTAAAGGTTTTTAATTTCTCGTCAAATTTGTATGAGATCCTTGCCGGGTAATCTTGGTTGTAGGTTTTTCTCCTTCATCACTGTAATTCTGTCCTGCCTCTCCCTTCTGGCTTGCAGAGTTTCTGCTGAAAGGTCAGCTGTTAACCTTATGGGGATTCCCTTGTGTGTTATTTGTTGTTTTTCCCTTGCTGCTTTTAATATGTTTTCTTTGTCTTTAATTTTTGATAGTTTGATTAATATGTGTCTTGGTTTGTTTCTCCTTGGATTTATCCTGTATGGGACTTTCTGTGCTTCCTGGACTTGATTGACTATTTCCTTTCCCATATTAGGGACGTTTTCAACTATAATCTCTTCAAATATTTTCTCAGTCCCTTTCTTTTTCTCTTCATCTTCTGGGACCCCTATAATTCAAATGTTGGTGTGTTTAATGTTGTCCCAGAGGTCTCTGAGACTGTCCTCAATTCTTTTCATTCTTTTTTCTTTGTTCTGCTCTGCAATAGTTATTTCCACTCTTTTATCTTCCAGGTCACTTATCCGTTCTTCTGCCTCATTCTGCTATTGATCCCTTCTAGAGAATTTTAAATTTCCTTTATTGTGTTATTCATCACTCTTTGTTTGCTCTTTAGTTCCTCTAGGTCTTTGTTAAATGTTTCTTGTATTTTCTCCATTCTATTTCCAAGACTTTGGATCATTTTTACTATCATTATTCTGAATTCTTTTTCTGGTAGACTGCCTATTTCCTTTTCATTTGTTAGGTCTGGTAGGTTTTTGCCTTGTTTCTTCATCTGCTGTGTGTTTCTCTGCCTTCTCATTTTGCTTAACTTACTGTGTTTTTGGTTTCCTTTTCGCAGGCTGCAGGTTCATACTTCCCATTGTTTTTTGTGTCTGTCCCCAGTGGCTAAGGTTGGTTCGGTGGGTTGTGTAGGCTTCCTGGTGGAGGGGACTAGTGCCTGTGTTCTGGTGGATGACGCTGTATCTTGTCTTTATGTTGGGCAGGTCCACCTCTGGTGGTGTGTTTTGGGGTGTCTGTGGCCTTATTATGGTTTTAGGCAGCCTCTCTGCTAATGGATGGGCCTGTGTTCCTGTCTTGCTAGTTGTTTGGCATAGGGTGTCCAGCACTGTATCTTGCTGCTTGTTGAGTGGAGTTGGGTCTTGGCATTGAGATGGAGATCTCTGGGAGATTTTCGCTGTTTGATATTATGTGGAGTTGAGAGGTCTCTTGTGGACCAGTCCTGAACTTGGCTCTGCTACCTCAGAGGCACAGCCCTGATGCCTGGCTGGAGCACCAAGAGCCTGTCCTCCACAAGGCTCAGAATAAAAGTGAGGAAAAAAAGAAAGAATAAAGAAGATAAAATAAAATAAAATAAAACAAAATAAAATAAAATAAAGTTATTAAAATAAAAAATAATTATTAGGAAAAATTTTTTATAATTAATTTTTTAAAAAAGACAGACAGAACCCTAGGACAAATGGTAAAAGCAAAGCTATAGAGACAAAATCACACACAGAAGCATAAGCATACACACTCACAAAAAGAGAAAAAGGAGAAAAAATATGTATATCTTTGCTCCCAATGTCCACCTCCTCAATTTGGGATAATTTGTTGTCTATTTAGGTATTCCACAGATGCAGGGTACATCAAGTTGATTGTGGAGATTTAATCCGCTGCTCCTGAGGCTGCTGGGAGAGATTTCCCATTCTCTTTTTTGTTCACACAGCTCCCCGGGTTCAGCTTTGGATTTGTACCCATCTCTGCATGTAGGTCACCTGAGGGCATCTGTTCTTCACTCAGACAGGACGGGGTTAAAGGAGCAGCTGATTCGGGGGCTCTGGCTCACTCAGGCCAGGGGGAGGGAGGGGTACGGATGCAGGGCGAGCCTGTGGCAGCAGAGACTAGCATGACATTGCACCAGCATGAGGCGTGTTGCACGTTCTCCCGGGGAAGTTGTCCCTGGATCACGGGACCCTGGTGGTGGCGGGCTGCACAGGGTCCTGGGAGTGAAGGTGTGGAGAGTGACCTGTGATTGCACACAGCTAGTAGGAAGCAGCCACATAGCACAGGGAGAGCAGCTCGGTGCTTTGTGACCACCTAGAGGGGTGGGATAGGGAGGGTGGGAGGGAGATGCAAGAGGGAGGAGATATGGGGATATATGTATACTTATAGCTGATTCACTTTATTATACAGCAGAATCTAACACACCATTGTAAAGCAATTATACTCCAATAAAGATGTTAAAAAATAAAGTAATGATTGTCATCCTCTTTTCATGGAGGAGAAGGCAATGGTTAGTTTACCAACAAGCAGACAAGGAGCCCTTAGAATGCTCAAATAAATCCATGTAAATAAAAAATATGAAAAGACATACACTTAAACAGAACTTTTTTTTTTTAGAAAGAAAATTAAATTTTACTAGATGTAAGTTTTACTAGAATAAAATGTCATTTTGGTCAAAAATTTCACAGCAAGTGACCAGTATCAGATATAGCAGTTTGTATATTAGTTAAATTCAATCTGTAATAAAAAAATATGACTAGATAATATACCAAACTTCTCTAATTCTGATAGGTGGAGAAATGTAGCACCTGTGTGGGTGCAGAGCACATGATTCAGTGTCACAAGACATTAGCTTGAATCACATTATAATGAGATGTGACAAAATATGATACATCACATCAAAATAAAATGAAAAAATGGATATGCGATAAAACTTTTGATACTAAGTATGCATAAAGGGGTAAAACAAATTATGGGAAGTCTGGGCAAAGTGTGAAAGCAAGCAATTTGAATTTATATACAGATCAAATCTTCACTCTATTAACACTCAGCAGAGCTGCCATCATTAATAGTCGGGGCTTAATATTGCTGCCATTTCAAATTGCATTGGTTGTAAAATTGGAACACTAGTTGTCAGGCTAGATTTCATTTTTTTCCTTTGAAAATGATTGATATTGGTTCAGGTTTATTTATTCACAGAACCACCAAATAATGCAGGAGGCTAGTTTTTCAAGGAGAATATTTTAAAATTATATTCTTCCTATATTTTTCCATATAACATGTGTTTATATTTAAATATATTATCTTAATAATGTGTTGACATTCATTCTCTGGCCTCAGCCTAGTTTTTTCCTCTTACTACAATACACATGTTCTTAGCAATCAGGAGACGTGGTGTTTAATTTACGATGGGCTCTCTGAAAACTCAGAAGGCTAGAGGCCTATTATGCATTATCGTCTTTGAAATTATTCAGGAGAAACACTACATCCTCATGAATCAAATTCTTAGACTGTCTTTGCTCTCTGACCCTAGTTGAAATATGGGGCACAGAGAGAGGAATTACCACTTGGTATTCTGTATCTCCTTGTCATTCCCACTGTAGCCTGTCATAGATTTCTGGGTGTTAGCTAGTGGAGGGTCTCAGATCTGCAACATGAGAGTCAAGAAAGCAGCATAGCACTTACTTGTTCTGGGTGTAGAGTTTCTCAATCAGCGCTTTCCAAGTTTAGAAGAAAGTTCCTGAATCTAAAGGTAAAGTAGCTTGTTCCAGAGATTTTGTTCAATGTTACGTGTTGGGTGTCTACTGGGCAGCCTCTTATGAGCAGTAACTTGCGTATAATCAGTCCAAGTCTCTCAATGAGAGTTTACCTATCAAGGCTTATTTGGTACATGAGAAAGGGTGAAAAAGCAAATTAGACCATGTTGCTGAGAAACAAGAATGACAAGGTGAGAAATTTCTACTGACACGTAAATACAGTTTTATTAAGAACAGTCTGATATTCTTAACATTTTAGTAAAAGTTATGTACATGCTTTGAACAAATGTATCATTGAATGATTTATTAAGGTATTCATGTATAATTTGTCTGTGATGTTTAAATAATTGAAGACTATATGACAATATCTACCTAAAAACTTTATAAAAGCATTATTATCTCTCTAATCTGGGATTTTATATCACTTTGCACAAACATTCACATGATATATAATTCAACAATTTTGTAATTTTCTGATGGCAAGAGTCTAACTAGAATATGAACTCCTTGAAGGGTGCATCAATGTCTTCATCATCTTTGCATCCCCAGGGCCTATCACAGTGCCTGGAACATTGTAGAGTATTAATAATCATAGGTTAAATGTGAATAAATGCAAAATAAATGTAACTATGATGAAATTAATAATAAAAAAACTTTACTTTTAAAGCATTATTTTTTAAAAAGTAAGTTTACTTTTAAAGTAAGGTATTAGTTTAAATAATAAAAAAAAGCTTTACTTTTCCTTCTAATCTGATATGTGAGAATGTGTTACTCATTTATTTTACATACTTATTATACACATTATATATACATCTGGACAAAAATCAAGTCCTACATGTTATTCTCAAAGGTACTGCTACTGAATTCATATCACTTTTAATTGTAAATCAATAAAAAGTAGGCTTCCCTGGTGGCGCAGTGGTTGAGAGTCCACCTGCCGATGCAGGGGACACAGGGGGACACGGGTTCGTGCCCCGGTCTGGGAAGATCCCACATGCAGCGGAGCGGCTGGGCCCGTGAGCCATGACCGCTGAGCCTGCGCGTCCGGAGCCTGTGCTCCGCAATGGGAGAAGCCACAACAGTGAGAGTCCCGCGTACCGCAAAAAAAAAAAAAAAAAAAAAAAAAAAGTAGCTAAACACAGTTTCTTGAGGATAAAATTTCCTTATTTTTCATTTGGCATTGATATTGATTTTAATTAATAGAGAGTTAAGAAAACACATTGTATTAGACTTGCTAGTAAGACTTAAAAGGAAAAAGATACTAAATAAGCACAATATTAGATTTTTTAAACAATTGTTCTTTTCATATGTAAATTCCCATTATGTTTAGAAATGAATTTGTTGTTTATTTCAGGGATTTGTAAATCAATGAAATATATTGATAGATAACTACCAAGTAGATACAATATGAAGTTTAAAGAAGTATAAAGACAGATGAGAAATATTTTTAGCATGATTATACATCTAAAATTTGTAAGTTATAGAAATAATCATTTAAATATTGCTTTGATTAAAAATTAATTAAATTATTAGCCTATGAGGATTCATCTACCTGGAGGTGGAAAAAAGAGTTTATTAAAATTATAGAAAGCACACTTTTTTTATCAGATCTAAATGTTGGTACTTTAATATATTTAGGTTAGATCCAAGACCTAAATTTCTCATAAACTATAATATTAAAATAGAAACAAACAGGATGCAGTATTCTGTTGAAATACAAAAATTTTAAAAAGATGAATCTAGAAACATTTTGTTTCAGGATAGAAAACTCAGAACCAACAACTAAAAAGCCCAGCTTTTGTCTTGTAGGCTAAATATTCATAGGTGTGATTGACTTCAGGTACAATTTTCTGTACCTGAAATCACCTGCTTGTTAGTCATCGGTGCCTAACTCTGAGAATACAGAACTTGAAAATAACACCTGAAAATTTCCCCTTTATTTGACATAGAATAGAAAGAAAGCATCCTTAGAAAACACTAGGTAGAGTAAGTAGTATAAAGAATCAGTTTTGAAAATATTTCTGCTAATTTGAAAAGAATTACTCACTAAATGCTGTGTCTATGGATATTAGAACAATTATGTAAGACATCACTGGGTCCAAACATTTAGTTCCTCAATCTAAATTGATGAACACATACTTTAAAAAAAATATTAAAAAAACTGAATTCATAAAACAACCATCTCAGTAGAATCTTGATGATTATCACATATATTCTAAATTAAAACTACGGTATACTCAATCAAGAATGGTTTATATTTGGAGAATGATTCACATTCATTTGTTTAGATAATTGCAATTATTTGGCTATACATGCTAAATGATTAAGTCTAGGCACTAAAACAGGAGGAAAATATTTCCAGCAGCTTAATTTCTCATTTTAGTAAACCTGGCTCAATTATGGTGATGGTGTGAATGAAGAGGCAAAGAGAAGCGATTATCTAAGTTTTAAAGAAGAAAGAACAGCAGTGGTGTTAGATGAGGTATAAAGGGATGAAGTGATTGGCACCTACAATTTCTACCTGGGAAAATGAATGACACTAGACATATTGTCAGTTCCAAAAGGAGAACTGTGCAGGGTTCAATAAATATAAGAAAGAATTTTGAGAGGGAAGGAGGAAGGAGAGGCTAGAGAAAGAACAGGGAAAAAAGTAAAAATTTATATTTAAAATAATAACTATGGCTGTGTGTTATACCATTTTTACTGGTAACCTGATGCTAGGGCCAAACAACATCTTTTACTGATGCCTTATGGTCTCTCTTTGTAATATAAATCATCATACCAATTCATTCACTTATTAATTTTTAATGTTACCATTGACAGAATCCCTCTGGGTGCCTGTACGTAATTACCAAAATGGAGTACGATCATAAAAATGAATAGAAGTGAAATTCAAAATTTAATAAAAACAGGTCACCTACAGGTGCCCTGATATTGAACAAGCTAAGCCATTATCAAACTAGGAACAGATGGTCTAAAACAAAGGGTGTAAGAAGACAAGGATGTCCTCTGGACAAGGTGTCTTTTATTGAGGAGAGAAGGAGCTTCCATAATATAAGAAACTTTTTTATCTGTGTAACATTAAGGGAATGCTATTTTCAAGGATATTTTATTCATTTTAAATTCACCAGTGAGCATATCCTTCTAATTTACCCCAAGATTACATGTGTGAAATATTAGTAGGAGCAGCAAAGTTGATATTTCAGATGTTGTACTATGTCTCAGTTTATTGGACAGCTGTGCATTCTCCAAGACCCTTGCTTTATATTGGTCCATTCTCAAAAAGATTTTGCACTTTAAACTTTCTGAATTGTCTGAAGCCAGCTAAGTTCATTCTCCCCTGTTATTTATAATGTACTGTCTACCCAGACACTGGGTTCAATTCTTCACAGAGCTATATCAGAGAGAAAGATTTTTTTTTACTTTGTTTTATTTTTTTAATAATTGGTAGTTACAACTATAAATGCATTTATTAGTGAAATTTCTTCAGAATAAATAACTTCTTATTATGGATCTGAAAGTCTTTAACACCAAACTGTATTTTTTACTCATTAAATGTATTGTTCTCATAACCAGAAATTATGAAGTCTCTCTAGAACAGAATAATCATTGCAGGGCTCTGGCATAACAGATAAAATGGTGTCTATTTGGGCTTCCTTGGTGGCGCAGTGGTTGAGAGTCCGCCTGCCGATGCAGCGGACACGGGTTCGTGCCCCGGTCTGGGAAGATCCCACATGCCGCAGAGCGGCTGGGCCCGTGAGCCATGGCCGCTGAGCCTGCGCGTCCGGAGCCTGTGCTCCGCAATGGGAGAGGCCACAACAGTGAAAGGCCTGCTTACTGCAAAAAAAAAAAAAACAAAAAAAACAAAAAATGGTGTCTATTAGGGATGAGTATGTGTATTTCCTACATCCTTGATCATTGTATATTGTTTCTCAAAATGTACAAATTGATATCTCTAGATTATTCAATACATTGTTGGTAAGAAAAATAATGGATATATTAGTAAAACAAAATGTATTTAAATTTTACATTTATTTGTATATTAATATGTAAAATATTTCCTTTGAATTAATCTGAAGAAATCAAGTTTTACTCCGCAACTTTGAAGTATAGAGATGTAAATGTTTTCTGCCCTTGATCATTTAAAAATCTCGGGTCATGAAATTAACACTCATGAAATAGAGGATAACACAGCACAACAATATACAATGGGTCCTAAATTGAATGATACAGGTAGATGTACCAGAGAATTGGTACATTAAATTAAGAAGAAGATCAATAATTGCAGGAAAAGTGGCAGAAGGAAACTGCTTGGGGTGAAACTCAAGTTTGCTACTGACATAGCTAATATTTGACTAGAAACAGGAAACATAGAGGTCATATATCAAAACCAAATATGAAATATCTGTGGCTAAATGAACCTACCTTAGTTGAGCATATATTTTAAGCATTTTACCAGATAGAATGCAGAAAACATGAACAAGTTATCATCACTATCCTTAACAAGTTTATAATCTGGTAGTGAGAAGAGACATACAGAAGTAAGTATAGAAGGGATAGCTGTGATAAGGGCTTTAAGAAAGACATTCTTTCCAAGTGCTGAGGGACAACAAAGAATATATAAACAACGATCAAGTAAGTTTGAACTGAGAAAACTGAGAGTGAAGTGATTTGAATGAGGAAGAGCTCTAAAGGCAGAGTTATGGAGAATTGTCCTTAGAGGAGGAGACTGCAGGGAAAGAAGGGAAACAAAAACATGCTGAAAGGATCATGGTAGTGACTGGGACCGGAGAATAGCAGATGAGCATCGCTGGAATTTAAAACTCATAAGAGGCTATGGTGGAAGAGAGAAGCCTCGATGAAGTAGAGAAGATGCAGGAAGTTTGTGGACTCCTTTGAAATCTCATATGACTTGATGTGAGGTAGGGAGTGGCTGTTATAATAGATCAGAGGGTAGAACTGCAAGGGCCACAGTAGACAGAACTGGGTGACTTGCTATGGTTGGACAAAGACAGGAGGAGCTGAATTTTATTCTATAGTTATAAGAGTTGGTTGTGGTCAGTTATAAAGTCATTTTCAAAGGTAAAGAAGTCAATAAAAAACAGATTCAGTGAAAAGATAATGTAACTTAATTTTGTTCAGTTGGTAAATTTGTCATGATCATCAAAAAAGTTGTGTTTCAATAACAACTGTTTTAAAATACAGATTATTTCATTAAAAACTTAAAAAAACCTTCATGGCCACTTGAGATCTGAATGAACACAGCATTAGTAGAGTGGCAATAGATAAAAACCAGCTAGAAGAAGTTTAGTATTACTTTGCATGTTGCTAAATAGAAATAGTGACTGTAGACTCTAATTTAGACAAATTTTAGGAGGAATCGGATGAAGATATGGAGACTGCATACCTGTGGGACAGAGAGAACTAAAAAAAAGTAAACTGACAGCAATAATTCTGGAAGAGTAGGAAATCAGGATTGATTGAAACATTGAGGCCCCATTTTTGAGAGCTGATTAATAATGCAGTAGAGATTAAGCAGCTCTGGAAAATGCTCAAGTGAAAATAATATACTGAACAACTAAGGTGAATTTGTGCAGTGTAACACCAAACCAGAGTGAGACAGCACTTACATGGTGACCTACAAAGAGCATTTACAGAACACAGAAAAGGTAAAGGCATTTGCTTCAAAGTAGAGTCTTGTGTTAAATATAATCTCAATTGTATGTGACTGTATCATTTATTTTCACTTAGAATGTCTCTATATTTTGGGAACCCACTTTTTATTCACGTGTACTCTGCGCCTAGAATAGAAATACATGTCAGGATAAGTGAGTCACCTAAAGCAGTCATAAAATCATGTTGTAGGTAAATATCTTATTCTACATTTTTCATGTGCCATAATGCCTGTGGGCTCTAGGCGAGCAATTAGCCAGGATTGGGAATTACAAGCAAAAATAATAAAGAAATTCAAGCACAATATATACAAAGATCTCACTTTGTGTTGAATTGGAGTCTACATTTCCAAAGCAGTGATATTAAAAATTATAAAGCACTAGAAGGGCACAGTTAATTTCTTCCACTGATTCATCATGAAAATTGCAAAACACATTTATCATCAAGAGAAAGACATTTGTGTAAAAAATGGACAAAGGCTTTTTGCCATGATGTTGTTAGATCATCCACCAAGTCAACAGTTGTACGTTTTGTTAATATGTTACTGGAATAAAATAATGCTGCACATTTAGTGCTGGATTATGCAGCCCACTGCTAAAATGTGTAGCTCTGATTATAAGGTGCAAGCTTAAGTAGTTCCTCACTGATTTATGTCTGATGCATTATTATTCACTGACTGACAGGACAAGAAACTAAATTTTTTAATTGGACAGTAAGATACATTTTTGTTCTTCTGTTTTAGTAGTTTTGAATTTTTAGGCTAAGGTAAAAAAATACATAATACATAACATTCACTACATTAAAAAATTCATGGAGATTTAAAATATTTGATATGGGGCCTAGTGTAATTTATTCTTTATTTTTGTTGCCAAAAAATCATAATGAAAGGGATGTAAACAATTGTGTAAGTTAAGAAGGTTTATAATAAATACCATTTCTATATGTAGCAAGTCAGATCACATTTTAAAAATGACATGTGTAGGGCTTCCCTGGTGGCGCAGTGGTTGAGAGTCCACCTGCCGATGCAGGGGACGCGGGTTCGTGCCCCGGTCCGGGAGGATCCCACGTGCCGCGAAGCGGCTGAGCCCATGAGCCGTGGCCGCTGGGCCTGCGCGTGCAGAGCCTGTGCTCCGCAACGGGAGAGACCACAGCAGTGAGAGGCCCGGGTACCACACACACACACACACACACACACACACACACACACACACACACACAAAAAAAAAAAAAAAAAAGACGTGTACACATCGTCTCTTTTTAGCAAGAGGTGTTATAAAACTCAACTGACATTGCATTATATGAGGATAAATTCACTATTTACATACATTACTTTATGGGGTTTTTCATCTCCTGCTGATTGTTTAAATACCCCTTCTCCATGGAAACATGGGAAAATTTGAGTTCTTTTACTATGTTATCTATAATCTTTAAAATTATATATCTCAAAAAAATAAATATGGAAATACCTTTTTCTTTATATTTGAATAGGCTAAAATGAATGAGATGAAATTTTACATTACTGTTGATATATTTATTTCAGTATCTCCCTCCCTTAATCCCTGTCACTATGACATTAGAAGTTTTAATACTTTTAATAAAGCATTTAAGATTTACTGGGTTGACCAATAGTAACTAGCAGCTTGACCTTGGGGGATTTGCTTAACTCTCAGGAAAGAGTTAAACCATGTATTTTTGTGCACAGTAGACTAATCTGAGCACCTGGAATAGAGAGGAAATAGGAAACAGGAAGGGAAGAAGCAAGAGCCTCAAAATAGATAATGAGAAAAAATGAAATCCATATGGATCAAATGGGACCAATTTCAGAGTTTCAAGAGTTAAAAAGGGGTGGGAACTGGAAATGTGTCAGTCATCTTCCAAGAGCAGGACAAAAACAATGTAGCAGGTAAAGTTGGAACAATCGTCCATAAGACCTTATGGAGGAAAGTGGAATTGGCCTGCTCTGGGGAAAATGATTTAGCACAGTATGGAAGCTAACACCTTCCTGTCCTCTGGCTGAAGTACAACGTATTTCGCTCTTTGTCTCCTACATACTAGAGTCCTAGGGAACATAGAAAGTGAATGTGTCCAAGAGACTTGGGTAGAAATGAATTAGAATGGCTCTTCCGTTGGAATATCTTTGGAGTGCTGTTGTCTGACAGTGGTACAGAAATATGGAGGGGTCAGAAAAACTCCAAGGCCTTTGTTTACCTGTATAAAAGACTATTTCTCCTAGACTTACTAGGAGAACAAGGGTACCAGCAGCCTCCTAGGAGAGATTCTTGGATCTTGAAGGGGCAGAATAGGTAGGAAAACTTATAGGTGAGTAGATGTTCCTTGTAGCGACCATCTCATGACATAATGTGTCATCAGTAAAATTAAATTCTTAGGTTGATTACTTTCTATTTCACTTCTTTGAATTAAAATGAAGTCTGCATCTGGTCTACTAGATGTTTTATAGGCTGACCCCTGCCCTTTGCTTGTCTTTATTACCTATAATTCCCCTTGTAACTCTCTTCTCCAGTCACTCTAGCCCTTTGTTCCAGGTGTTTTTTCAAATGTCATTTATCAAAGAGGGTGACAACTCTATCTAAAGTAGAGGACACCCCACTTCTGATTACTCACGCTGCTTTATTTTTCTTTATGGCATTTAACACTCGTTGGCATATTATATGTTGCTCGGCTTACTCTCTCTTTTCCTCTAGTAGACTGTAAGTTCATGACAGCAGAAAGAATTTTGTCCTGTTTTATTTTCTATGTATGCTATAGATGCTAAAATAATCCATGAATGAAATAATGAAATGATGAATGAAGGACTTATTCCACTTACCTATTTTCCTTCTTTACCTTAATAAAATATATTAGGTATACTAATTTGAAAAATAGTAAAAACTCAGTGGGTAAGAACTGTGTGTATGTGTTGATTTAAACCCAGCCTTAGGCTAGAAAAAATGCTACTTGGTGGAATTAGCCAAAGTGATTATGCAATATATTCATTCCTCTCTACTCAACAGTTTTAGCATTTTAATATTCCAACAATTAGCTTAAAATCAAATTTGTCTCAATAATTAGAATAGATCTTCTGCAAGTTGACCAAGGCTTCACATTTTAAAAATAATAATAAAATTTTCTTACTTTGACATCTTGTCTTACTCTGGGTAGGTCAAAATGGCACCAACAGAGTATCATTTGATTATTTTCCGGCAATATTAAAACATATGAGTGAAATTACTGTATTTAGGCCCTTCACACCTGCAGAGAGAAATAGAAAGAAGAAAATATATTACCTATATCCCTATCATCCATGGTAAAATATAGAGTTCAAATAGAGGAAAAGAATTCTATCCTAAATTATATTCTACATGCCTAATGCTTGGAAAATATTTAACAATTAGTCTTTTGATCAATGTATACATGTTATCCCAGTCCTTAGTCTGTATTTTTAGATAGAAAAAAATCATGTATTATCAAAGGTCACTTTAGCTTAACATAATATCTAATGATTAAGAAACATATTTCAGATTGAATAATACATTCATCTTTGTGATTGTTCCACAGTGACTTGTTGGAAAACCACTACTTATAGGGTGCTATTCCAATTCCTGAAGGGAATAAGGAAAGTGAATACATAACAGTTACAAAAAAACTGTGAAGGAAAACATACCATGTTCTCTTCAGCTTTCATTGTACAAGGAGGAGGGAGGGATAGATAATGGAAATAGGTAAGCCTATGTCATAAGTATGCCCAAATAGCATATAAAGTAATCATCTTGAGCTAATTGTTTTAGCTTATAGTTTAATGTTATATGGTGACAAATTTTTAGATACTTTTATAGCTAATCTTTACTCAGCTTTTTTCAGTGTAGTCAAATCTCTTGAAATACGGTTTTATGGGGCACACATATATTCAACTTTTCAATTATAATTTTTCATACTTAATTCTTTCTTTGGTCTCAGATAAAACACAGTATAGGCACCTTCACTGTTAGCAATTTCCTGTGGACTGTCTTTAGATTCTTTATATAATGTCACCATTGTTGGCTAAAGATGAATATTTGTACATTCTAATCCTAAAACATATTCAGTACAATGTTAATATGTCCATATTGACAACATCAAGTATTTTCTAGCTAATTATAAAACTGTGGTGGGAGAGGATGAATTAACAAAAATAAACGTATGTTTTTGGATGTGTGTTAACATGTTTTACATTCTAAGTGAAAGATAACCTGTGTTTAAATGAAACTTTGACATATTTTTCCCCCTACATGTGCTTTCTTGAAAATATTTTGACCCTATGATTATAATGTAATGCTATAATCTGTGCCAAGTATTGTTGAATGGAGAAGAATGTAGATATTCTCGTTATTTCAGAGTGAACTATAAATTGTACTCAACAAATGGGCAGTGCCTTTCTACACAGAAAACTATTCATCTGAACCATATACAGTTGTGATTTTAGTAGGTTAAAAGCTGTTGTGTATCAGCTTTAATATGCATCAATGAAATTATTTTTTCCTGCTTCTGAGGAATCTAATCATCCTCTACTAAAGATCTGCAAAATACCAAAGGCATGATGAATAATCTCTGTTGAGAAATCTACTTTAAAGCATCTGGAAATATACCACATGTTAAGTAAAATGTTCCCATTTGTAAACACAATGATAAAGAAGAGTCTAGACATATAAATTTCATTATTTGCTTCACCTCCATCTGACATATGATGACCTTGGCCACACTAATTGACTCTCAAGGGGGCATTGATGTCTTCATCTATTAAATGACAGGGAGATCTAAATTACTATTTTTTAAAAGATGAAAGAATGCATCAAATAGTGGGTTTTAAGAATAAATATTACAGTTACCTGAAGAAGTTGGCATTTTAAAATATTTTTGGAAATCACACCATTTCATATCTCATTATTGAAGATAAACTAAGAAGAGCTGGATAATTTCAAGTTTTTCCCATTCTTTTCTTCTCACCATTTTCCACCACTGTCCACATACAATGGATAGATGATGTCACTCTCAAGTTAATGGAAAACTCAAGAAAAACAGGATAGTGTGCATCTCATTTTCCTTCTGTTACAAAAAGCAATTATGAGTTTTAATTTAAAATGTATTTTGCTGAGCTATTGACCCAGGTAAAGACATCAAAAGCCAGTAAGACATACAAAAGATAAGATTGCTTGAAACAAAATAAAACAAAGTAAAACCACCTTATTAGATATTTTTAAAAGGAAAAACACTATTATGTATATTCAGGTTTTGAACCCATTAGGCAATCTTTTGTCCTGTCCCGTCTCTTGCAAGAGTCAAAATTGAAGACGAAAAGAAGCTGAAGACTGTGAACTATCTTCTCTACATCAAAAACCATAAAGTCTCAAAGGGCAGGATCCAACACAATGAGCCAAGAGTTTGTATTTTCACAGAAATTCTCTGTTTCAATGACTCACAGAAAAAAATGATTACAGGTTTACAAAATTCACTTAAATTTAATTTAACCACATTACCTCTTGGTTGGCTCATAATTATCTCCAAGTAATTTTATAAATAATTACGTCAAATGCGGTATTTTGCTATACATCATGAAGTAACTAAATTGAGAATTTAAATTATGCTGCTTCAGTATTTATAGTTAATATATTTTCACTTCATGAACAGTTTTTAATTGGGAATTTGAGCTTAAATTTAATAATAGAAAGCTGAACTGATTCGAGTTATTGTTGAAAGATCTCTTCAATTTAACTATTTAAAGTGTACTTTTTAAAGTGTTCCTTAAACGGTTTTGAGCCTTAATAAGTTTTATTTGATCTATCTATGGTCTTTAGATTATTGTAAAGATTCTTCAGCTTTTTACTTAATGTATAGAAATATAGTATTTTAAAGAGTTTTTTTCCAGATGCATGCAGTACAAATTAAGTGGAGAATTATAATACTATAATAGTGGTATATAATGACAATCTTACAAGTCCACCTAACAGTGTTACAGTTTTACCAAATAAATAGAAAGAGAGATAGGGATTAAACATTTCTGGTGACTTAAAATTTAAGAAGCATTTGGAAGCATTTTCAAAGATATGAGTGACGGGCAGGTTGGAAAAGAACCTTTGAAGGAAACCTTTATGCTCAGAAATAATGAGACACACCAATAACTAAAATCTGCAAACTTTTGATAATATATTATTTTGAGAATAATCTCCTTGAGAGTTAAGCTATATTTGAGTTGGGAAATGAAGTCAATAGGAATAGCAAATAGGAAGTACAATGGAATGAGAGTCTGTATCTTGTGGAATCTGATTATCAGTAGGTCTCTAGATTGGTGGCTGG
Organism: Kogia breviceps; assembly: GCF_026419965.1. Taxonomy (NCBI): domain Eukaryota; kingdom Metazoa; phylum Chordata; class Mammalia; order Artiodactyla; family Physeteridae; genus Kogia; species Kogia breviceps. The sequence goes on along the minus strand of NC_081311.1, from coordinate 113,711,269 downwards.
GGCCAGGAAGCTTCAGAAGGACTGGGATAGACTTCGCTACCAGTTAGCTGCAGAACTTTAGAAAAATCAATGAACATCTCTGATTTCCAATGTCTTCATCATTTCCAAATTACATGTTTTCTCCTCCATTAACATTCTTTGATTCCCTACAGTTAAAGTTCTTTCTCTCTTTCCTAAGAAATCCCACAACACATGTTCCTGGAACTTTTATTGCATTTGTCACTTTCAACTTGTGTTAAACTTATTTATGCAAGTGTCTGATACATAGGACTGCACTGGTAAATGAACTTCTTGGGAGGAAGACCTATTTCTTTACACTTTTATTCACTTTAAAATACTTAGCACCAATTTCCTCAGGTAGCCCTCAATGACTGTATTCTTCACAAGCAACTTGGTTACTTACTTAAAATGCAGATTCCGGAGATCCACCCTGTAGTTTTGTGCTGTGCTCTGCAGTAGCTACTAGGCACATGTGTCTATGGAACACCTAACATATGCCTATTCCTAACTGAAATAGTCTGTAGTTGTGAAATGCACAGCAGACTTAGTACAAATCTTGTAAAATTTCTCATTAATAATATTTAAATATTGATTGTGTGTTACAGTGATAATATTTTGAATACATTGGGTTAAATAAATATTTTTAAAATTAATTTTATCTGTTTCTTTGTCCTTTCTTAATGTGGCTTTCAGGAAATTTTAAATTACCTACATGTTTCACACCGTATTTCTTTTGGACAGCACTGGTTTAGAGATTTTGATTCAATAGAATTCTGTGCAGTACAGCAATATGTACTTTTTAAAAAAGTCCTCAGGTGCTTCCAGTGTATACAAAAGTTTTAAAATGACCAGGTTGCCACGTTAAGTACACATAGTAGACACCCAGCAAGTGGTGGTGGTCTTGTTGGCATAGCTCATCATCTCATTAGTATGGGATAATATTAGTATGTGAGTAAATTCTATCAATGAATGAAAGTCCTGGCACTGGGCAGTCCTGGCTTGACATACTAGTAAGGCAAAAAGAAAAGGTTGCCACCATTCTGAATGGCATACTTAATGAATAACAAACTTATTTGAGGTCATTAGAAACAATTAGCACCTTGTCTGCTGTGGTAAACAGGAGCTCTATTTTCCGTGAATGATGTTTCTTACCAGCTTCAAATGAGAGGCTGGTATCCTAGGAAAAGACCAAGCAGAGGAAGGTAGAACTATAAAAACTGTACTTGAGGGCTTGGCTGTTAAAGTTAGGTGGTGAGTAAGCCTGATTAATTTACTTATTGATCCATTGTTGGTGTAAATTGAACAAATTTGAATGGATTGATGGGGGAGCAGGGAATAGAATAAAGGAGACAGTAAACTTTTGATTCGAAAAAAATCAAGAATGCAGTTTTTTCCCTGTATGGAGGGAGTAATAAAATAGAATATTTAAAACAAAAATACATTTAGAATTAATTTAATGAAAAGCAGGGTTTTGCACTAGTCTGAATATATAAAGGTACAGCTGCAATTCATTCTGACATCCAGATATAATGGAAAGGACAATGTTATACAGCAGAATGTAGGTAATGATGCTTTCAGGGAAAGAAACACATCGGTTTTAAAGCTTTTCACTTTATTCTGATTTTCCCATACAGATGAAAAAAAAAAAACAAAACTTATGTTCTTGAAAAGCAGCTTGATTAAAAATCACCCACAGACAGTCATATTCTTCCTGAGATCCTGGCTGAAGCACAGTAGATAGATATTTTAAAACATAACAATATGTATTCATATCAGTTGATTAGTCAAACCCATCTTTTTCCCTTTAAACAGTCCCTTTAAGATAAATAAACTACTTTGGCATCTTTGCAAACAAGAGGGGGTGTTGGGACGCAAAGAACGCTTTAGTGTTTTAGATTCTAGACAAGGCTTACTGCGAAAGACTTAATAGCCTTCTGAGAGAACTGAGGTTGCATTTTGTGGCACGGCGAATTTAAATCCAGGTCACAGAGATGTTAAATAGCAAATGACACATTTGCCGTGCCACACAGCTGCCTCCTGTAATGCACCAGGACTGCCTTCTGAACAAAGTCAGCGTGCCAGTGTTAGACTTGTGTGCAAATGGTTTTGTCGATCGGGGTAAAGCTAAAAGAAGATATCCTGCCCACAGTTAAAAAGCGACTTAGCTCAATTGCTAATTCGCCCCTGAAGTGTCAAATAAATGGCTGGCCTGTCTGTAATCTTCACCCTACACCTCATGAGTGAAAAATTTTCAAGCTGTTCAGTGAGTCAGACTTGAGATTGAAATCCTCATGGGAAATGTGTCCTATGCTGGATGGCAGAGGTCACAGGCTATCGTCATCAAGCGACTGTCATCAATCTTTTTAAAAGTTGTTTTGCTTTAAGAAAAACTTGTTAAAATGAAAGTTACCATCATGGTTATTTTGAGGTTGTGTATGAAGGGTGATCTGCATTGATGAAATCTTAATAGGATATTACTTTTATCACACCATACGTTCACAAGTGCTTTCTTCAAAATACTCTCACATGTATATCCCCCTACTGCAAATCAATACCATATCGTTGAATTGGCAGATAACTTGTAAATGGGGAGAGCTGGAGGCTGTCATTCTTGGTGTCCTCAGAGAGCCATAGCATTGGAACCATAGGAAGAGAACATGGGATGTATCTGTCCAGTGGGAGGAAGACGAAGCACTCAGCTGAGGATATTATTTTCCAGGTCAGTGACTGTCTCTCAGCTGTGACTGAAATCTCTTGACTAGGCAAATATTTGAACCCAGTAAAGCTGTTCCTTGGCATGACAGTATATGAGAATAAGCTGAGGAACTTCACATACACACATGGCAGGGAACCATGCTAACTGTTTGCTGACATCGTGATTTCTGAGTTAGGACCTCATTTATAAAATTCTTTGAATGATTCTGATATTCAGCCAGATTGGGGAAATCCCTGGCCTGTGTCAAGGAACTGTTGTTTAACTACAGAAACGCATGAGCTGTCTCATCAGTAAAGTCAAGCCCAGATTTTCTGACCCTAGAGGACAAAAAGTACTTTACAAGGTAAAGAAACAAACAAATAAATGTCTATATCTATAGATATAGATAATATAGATATACATTTATATACAAAACAATCCTCCCTTCAGCTGTTCTAAAATTATTATACAAGTTTTATTCTAAATCAAAGAATATCTTCAAAAGTGTGTTCTAGAGTGATCACACTCCTTCCTAACAAAAATAGATAAGAGGAAGAAATATTTTATTGTTCAATATTTCATTCCTCTGATTTCTCATTACCTTCAAGGTATTTCAGGATACTAAAAAACCTTTTGCATTTTTGGAAGTCAATCTTTTCTAAATAGAATTCTGTTTTTAATTTCTTACGGAGAACTGGGGAATGCTGTAGAGGGGTGAACTATTTTCACTCACTCTTGGACAATATTTATGTGCACTTGTTCCCTTCTATGTACACAGCCAAGTGCTTTGAGAGACACAAAGTTGAACCAGGAAATTTATATATTTATTTTGCCCACACAAAATTTATAATCTTTTAGGAGAGATAAGCCATATACATAAATATCTATACTACAACAAAAGCATAGCCATGAGACCGATCGATTTGACTACATAGATATTTAAAAATTCTGAGCATCAAGATGTATCATTTTATTAGAGTTAAAATATAAGTCACAGAATGTGAGAAAATATTTTCAATAGATATAAATGGCATAGGAATAAAATCCAGAATGTGTTAAGAACTGTCAAAAATGAATAAGAAGACCAACTACACATTAGAAAACTAGGTAAAAATATGATCAGGTAATGAATGGAAATTGAGTTGCTAATAAGATGTGAAAAGTTACTCTAACTCAGCAGTCATCAAGTAAATATAAATTAGAACCATGAGATACAACAATTGTATCAATTTTGCAAAAGTGTTAAGTCCGATAAAACCAGTACTAGAATGTAAAGCTATGGGAATTCAAACATGCTTCTGGTGGAAATGTAAAATGGTGCAACCTCTGTGGAGAGCAGTTTGGCAAAATCTGGTTAAGTTGAGGGCATGCATACTCTGAAAACAAATTTTATTCCTAGGCTTATGCCTGTATTGGTATTCTAGCCAGAAATAGGTGGCACACTCAAAGATAATTAAAGAGAATGTCATAAAGGAACTATCTACAAAGTTTTGAGCAGGCTTAAGAAAAATCAGCAAATTATAACAATATCCCAGGACTAATGTCAGCCAGGAGTCACTACCAGCTCTAGGCTGGAAGGTGCAAAGGGGTTACTGGACCATGAGAAAGTGTGGTGGCTGTACAAGAAGTCAACCCAATAGGAGAGGTGGTTCTCAATGAGGGAGAGCAGCCAAGTGAGGTGATACAAGAGCGAAGGCACCTGGGGGTTGAAATTTCCCAGACTCATTCTCTTATTGCCCTCTGATATCCTGTGAGTGCTTTCCATTGGCCTAACCAGCCAGAAGTCAGGCCAAGGGAGCCCTTTGGTGAAGTCCATAAATGTCAGACTGCCAAGCCACAAAGCAGAGCGGAGACTTGGAGGGGGCCAATGGAAGAATTCAGTCTAATCCCTGGAAAAATCCTCACTAATGTACACATTTACAGAATGTCCATATTAGGATGGTTGATGATGATGAAAAATAGAAATAACCTAAATATCCATAAACATGCAGTCATCTCACAATGTTCTGAGAAAAAAGAAAGCAAGATGCAGAAAATACATATAGTATGTTACCCTTTATCATCTAAACCATGTAAAAATCTTATGTGGTAGTAAAGTACACATAGTAAATGTCTTTAAAAAATTCAGGGAAGTAATGAATGACACATTTATGAGAGAGGTTACCTCTGAGGAAGGGAGAGGAATGCAGTATTTGGTATATACTTACACTAAAAAATTATGTGTTGTTTATCTGAAATTCAAACTTAACTGGGTGTCCTGTATTTTATATGGTAAACTTAGTCAGGGAGGGGATATATAGCAGCTTCAGATGACTGTATGTGTTGCAGATATCTTCTCCCAGTCTGTGGCTTGGCTTTTCCAGTGTTCTCTGTTGTTATAGTGTGTCTTTTTTTTTTTTTTTTTTTTTTTTTTTTTTTTTTTTTTTTGCGGTACGTGTCATTTTTTTTTTTTTTTTGCGGTACGCGGGCCTCTGACTGTTGTGGCCTTTCCCATCGCGGAGCACAGGCTCTGGACGCGCAGGCTCAGAGGCCATGGCTCACGGGCCTATCTGCTCCGCGGCATGTGGGATCTTCCCGGACCGGGGCACGAACCAGTGTGCCCTGCATCGGCAGGCGGATGCTTAATCACTGCACCACCAGGGAAGCCCCTATAGTGTGTCTTGATGGACAGAAGTAATATTTCTTTAGCTGGGCAGGGGGAACCCAGGTGTTCATTTTGTTATTCTTTATAGCTTTCTGTATGTCTGAAATATCCCATAAGTAATATTGAAAATATCTATACAACAAAATAAGAACTGAAACGTGTCATAAGAAAGGCCTTCTGGTTAAAGTACTTTAGGATGTTAGGAGAAATCACTCCTATCCAGCAGAGGGGCTCACTCACAGAGGCTCAAAATCTTGAGCTATGAATAAGACAGAGAAAGATCAGTATATTTTTGCCAAAGGAACTATATGAAGAAAAGTATGAAGCCATGAATGTACAATGTATATTAAGAGTATAATAAAAACAGTAATTATAATAACAATGATTAAAGTAATAGACAATATACATGTTGTTTTAAATAGCATTTCTTGGGTGCTAGTGTGCCAGACAACATTTTGGTTTTTTTGTGTGTCTCACTTAATACTCTCAAAAATCCTTTCATATAAGTACCATAATTTTCCCACTTTAAAAAGGAGCTTCAAAGATTCTATGTAATTTATGCAAGTCCACATACTAGTAAGTGGCAGAGGCAAAGTTTGAGCCCCAGTTATGTGGGTTCAATACACACTTATAGGTACACATTTACCCATAATAAATACTGTATCTAGCATTAAGATATACAGTGCATCTAGTCATTCTTGTTATGTGCTTTGTGCATTTCCTTATTTGATTCTTGCAACAATCTTGTGTGTTAGGTACAATCCAAATTTATAAGAGGAAGCCAAGTAACTTGCTCAAGAACCACTGGCTACAAAATGGCATAACTGGTATTTAAACCAGACCTATAAGACTCCAAAGCCAATGAGCCAAGTAGGTTGTTTAATCTAGATAATACCAGTGGTAAAGTGAAACAGAATAATAGAAAATATATGCCAGGAAATAGATGCTGGGCATAATATAAAGTAAAAGCTAGATTTTCTTCTCTCGGTAATTGCTTGTAGCAAGGTTATAGAGGTGACCATTGGAAGTCTTTCAACAGGTGGATGAAATGATCAGATCTATGCTTCAGAAGGTTAATATTAAAGTAATATGAATTTCAGTTGACAGGTTATTACCATACATTGGGTCAGTGAGGTTTAATTCACTATGCCCTTAATTCATTGTCGTCCTGCCTCAACACGTACCAGGGTGTCTGACGTATAACAGGTACTCAGTTACTCACAAGGGACAGGTTATCAATAATTGCATTTTGCATGAATAAGTGAAGGAATGAATGGTATGTGTAATCCAAATTAATGATCAAGCCCACATGTTATTTTGGGATTTAGAAGATGTTATGGTACAAGAACTCTCAGGAAGATTCAGAAGACTTCCCAGCTCTGCCACTCTCTTGCTTTGTTGGTAGCTTGTCTGTGACTCTTGGACTAGATAACTCCTGAGGTTCCTTGTGATGCTGTCATTATGAGATGTGAAAAGGAATATGCATTTCTTGAGTGCCCACAAATTAAAACTCCCATCCAGAAGCAAATAATTGAAATAGAGGACTTTGGCCTCTGATAATTATCTATAGCAGTGGTGTTTGTTAAACTAGTGTAATCCTCCTGCCATAGAAGGGTAGAGGTGGTCCACTTTTTCCATAGTTTAGTAGCATTGTTTTAGTTGACTTTTAAATACCTTTGGACCTGTGGGCAGTTGGTATTCATTTCAGATCAATGTGTTGAATTTGAATTCATTCAATAAAAAAGTGATTATATGAATAGGGAGGGAAAATGAATTATCATTTGTGGGTCAGTTCTCAGGCAGGATTCTGGTGAAGTATATGTTTTAGAATGATTGATGACACATATTTCTTTCTACACTGTTACCAAATCTTACTCTCATTCAACTGTTTTTCACACAGTCAGAAGGCTTATTCATGAAGAATTATCTAATAATTTGTACACAGACATAAACTCCCAGTCACCCTCAACAGAGTGTAAAACAAAAAATGATACCACCAACATTTTCCACTGACTACCCCTAGTACATTCAAAAATTGAATTTCTTTCCATGAAATTGTCAACCTCTAGAGTTAATGAATTTATATCATTTGAATATGTCCCAGTGAATAGGCTCATCAGAATACACAGTAAAAAACAAAAAACTTCTTAGCTCAAGTCTCTTGAGGACAGGCTGTTCTTTAAGAGTATTTCTTTACAGAATGAATACTTCCAGTGAAACTTAAAAACTACCATTCATTAAAAAACTTATTTTTTCAATAGTAAGACATATTGACCACATTGAAAGAAACTGTGTCTTAGCTATAGGTCCATGTTTAAATGAGCAAGGGTTTAATTGTTTTACTAGTGATACTATTTAAGAGTGCTATTTGTGACTCCCTACTGATCTTAGGAAATGCATTTCAAGATTTCATATCCAGAACTTTCATTCATCATCTGTCACTTCAAAATATTTCTCCTAAAACCCCTTTCTTGAAACTGAGGTCTTCAGCCCCAGATGATTTCTACATCACTGTTTTCAGAAGCAGTTCTTACCTTTAAAATTCCAACTGAGGAAAACAAAAAAGCCATGTTCTATTACGTACTATAGCAAAACTATAAATTAACTTGTAATTCTATCTCAGGGTATCTCTTTAGGAGCATGTGTCATATTTGTTTAAGGAACGTATTTTCTTCCGTAAATACATCAGTTGTTTCTAATGAAAACTCATCTCCTTTCTAGGTAAGTATCTCTGAACCACTTTCATGGTTCAGAGATACTCAATGTTCTGTCTAATAAAAAATTAACAAAAATCCAATTGTTTATAAATAATGTGAACTGATGCTAATTTAGTCAACGTGTGCTTTGTTTTTGTTTTTTTTTAACTTGAGCTGCAATGATAACTATCCAATTTATTTAGCAATTTTTTTCATACTGGGGTTCAAATCTTCATTTTGCTTGATTCTTAAATGCTTTGCTCCACTTACCAAAAAAAAAAAAAAACCAGAATCAAATGCATCATTTCAGGTTTTACATTTTTTATTTATAATTGTTAGGCTAATAATATGAAAGGCAAATTAATTTGTTGCTCACATTAGTGACTTAAGTGATATAAAGGAATAATTACAGAAAAAACATTTGAAAAAGATAAGAAAACATACAAACACACTGTAATTTCTGCAGGGATTATCATTAAGGGACAACATGTAAATCAACTATACTCCAATAAAAATTATTTTTTAAAATAAATAAATAGGAACAGAATTTAAAAAAAAAAACAAAACACAAACTTTTTCCAGAGATGATGGCATGCTGTCTTAGCCATATTTATATTTTAGACTTTACCATCCAGAAATGAGGTCTTGAATTCACATATTCGGCTTCTTGTACCTCACCTCCCATTTGGCCCTTACTCAATTCATCCTTCAATACTTCAAGTAGATAGGTTTTATGGGTGTAGGAAGGGACACCAACTTCTTCCTTTGCTTGTCAAAGAATTAGGCATCCAGTACATTTCTATAGAAACAAATTCCAAATATTAGTTGACTGCGATTCATTACTTCTTTAAGATTTTAGTTTTCTTCTCTTATAAATACTGGTTACTTAAAGTTAAATATTTACCATAGTATTTTTAAATTCAAAAAGAGAGGGAAAGAAAATAATTGGGAAGAGAGAATGGAAGAAGATATGGTTGTTCAAAGCGAAGATAGAAGGATGGAATTTCTAAGAAAAAATACATTTGATATTTATCTTCTTATCCAAAATTGCACCAAGTGCTATGAATTTTCATCAAAGCAACATTCTCATTGCTTACTGAGCTTCTCTTAAGTTTTCATTAAAATGCACAGGAGATGCCTTCATTTTCAAAGGCTATAACTCAAATAATTGAATATATGTTTAAATTTTTTCTTTATTTCAAAAGAAATAACCTATGCCTTCCTTAATAAACATAAAATATTCACTTCATTGAGATTCTGTGGAATATACGGTTACCTGACACCCATTTATTTTTTAAAATTCCAAGTGAATTGTGAGTGAAAACTCTTTTTAACATGAATCTCTATCTACAAGAAGTGTCAGCTTAAAAATTAGATGAATTTTTTTGGAAACACCATATGGAACAGGAATTATATTTTTAAATATTTTCAGAAGTTTAATTTGAAAATAACATAGGGCTTCCCTGGTGGCGCAGTGGTTGAGAATCCGCCTGCCGATGCAGGAGACACGGGTTCGTGCCCTGGTCCGGGAAGATCCCACATGCCGCGGAGCGGCTGGGCCCGTGAGCCATGGCCGCTGAGCCTGCGCGTCCGCAGCCTGTGCTCCGCAATGGGAGAGGCCACAACAGTGAGAGGCCCGCATACCGCAAAAAAAATTAAAAAAAAAAAAAAAAAGAAAATAACATAAATTGTTTTAACATTAAAGCCCACCTAGAAAATACATTGATCCTGGGGAATTATAAGGAAATATTATTAAATGTTTTATTTTATTTTATAAGTATTGGCAAATTAAAAGATTATAATAATACCTAGTCATTGCTCAAACTTACAGCTAAAATTGATGACTAGATTTAAACTTACAGGTATGCATTTTAACTACACAGTTCATTAACAGAGTCTATTAGTGCTTCTTTTAATGATCAATTTATTTAATTTTGCTTACAGATCTGGAATTTGCTGAGTTCCAGTATAAATGTATATAGTGATTAATTCATAGGAAGGATAATTACGTTGTTTCTTTTCGTATGGGGTTTGAAAATAAATCCCTCATTCTCCACTAAAAGGATGTTAAAAAGCATATCCTTATTATGGGTTCTGAAGGAGAAAACAGGAAAGAGGTGTAGAATAGGGAGAGATCCATTCCTCTACTTTTACTCTTCTGTTGTAAGTCCCAGCAGATTTAGCTTTACAATGGCATGGAATTATAAGATACATCATATTTTTAGCAACTTCATTCTAGATATCCTACAAAACGAGGGAATTTTCACTGTCACCATTTTATACAGATGAGAAAACTGAGGCTTAGAGAGCTCAGATGTCTTGACAAGGAACACATAAATAAATGAATGAATCTCGGGTCTCCCAGCCACCAATGTTTCTACCTTTCCAAACTCTTAGCTCAGTAGATGTCAGTTTCACTGTTTGGGGGCAGGGAATGATGAAGCCACCCTTTTAACGTTCTTTTTCTTTTAACTGATTTTTTTTTTTTTTTTTTGCCTGCCTAGATATTTGTAGTATTTCAAGAAATAATAAATATTTAAAATATTTATAATAAATAAACATTTTGCCAGATGATTTCTACATCTTGCTCTATTTTGATTGAATTTTTGCCTGGAATGGGAAGGGACTGTAATAATTATAGGGAAGTAAGTATGTGCATTTGTTGGATACAACAGCATCATAAATACAAACATATGCTGAAGGGAACTCACCTTGTCCCTCCCAAATGGTCTCATGCTTTGGCACACCAATCTCTCTGTGGCACTAATGTTAATGCCTGCTTTATTATAAACTTGATGATTTTGGCATAGCTCATTCTCCTTTACATTTTTTTTTTTTAATTGTTCTCATATGGATGTCTCATCTGTTTCCCACTAACCCCACTACTTTTATCCAGACTCTCAACTTCCTTTTACCTCGTGTCCCTCACTCCACAATCGTGCTTTACAAATCTGGGGCAAAAAGCCTTAGTTTTAAATTTTAGTTTTACTCGGTTGCTTATCAGTCTAAGAAACAATTTGTGTTTCTTGTTGTTTTTTAGAAATGTTTCTCAATCTTGATAAATGTGCCTCCCACCTTTGTAATTTTTATGATGCTATTGATATGTTTCCTTTAGTTGATTTCCATTTTTTAAACTCTTTTAGTCTATCTTTAGGTATAATATCTATGAAATACAAACTAAAATAAATACATGATTATGGGTAAAAGATAATTCGTCGTATATTATCTAAATCATAGCTTAATTTTTACTTTGAGAGTTGTGTGTCATAAATTCCACAATTATTCTTTCACCTACTGCATGAAATCCACGTTTTTCTAATTTAGAAGCCCCTTAATCTGATGCACACCTTGTCTATCAAACTTTATGGTTTGTTCTACCTGGCACTCAGTATCCTGGGCACTGGAGATCTCTATTTTTGTTTTCCTTATTATTTTCCACTTCTTTTTTTCCTTTTGCTGCTAGTACCTAGACACTCTTTTTTCTACTTCCTTTCTTCTTCCATCTACTTTATTCTACCTACCACACGTCAGTCATGTTTAAGGCTCCACCCCAAGACCCAGAACCGTTTGGAGTTTCCTCTAATGATGCAGACCCCAGGAGCATTTTCATTTTGTATGTACTACATCTTTTATCACTTAGGGCTTATCAAAATGATTGCATTTATTTTAAAGTGTTTCTTTAATGGGTCAGTTTGAGTCCTGAGTAGCAGATGAGAGGGGATTAGAGACGCAAAAGAGCTGAGGTGAGGGAAATACCTAAAAGGATAAAGGGAATGGAGGAGGAGCCGACAGGTAGAGCCTTCAGATCACAGTGCACGTGTAACACCAGTGAAAGTACTGGGTGAGTAGAGGGTGGGTAGTGGGGGCTGAATAGGAGAGGAGTCAGACAGCAGTGCAATTCTAAGAAAGTCTCCGCTCAGCCAATGGGCCAGCACAGTGTGATCATTTATTGAGTGGAAGCTGCCAGGGAAGTGTTTCCTCCACAGCTTGAAGAGTGTGGTAGGTCCTGGGTGCTACACCTGTTGAAAACAGCTATGTGAGAAATCTGCTGGTTTCCCATCACCACATCCTCTGTTAGCAATGATTCAAATTGACTTGGGATGGAAGAAAACAGACTGAAACAATATTTTGGAATTTATTCACTTCTAAAATATGTTTTATGGCTCAGCTCTAGACCAAGGCCTCTGATCTACTATTAATTACACTTATGAGACAGATAAAGTTCATTGATTTCTGTACAACTTTGGAATGGATGAGGCAGAGAATGGAGAAAAAAGCCTAATAATTGAGTTGAAGATGATTTTTTACTAAGGAGTAAAATTGGGCAGCCATTATTATTTTGAATAGTTAAAATTAACTAAAGAGCAACATTTCAAATTGGGTTTTATATGTATTTATTTCAATAAATTTCAATTATTTAGATCAATTATGGATATATAATATATTATAAATGGAATTGAAAACTGTGAGAGTTTCAATGAGGTGATAATTCTCTGTAAATAATTGATTTCAAACATGTAGAAATGATACTATATCCTAAGAGAGGTAAAGTTAGAGTGAGGCTGGTAAAGGTTAATGCTAACATTTTACTGGCTAATAAACCATTCTCTATGTATAAATATATTTGCCGGGGAGCTACCTCTCCTGAGACCTCTGGGATTCTGTGTGACAAACTGCTACTGCAGTGCATTATCCATGAAGACATTAGCATCTTGCTTATTAAAATAAAGTAGAAAGCAAGGATTATGGAGAATTGTGAAAATAGAGATATTAGCTTTAAGACGGGAAATAAAGCATAAAGGCTGTAGTAACCAAGAAAGAATATAATACGCAGCTAAGATAGAGAGAAATAGTTGCCTGCTCAAAAGGTGACTTATGTTTCTATCGAATGACAAAATTTGGAATTAAGGACAACAAAAATATAACTATTACATAGAATACATGAAAAGCAAGGGCTGGATATAAGGAATCTGCCTCATAAAATCAAATAGGAATTAATTGCATGCCTTTAAGAAATAGCAAAAACACACTTTTCAAGATTTACACTTATTATTTGGCAAGCCACAGAAACCAGTTAAAGCAAATCGGGAACATTTAAATAAACACATAACGATATACGCACACGTTCATTGTGTGTGCGAGTGTGCGCGCGCTGCGTGCATGTATATTAGAGGGAGAAGGACGGGCGTGGTAATCTCGCTGAATTAAAGAAACAGTAAGATGCCACTAATCCTCTGCTTGCTGTTCGTTTCAACGTCTTAACAAACACCTACTTTATGATTTTCTCATTTTGCAGTCCAGGTCACTCTGCTTTACCATCTGGTCACATTGTGGGTGGAAGACGGCACCTCCCAAACTCTGAAGTTTGTCATTTCTCTGATGGGCTGTTTCTCTATACCAGTCTGAGGGGGGAGGACAGTAGTTCCCCCTCTCAGCTACCCGTGGTCAACTGCTGTCGGAAAGTATTAAAATTAAAATTCTGGGGCTTCCCTGGTGGCGCAGTGGTTGAGAATCCGCCTGCCGCTGCAGGGGACACGGGTTCGTGCCCCGGTTCGGGAAGATCCCACACGCCGCGGAGCGGCTGGGCCCGTGAGCCACGGCCGCTGAGCCTGCGCGTCCGGAGCCTGTGCTTCGCAACGGGAGAGGCCACAACAGTGAGAGGCCTGCATATCACAAAAAAAGAAAATAAATAAAAATAAAAAAATAAAATTAAAATTCTGAAAATTAAAGTTCTGGAAAATTACAGAAATAAACAGTTCATAAGTTTTAAATTGCAGGCCGCTCTGAGTGATGAAATCTCGCGCTGTCCTGCTCCCGGGCGTGAATTCATCCGCGTGTCGGGCGCACCCACCGTGAGTCACTTAGTAGCCCTATTGCTTATCAGGGCGATGGTCGTGGTATCTCAGTGCGTGTGTTCAAGCCACCCTTATTTTACTTCATGCTGGCCTCAGAGTGGAGGAGTAGAGCTGCTGGCAATTCAGATATGCCAAAGAGAAGCAATAAGGTTCTTCCTTTAAGTAAGAAGCTGAAAGTTCTCAGTAAGGAAAGAAAAAGCTCCTATGCTGAAGTTGCTAACATCTGAGGTAAGAATGAATCTTCTATCTGTGAAAGTTTGAAAAACAAAAACAACAAAACAAAAACTCGTGCTAGTTTTGCATGTCGCACCTCAAACTGCAAAAGTTATGGCCACAGTGCATGATAAGTGTTTTGCTACGTGGAAAAGGCATTAAATGTGTACAGTAAGATACAGGCATGCCTTGTTTTATTGCACTTGTTCTTACTGCACTTTGCAGATACTGCGTTTTTCACAAATTGAAGGTTTGTGGCAACCTTGCACGGAGCAGTTTATTGGTGCCATTTGAAGGTATGCACATGGCTTTTTTAGACAATGTTATTGCACACTTACTAGACTTACAGTATAGTGTAAACGTAACATTTTTATGCACTGAGAAACCAAAAAATGCATGTGACTCACTTTATTGAAATGCTCGCTTTATTGCAGTGGTCTGGAATCAAACTGATATCTCTGAGGTATGCTTGTATTTTGAGAGAGAGAGAGTGCAAGAGAACATTCACATAACTTTTATTATAGTATATTGTTACAATTGTTCTATTTTATTATTAGTTATTGTTAAATTCTTATTGTGCTTATTTTATATAATTAAGCTTTATCATAGGTATATATGTATAGAAAAAAACATAGTGTATGTTTGGTAGTATCTGCAGTTTCAGGCATCTGCTTGGGAGTCTTGGAATGTATCCCCCATGGATAAGGGGGGACTGCTATATCTGGCCAAGTTTAAGTCACATGTAACTTATTGAGGCTGTCCAAATATAGCCAGGGACGCAGGGACTCACAGCATCCTTTAGCCATTTAGGGCTTATTTCTGTAGGAAGACAAAACCTTTCCAGACAAGGCCCACACACTAAATGCAATAGATATCCACTTTTAGTAAGCTACATCTATCTGAAGTGGAGGAAAGATAGTGTACATTGTGATGTCAAGGTGTGGTACTTAGCATTTTAGAGTTTAATAAACCAATATTATCCCTTTTCAGTAGCATGCAAAGGGAGAGCAATTTCTGTAGAATATTAAATTATAAAAATAAAACCCAGTTAAAATATGCTCTAATTTTTATCATCATCATCTATGAGAAATTCTAAAAGTGACAGAGATTAAAACTCCTACCTACTGGCATAAACCTCTCCCAACCTCTAACCTCCTTGGCATGTCATTGTCACTTTTAGTGAAGTTACCTGAAGTGAGACAGAATGACATTATGATGCTGGGGCAGCAAGACAGAGATGATGTCTATTAAAGGTTTTTCTATTCTACTTAGAGAAATCTATTAATACTTCAGTTGTGACAGAACTGTACCTGTGGTTATAGTAAATGAAAAACGGATCAAGAAACTTTATAATAGATGGTTTTGCCCTAGTGATTTTCAATATTATGGCGTTTTAATGAAGGAGTTAATGCAGGTTGAACTAGTGTTCAACAAACTCACAGTGTCAGCTGGCTACTGGCAAATCATAGTCACCATTTGGTAATTTAAATATAAAACCATTATTACCTATGTAAATAGTACTTCAGAAAGCAAACTCTTGAACAGGTCAGAACCCTTATGCATATCAATTTATTTTACTTAGCAGGGGGTTGAAAGGAGAAATGTAACATTAAAAGCATTCTGAAAGTGAGATGCAAATTGTAACCATTTTATGAAATTGAAGCCCAAGACCTATTGTTATCATACTTCGCAGTTATATACAGATTTTGGACACCCAAGTACTTCAAATACACATTTAAAAATATAGGTTAGCTAGAGGTTATGTATCTTAGAAAAACATCTCTAGTTAAAATGCCTCCAAAACAAGTGAAAGTAATAGATGGAATTCAAACTTAATGTAACATTTAAGCTTCTGAGCTCTCTTAGCTACTTATTTTCATTACAAATCTACAAAACTTTCTACTCTTAAAATCTAATGCTTATGCAAATTTACACTGAATCTAGGTTTATTACATGTCATTAGTTTCTGGATCTAATTCTGAATACCTTCAGGGGAAAAATTAGATTGTTAAATTCAAATAGAAAATAATGTATTCTTGATTAAGAAAGCAATTTTAAGATATCCTTCGGTAGAACTGTACCCAAGACCCCCAAATTCCTGAACCTAGTGGTCTGTGTTTGAAAAGCATTCCCCTCATGTGCAAAGGCCTTAAGCAAGCCGTTGCCCTGTAATAGAAATGTGTCTGCTACTGTGCTTAAAGTTCCTAGTCTCCAGTAAAGCCAGCCTTGTCCACAGCACAACTTTAAATACCGTAAAGAGCTGGTCCTCAGTAAGTGCAGTAAGCAGGGGCACTGTGTTAGAAACTGCTGCATAGAATCATTCCGGAAGGTACTGAGAATCTGAAATCTTGTTCAGGAAATTTATTGATAAATTTAACTCTTAAATGAATTGGAATTGATGGAACTATAAAGTTTCAGGTTTCTTTCACAAGGAGGCAGGAAAAAGAAACACATGCACCAGGGAATACTCTTTTTAAAGTTGCTCTCTCTTGTCAGAATTCTGAGTGGTGTGTTTTCAGGGTTATGGAGTCTGTACCGAAGTAGTGGAAAGGGAGTAAAATTGTTGGCAACGGGGAACCACCAATTTTAGAAGGATCTAGTAAATTCATGATTTACCAACAAAAATGGTTGGGTTCAGGCTGCTACTGTCCTTCATATGCATTTCAAAGAATTGCCCATGTAACTCTTTACTTCATTGAACAGAACATTGCCTGAAGAACCTGTCAATCCTGTTTAAAAAGAAAAAAAAGGTTCATGGGAGGGCAACGCTGCACAGCAAAAGCACACCTGCCTGTGTGTTTTGATTGAAGATTTAAACTCAGATGAACTGGTTGTTTGTCTAATAGTCAATTAGCAACATCATTAGAGTGCTTACCAGAACGGGTTACTGTGCTAGGTGCTGGGCCAGGTGACAGATAAGGATGGGCGAGAAATTAAATTTTGTGCTTCAGTTATTTTTATAATTCTTGTTCAGAAATTAAAATTGTAGAATATTCCACAAAGATATTGACACTTATTGATTAAGCATTATGTATTATTCTATACCCTGAATCCTACTTGTAGTCACCTTTCTATTGGTAAAAAAAGAGACACAAGTAACTTTTTCAAGTCTGCAGAATTTGTGATAGTTTTAACACATATTTGACGGAGAATCTCATTGTGTAAAACGCTTGAATGTCTTCCTCTTGCTCTTAAGATAAAAACCAAAAATCTCAAAAGGCTCTTCATGGTTTATCTCCTAGTTTTGTGTACCGACTTCTTGTTATTCCACGTTCTCTCAAGTTCCATGAGCTCTAGTTGCACTTACCTCGTGATACCTGGGCCTGGAATGCTTCTTACTACTGTGCCCTGACCAGCTAGTTCATTAATTTTCTTTAGAACTTAGCTTATGCTCCCTCTTTCCATGAAATTGGTGAATAGGTTCAAGACCTCTGACTCAAGCTTTCCCATCACAGGGGCTTCTGCTCTAAGCATCTCTTACAGCTGATTGAGCGTTGGTCCACAGTAGCCTGAGCTCCCTGAGGTCAGTGACTAGGTCTGCACTTGGATTAGCAAAGGAAGCATCAAGCAACAGTGTCCGTACACACTCGTGACAAACACTGTTCTAGTTACTACTAGGGTTTGTAAATGCTTTTTACAAATTTTATCCAGTGAAGTTTTTATTTCCTCTTTTGTGGTAAAATTTATCAGATAGAGTATTTTACAGCAGAATAAACTCAATTCTGTTTATTTTTTATAGTCCTGAAATGGTGAATCCTTTTATCTGGCTTAACTGAAATAGAAGCTCTACTTTGTCAGCCTACTGCTGTTATCTGTTTTTAAACTGTAGCCATAATATTATCATTCTAAAACATGTTTACAGAAATTGGCTGTGTAAAATATGCATCAGGAAATCAGATTTCAACTTGAATTCAAGTTATTTCTTTATAGCTATAACACTGAAATACATCGATTCATATCAAAGCCTATCATTTTGTCACTGGCTAGTTGGGTGACCTTGGGTAAGTAACTTTATCTTTGCAGATGAGGTTTCTGTGCCTGTAACATAAGGGATTGGAAGAGATCATCCCTAAGGTCTTTTTCAGTTCTTAAATTCTGTCTCTTAGTTCCTCTCTAAGGAATTGTAACTCTGAAAACTGCTGCCATTTCATATCTTTGCAAATGAGAGATTTTCAGTTCCCAGTGATGAATCTGCATACACACTGTATTTTATTACACTAGAGTAAAAGGATTTAGGAAAAAATACATATTTATATACACACACACATATATGTATATAAATATTTTTTAAATATTTTTTCAAACTCTTTTCCTAAGGCAACCAAATTTGGTTGAATCAGGAATATAGTGAAGACACGTATATTCAACATTTACCCATAGCTCCTTTTCGCCAGCTGTCTGGTTTCAGCATTTAAACCATGGTGACATTTTATTAAGAAGCCATAGTAACTCCTCTCTAATTTGTGAAGAGTACATTGTGAGTTACATGCAGAGCTATCAGCATTTCAGCACATGAGGCTTCCCCCCTCTTTAGTGGATGTTTATGAGTCCATAGGGTTTAAGCAGTCTTATTCATTAGTTAGTGTGACATTGCAGAATAGATTCGTGAAAATATTTCTAATCCCTTCAGCAATCATGTACCATTGTACAGTGGCAGATCCCACAGAGAGTAGTTGAATTATAAATATTCAAAGTATTTTGGAAAATATGTCACCTTTGTGACCTTCCCTGATCCCATCTTCTGTCATTTATTTTGTTCACGTAGATTTTTGTAAATATCTTCTCCCACTCTGACTTGTCATTTTACTATTGTTGTGGTATTGATGAACAATTCTTAACTGCAATGCAATTGAATTTATCAATGGTTTGCATTATGGTTAGTGTTCCTGTGTCTTGTTTAAGAAATCATTTGTTATACTGAGGATGTATTTGCTGCTTGTTTATAGAAATATAATGTATACATTCTTTGTATACACATTTTTAAACCCAGTAGTCTTGGCAAACCATCTTATTCTAATCATTAAACTGTATTTTCTCAGATTTTCTGCATAGTCATATCATTTGAAAATAATGACAGTCTTGTTTTTTCCTTTCCATTTATGTATTCTTAAATAGTTTTCTCACCTTACTGCAATGGATAAGTTAAATCAAATAGAACTTAAATGGATTTGGTAGGAGAGATCCTCCTTGTTTCTGATCTTATGGAGAACGCTTTTTAAAAGATTCTTCATTGAAGACAATGATTACTATAGTTTCTTTCAGGTAATTCTATGTTTATAAAAATTTCATTCTATTCCTTCTTTGCTTTCATTAAAATCAAAGATGGATGTTGAATTATAGTCAATGTTTTCTTTGCATCATTCGAAATGATCGTGCCTTACCTCCTTTGGTGTGTTAATGTACTAAAATACATTAATTTATTTTTTAATGTCAAGCAATCTTTGCATTCCTGGGATAAACCAACTTGGTCATCATTTTATATACACTTAATATTTTGGCCAAATAATATTTTATATAGGATTTGTGCATCATTACACATGAGTCAAGTTGCTCTATAAGTCTTTTATTTCCTTTAGAATAATGTGTATTCTTCAGTTGTCGATGTGATGCTTAGTAGATTCAAATTGTATAAAAAGTTTAATATCATGTTATTCACATCATCCTCTATATCTTTACTGATTTTTTGTCTGCTTCATCTATTAATTACTGAGAGAAGTATGTTAAATTATGGCAATGTAATAGTAGATTTCTACTTTTGTGTTATTTTTGCAATTTTCCAGTATGTATAAAAACTATTATATTGATGCATGCAAATTTTGACACAGCTTTCTGATGAAACTGAGCATTTTGAAGTTATCATCCAGCTTCAATAATAATGCTCTTTTGGACTTTATTTCCATTTTGTCTCAGATTAATACAAAAACACTTGCACTCTTATTTTCTGCCAGGTATATCATTTCCATCATTTACCTTTCAACATTTCTTCATCGTGATGTTTTAGACATATCTTCTGTTAACAGCATATAGCTTGTTTTTTTTAATCCATTATGATCATATTTGTCATCTAGCTGGATCATTTTTTCATTTGTACTTATTTGAGTACTGAGAAGTTTAGATTCATTCTTCTTATTTCAGGCATATTACATTTTAATCTTTTATCTGATATATTTTATCCTAACTATATCTTTTCTTGTTCTGTTTATTCCTATAAGGTTAAAAATTATAATTTCTGTAACTTTAATAGTCATCTTAGAAATTTTAAAATGCCTATCTTATTTACCAATGTCAAAATTCAATCTATACTCTTAATTTCTTTTTAAGTAATAAAGAACTTAAAATACCAACTACCATCAACTTCGATTTATCTTTTATGTGTTTTGGGTCAAATAATTTAGTTTTAATTTTGTTTTTAATAAACTTATAATATATTATTACTTGTTGACATATAAAATTATGTTCAGTGCTTATTGGTCATCACTTCTCTTTAGTGAGAATATGCTGATGTTTAGCTTTTTTTGTCCTGAAGGGTCTTTGTGTTTCTTTTGTTCACAAAATCTTTTAGATCGATAGTTATATTTCTTTGCACACTGAAGATACAACTCTACTCTTTTGATTTTACTTTGGTTGTAAAGAAATTATGTCTGTCTTGTCATTTCTTTATAGGTGGGATCACCATAGATACCAGTTTCCTAGGACAGTATCCGTTTATGCCAGTTGCCTTGAAGTAATAATTAATACTCTTTCATTCCCAAAATTGCTTTGACAAAAAATTCTGTGATATTTTTGCCTAATCTAGATATTTTTTCTCTGAATTCTTTAAGAACTGTTTGGATAATATCTTTTTATTTAGTTATTTCTACAGCTTCAATGTAATGTGCCTAAGGGTGAATTTCTTTATATCTATCCTTCTCCTTTGCTTGTGTTCCAGATTCTGTGGATTGATGTATTTTACCAGATATGAAAATTTCTCAGTCATTATCTTTTCTAATAATGCTTCTGATCCAGTCTTTGTTTCTTCTCATTATGGTAATTCAATTAGCTTTTCCATCATCACTCTAGCCTTCATTTCTCTTAACATCCTTTCATATATTTTTTTAATCTCTTTCTTTCTTTTGGCTATATGCAGTATAATTCCTATAGATTTATTTCCCAGTTCACGAATTCTTTCATCAACAGTAATCTGGTATTAGGTTTAATATATTAATGGTAAATTTTTAAATTTCTATAATATCTATATTTTTTCAAATATACTTGGTTATTTTACAGTCAACTGCTTTTTACTCATTTTTATTTTGTTCTTTTATTTGTTTTGATAGATAGATATTTTTAATTTTTTACCAGATAATTTCACTACATGAAGTGTATCTTTCTGAAGTCTTCATATCCTATTTATTCTTTCTTCCAGCTCTTACTTATGGTGGCTTGAGTTATTGTGAGTTTATAAATTTATTGTGATTGATTTTTCTTGACATATGAGATTACTTAAAATTTTAATCTATGGGAATTCTTTGAGGAACGGGCAGAAGAGATTAGTCCAGAGAAGATTTTCAGAAACTTCTACCAAGGCAATTGTAATGTAGGAATACTTCAAATTCTTAGCTTGAGATTTTTGTTGTTGTTGTTTTATTGTTGTTTGTTTTGTAGTTTGTTTCATTTTCTTTTATTTTCTTTTTATCAGTCTCAGTGAAGGCTATCACTCTTTTAGTAAATATACAGCTGATAGCCTATGACAGGGCAGGATAGTGGTTGTGAATTTTCACGAGCAATTTTCTTCTCAGTTTCCTTGCAGTTGGGATTTATTTTTAGTTTATCCTTTACACTCATGATGTAGCCCTTTGGTGTTGTCATTATATCAGGGGAATAAAATGGTTTCCTTATGCAGGCCTTCGGTTTTATTTCTTGATCCCTTTTCCAGAAGACCTTTAAAACAATAGTCACCTTCATTGTTGTAGGGGAGAAAACTTTTTCTTTCTTCCCTTCTAGGTTCTTCGGTTTGTCTAATGATTAAGTTGACATAAAACAGATTAACAGGAGAACAAGAAACTTAGTACGTATGGGGGCTCATAAAAATAAGAGACTCAAAGAAGTGACCAAAGCAGGTAGCTTTTAAACCTTTCGGGCAAAGACACAATAAATTTGTGAAGAATTCACAAAACAAAGGGATTTGGGCTTGGGGTAGCTGATTTGTGAAGAAGTAACCAGGTTTGTTTATATGGCCTTCTTGGCCCTAAATTCCCCATCTCTGGTGATAAGGATTTCTCTCTCCCCCTTGGAACAGGAGGGTACATTTCACATGGGGGATTTATATCCTGCTTTCAGGGGGAAAAGGAGGATCAGATTGTCCTTCTTGCACCTGATGTTTCTTAAGTAACTTTAATTCAAAATAAT
Organism: Kogia breviceps; assembly: GCF_026419965.1. Lineage (NCBI taxonomy): Eukaryota > Metazoa > Chordata > Mammalia > Artiodactyla > Physeteridae > Kogia > Kogia breviceps. Next base: position 113,688,778 of record NC_081311.1, on the reverse strand, counting down.
CAAAGTGGCATAATTTGGGGTAGCATATTTTACTTCTCTTCACCATATTCAGCAAATATCCACAATATGTATGCATGATGTCATGCTCCCTTTAATTCTCTCATTTCCTGCATTTCCTTAGTCCTTGACCTCAGAGTATTCCCTACTGTCTTACCAGATCTAAATTTTTGTATTTTTAGAAAGTTGAATTTTAAAGGTTAGATGTTTTCCAAAGCTGCAATGCTAAACTCATTATTGCACCAAATTAGAAAAAAAAAAAAAAAAAAAGGTTACATTTTTCCAAAAAATATTATACCTAACAATTTTACTCCTCTTTTTTTTTTCTTTTTTTTTTTTTTTTTTTTTTTTTTTTTTTTTTTTGCGGTATGCGGGCCTCTCACTGTTGTGGCCTCTCCCAGGCGCGGACGCGCAGGCCCAGCGGCCATGGCTCATGGGCCCAGCCGCTCCGCGGCATGTGGGATCTTCCTGGACCGGGGCACGAACCCGTGTCCCCTGCATCGGCAGGCGGACTCTCAACCACTGTGCCACCAGGGAAGCCCTCCTCTTTTTAATTGTTTTCTTAAAACGTAGACATAGGTATTTGGAACTATGTAGTAAGATAATAAAATACTTCCCTGAGAATCACTTGGAAGATATTATAGATAATATATCTGAAGTAGACTGCAGATTACTTTGATTTTGAAATGATACACTGATAAAATATATTCCTATTAAATATTCTGATATAATGTTTTTATACTCAGTATCATTTTTAAAATTCTACTTGCAATGGAAGAATGGAAATATAATAGTGAATTAGCAGTTACATAAATAAGCAGTGATGAAAGGTCAAGTCTGCTAGCCATACATTGCAAGTCAAAACAAAAGATATGGCATTATTAATAAATAATTGATGACCATGGTAATTAAGAAAATACTATCATTTTTGCCATAAGAATCTTTCATTTACCATAGATTTACCACATAAATATTAGTTTCTTATAATTGTTAGTTTTGGGAAATTGGGATAGTCTTTTTAAAATTAGAATTCCCTTCAAGAAACTGACCAGAAGTAGCTAAAATTTTATGACTGAAGCATTTGAGCCATATAAATATTTCAAGATGGTCATGAATTGAAAATCATGATAAGGTTTATCTGAATTTACATCAGTTCTGCATTTTGTGGTTAATGCTTTGTAACAACCCATACTTAGAATATAATTTGAAATTTCTTTCCTTCTTATGAAATATACTTACACAAGCATAACATGGCTTTGCTAAGAAATCTTTTATGTATGAGTCTGAGTATATTTTATAGGTCTGATGAAAAATGTAAAATAGAGGGCTTACATGGATTAAAGAGGGAGACTCAAATGCTCAGAGGCCCTAAGTCATCACTTTGCTTCTCATGTTAATAAGAGACTATTCTCTGCTTGTATTATAGGGCTTTACAATTGCAAAGTAATGAACAGTATGCTCTGTTATTTCTTAAAATGTCCTCTTTTCTCAGGATGTCCTCTTTTCTCAGGCTAAAATACTTTAATATTTTTAATGTTAAAAAAATGGCTATTTCTCTCTTAAAAAGAAATAGTTTTATTTAGGGAGTTGATAACCTCAAGAAGTATAAAGTACGATTGAAGTACCTGCATCTTGGTTTTAAAATTAAAATGCACTTGGAGTGAAAATGAGGCTTTTTGCTCACTTTTTGGTTCAAAGAAATTATGTGAATGTAACTTTTCTCTCTACCCCTAACTACACTATTCCCAAACTGGTCCACCTACTTCCTTTTTGCTGCCTCCTATCTTACTACGGACAAAGCTGATATCATCACTTTTCATTTTGAATACCTGTTAAATCTCTATTGCTTACAGAAAAAAAATAGCAAATGCTCTAGATTAGAAAATGATACAACCTATATCTCCAGATTTGGGGGCTTTGTTTTGTTTTGTTTACATTCCTGTCCATCACATACCCTGTGCTGTTGTTTTATTAATCTCAAAGATCCTTTTCAAAATCGCATTCATTTTGAAATCGAGGTCTTTTTTAACGGAATGCCTTTTCTTTAAAATAATATATATTTATTCATTCTTAAAATCAAATTCATATTCAAATTTTTTAATAGAAGAATCCAGCCATATGAATAGTTCTGTGATGTGAACTTAATGAATGAAATAATGTTTTAAAACCTTTTCTTTTTATAAAGGATCAGTATAGAATGTTTTCAGCCACTGAAAATTTGAATCAGTTTTAAGAACCAAAAGAGAAACTCTTAGATAATTGCTAATTTAATTGTCCTTTAGAACCAAATGGAATTGATCATGCCAATCTCAACAGTGTTCTTCCTCTGTTTCCTGAGTACAGTTCTACCTACTTTTTGAGATTAATCTCAAACACCAAACACCCCCCCCCTTCCTGACCTTTTTGTTTTGTATCTCCACCACCCCTTTTTTGAAATATAATGACACTGTATTTTTTCCAAGTTCTTTGTAATGTGAGTACCCTTGTAATTGTCTAATTCCTCCACCACCTCCCCATATGCACACCATTAAATTGTAGACTTACGTTTCCTAAGATATGTATCTTCTCAGTCATCTTTACATCCTTCCAAGTGCCTAGGTCTGAAGTGTGCCCATTGTAGAGTCTATAATAATCTTTTATACTTGGTACAGTGGAAAATACACTTTAAATTAGCCAGAGCAATTATCAGACTTCTCTAGACTTCTAGGAAAAAATACGGTGTTTGTGTATTTTGCTATCCTCATATAAGTAAACCCATATGTGTGCAGATGTTTGTGTGTATTGGTCATGTAAGCTCCGGGGAGAAGAAAATAAACAGCATGTTTAATATCTCATAGATGTGGAAGAGTGTGTGGCCTACAGGAAACTAAAAATAATGGCTTTCCTTTTAATGATAGGCAGTTGAATTTAATGAGAAGCAGCTTGAAAATCCATTTGGTAAAAAATTCAAAATATGAGGGAAAGTGAAAAGAGACTGTATCTTAATGAGTCTGATAAGATTTGCTAAGTCAGTTTCCTTATCATAAAATGAGGATTTGGCTTTGAAACTTCTTCAAATTCTTCTGCTTTAAAAATGCCTTGAGGGCTTCCCTGGTGGCGCAGTGGTTGAGAATCCGCCTGCCGATGCAGGGGACGCGGGTTCGTGCCCCGGTCCGGGAAGATCCCACATGCCGCGGAGCAACTAAGCCCGTGAGCCATGGCCGCTAGGCCTGCGCGTCCGGAGCCTGTGCTCTGCAAAGGGAGAGGCCACAACAGTGAGAGGCCCGCATACCGCAAAAAAAAAAAAAAAAAAAAACCAAAAAAAAAAAAAAAAAAAAAAAAAAAAAAAATGCCTTGAGGTTAAATGCATCACATAAGAAGAAAGGAATACCTTTTTCTAAAGTGTAGCCAAATTGGTCTGAATCCCAAACCAACAGTATGAGTTAATCACTGAACAAATTAACTACCTATCCCTTCTGCTGACCCATCAGGATGATTGGTATGCATTTTGGAGGATAGTTAATTTTCTCAAATAACTGCTATTTGGACTATCATTACCAAGCATTCTACTGAATAAATCAGTCACACAGTTCACTAAATAGTTCCTGTGTGTCTTGGAAGGTGATGTACCTCTGAAGTCCCCAAGGAGTAAGTTACTAGGCAGAGTCTAATCCAGTAATTATGACATTTAGGACAGATAGGTGTATTCTGTGCTGCAGTGAGTCTCGCTTGCTGACTTAAAATGTCAAGTTTTGTTTTTAAAAATGTTAAAAGTAAACTAAGGGGAATATGGTCATTATAATGATGCAGCTCAAGTACTTAAAATCATTAATATCCTTTATGGAGAAACTGGTTGTAACTATTACTTAGATTAATATTTTAAGGCACTAGCATAGGCCAGAGTTTCAGCATTTTGCGTTCCTAGAGAGTTTTAAATTGCAGATGTGGTGGCTTGAATGTGCCAGATTGTGCTATGTGTTCCTGGAAATGACATGGACACTTTAGAAAGCTCTTTTAGGCATTAGTAGATGAAATAATTAAGCCCTCATTTTCATAATCAACTACTTCTGTGGATTTTGGGTCCTCACGATATTTTGAAAGCTATCCCTCCCTGGGCTGTTTGTGCTGTATTAACAATGATTACTTTTTTCATCTCTGGGTCACTCTGACTTGACTATGAGCTTCCAAAATTTAGAGACTATTTTACTCATCTCTGTAACCCAGATGCCAGCCTTGTGTTCAGTTCAAGCAAAATCAGTAAGTATTTGTGGAATAAATTAAATGAATGCCATTTCCACATGTTTGTACTACACTGTAAGTGCCTCCTTTATGTTCTAAGAAGGAATGATTTAAAGAAACCAGAACATGACAGATTTAAGAATTTTTATTTTATATTTTGCTTCCATCATAAGAAAGAGAAGAACAATTTAAAATTAAAACTCTGTAAAATTATCACAGTTCATGGGGATTAAAACAACTGTTTTCCCATGAAACAGCAAACATGTGGACCATCATAGTTCCCAACCATAGTTTGGGAAGAAAAGATGACGAAAAGCAGAAGCCAAAATATTGGTAACAAGCAAAACTCAGGAATGATTTATGATTTTTCCATTAGTCTTTTTTGGTTAATGTAGAAAAGCCTCACTAATAGCATTAGAAGACCACCACATGTATCAAGAGTTCTTGGTTGCAACAACTGAGAGTTACTCCAGTTAAGTAAAGTAGAGAAGGAATTTATTAGAAAGATAGCCCAGAAAATTGACTAGAAATTTGGAAAAGCAGATTAAAAAGAAATCAAGAGAAGCATGTCACTGATTAGGATAACTCTTACCGGACACTTACTACTTATGAGTAGCAAAATCAATGAATGTCTGCCACACGTTAAGAAAAGCATTATCTGATGAGCAAAATCTAGACAGGACTTGCTCTAAGGAATCAAAGACTCATTTAAAAGATGAAAAGAAATGTGTGGAGACAAATTTTTTTGAAAATGTGGTTTACTTTTTAAAAATTCAAAACTTCTGTCTTGTTAAGTTTAGACTAAGAGATTGAGGGAACAGTGCTGAAGATTATTGCTTGAACAGATTCTTATTCCCCAAATTTAGGACATTTGCCCATGGTTCATGCAGTTTATGACTTTTTACAGTAATTTTGTTATCAAACTGATTTGTGATCCAGATAGATTATAGAAATGATTCATAATTTTCCTTCTAATTTTATTGTGATCTAGAGACTTTTAGAAATCAATCAATAGCTATTTACTAAATACATAGATATACTGTTTAGTACTTCAGGTACTATGTAGAATCCCTACCCCTACAGGGTTTATGAATTAGTCAAAGAGGCAAAAGTTGTGAACCTAAATCAGTAAATAACAATCAAACTAATAATCAAACCAAATTAATCTGCTCTCTAAATAGAGTATTGTTTAAAATGTGACCATTATTCTGAACCTGATTCTGTATCGTGTATACATGCATTTTGTTACCATTATAGTAAGGAATACTGAGAAAAAAATTAGTTCTTGTTAGGATCATCACTATTTAGACTTAGAAGATTCTTTGTTTTGAACAAGATTATTGATGATGTAACTCAATGTCCAGAAAGTATTTAGCCTATGAAAGAAAATGAAATTATATATTCAACAGAAATACAAGTTAATTCCAATGCAGGCCTCACCACCACTTATATATTTTAAAAGTGTCTATAAAATAAAGAGCAGTATATGAATGTTGCTTCAAAGAAGAGTTCCAATGTGGGTTATTAAATCAAGCCTTAAGATACTCCATTAAGGATTATATAAGATATATAGAAGATTGGGTGTGTGGACTACCAAATAGGAGGAAAATGGTGCCAGTTAAGAGGTGCAGCTCAATATCAAAAAAACAAACAACCCAATCCAAAAATGCACAGAAGACCTAAATAGACATTTCTCCAAAGAAGGCATATAGATGGCTAACAAACACATGAAAAGCTGCTCAACATCACTAATTACTAGAGAAATGCAAATCAAACTACAATGAGGTATCACCTCACACCAGTCAGAATGGCCATCATTAAAAAAATCTACAAACAATAAATGCTAGAGAGGTTGTGGAGAAAAAGGAACCCTCTTGCACTGTTGGTGGGAATGTAAATTGATATAGCCACTATGGAGAACAGTATGGAGGTTCCTTAAAAAACTAAAAATAGAACTACCATATGACCCAACAATCCCAGTACTGGGCATATACCCAGAGAAAACCATAATTCAAAAAGACACATGCACCCCAATGTTCATTGCAGCACTATTTACAATAGCCAGGACATGGAAGCAACTTAAGTGTTCATTAACAGAGGAATGGATACAGAAGATGTGGTACATATATACAATGGAATATTACTCAGCCATAAAAAGGAACAAAATCACATTACTTGTAGAGATGAGGATGGGCCTAGAGAGTGTCATACACAGTGAAGTCAGAAAGAGAAAAACAAATATTGTATATTAACACATATATGTGGAATCTAGAAAAATGGTATAGGTGATCTTATTTGCAAAGTAGGAATAGAGACACAGATGTAGAGAACAAATATATGGACACCAAGGGGGATGGGAGCGGTGGGATGAATTGGGAGATTGGGATTGACATATATACACTACTGATACCATGTATAAAATAGATAACCAATGAGAACCTACTCTATAGCTCAGGGAACTCTACTCAGTGGTCTGCGGTGACCTTAATGGGAAGGAAATCCAAAAAAAGAGTGGGTATATGTATATATATAGCTGATTCCCTTTGCTGTACAGTAGAAACTAACACACATTGTAAAGCAACTATACTCCAATGAAAATTAGTTAAAAACAAAAAAAAGAGGTGAAACCAGTTTTAGTTTTGATTATTATTTGGTATGTGTTTTCTTCAGAGTTTTCAGGTCTGGAATCCTAAAAATAGTTTCCATTGGCTATGCAGTTTATAAGAACTGTACTCACAGGTACAATAGAAGAGAAGTCAAACCTTCTTCCTCAGGGAAACAGAACATAGTAACTAATGCATGCATTCAGCAAGCCACAAAACCTAAAGCTGTGGGGATATCTGTACGTAAACCAGTAACTTCTGTATTTCCTTCTGTCACTTGGAACCTGTAGCTACCTAGTCTGACCACAAGGTTCATACTTTTAAGAACAATTTACATGTGTTAACACCCATCATCTATTTATATTCTGTGCTTTTTGAGATAACATTCAGTGTGACTGAGAAGAAAAATTATTTATGTATTTTAAAATTTTTGGCTGCGTTGAGTCTTCATTGCTGCACACAGGCTTTCTCTAGTTGCAGCAAGTGGAGGCTACTATTAGTTGCAGTATGAGGGCTTCTCATTGCAGTGGCTTCTCTTTTTGTGGAGCATGGGCTCTGGGCACACAGGCTTCAGTAGTTGTGGCACATGGGCTCAGTAGTTGTGGCTCACGGGCTCTGGAGCACAGGCTCAGTAGTTGTGGTCCACAGGCTTAGTTCCTCTGTGGCATATGGGATCTTCCCAGAGCAGGGCTCGAACCTGTGTCCCCTGCATTGGCAGGCGGATTCTTAAGCACTGTGCCACCAGGGATTCCCAGATAAATTATTTAGATGTCTTTTTTTTTTTTTTTTTTTTTTAATGTGGTACGCGGGCCTCTCACTGTTGTGGCCTCTCCCGTTGCAGAGCACAGGCTCCGGACACGCAGGCTCAACGGCCGGCCATGGCTCATGGGCCTAGCCGCTCCGTGGCATGTGGGATCTTCCCGGACTGGGGCACGAACCCGTGTCCCCTGCATCGGCAGGCGGACTCTCAACCACTGTGCCACCAGGGAAGCCCGATGTCAAATATTTTGTATCAAGATGACTTGGTCCTTAAAATGTAATGAACAAAATACTGTACATGATGGTAATAATTTCCACTTACCTAATGCCTACTGTGTATGAGACACTGTTATAGCTTGTTTCCCTTTGTGTTTTTCATGAATCTTAACCACATTCCTATCAGATAGAAGCTATTATCCCCCAATTGAGACTCAAAGATGTTAAGTAATTTGCCAAGGTTACTCTACAAATACAGGACTGACATTTATACTTAAGTCCAAAGTCTGTACTCTTTTCACTAGGTTTTGCAGAGGTTACAAATGACCTAATAGATTGCCGTGCCCAGCAGAGCCAGAAATTACTTCCAGAAGCATGTCTATATTAGCAGCATGAAGTTGATCCCTATGTGATAACTGTGCCATTAATGTAATAGGAATTTTGAGCAGCTCAGATCTTCCTGACCCCAGGCTAAAGTGTAAAAGGGGAGAATGATAATAGCCTCCTGCTGGTTTCAACTGGGGTCATTTCCAGGACATTGTTTAGCCTAGACACTGAGAATCAGATGCAAAATTCTAGCAGTCTTCTTTGATATGTGTGTATGGCACAAATGGGTTTATGAATTCCTTTCCTTTAGCTTAGTCAATGTGTTATGGAAGTTAGATGGCTTCTTTTCAACCCAACACTCAGTCTAGAATAATGTTGTCCTAGAGCAGTGCCATGGTCTTCATGTGATCTATCAACCTCTTTTATTATAATTTTGTAACCTTATAATCGAGAACACAATTTTCTATTCCAAGAACCATATTAAATCTTATCCAGGAGATCATATACAATTGGCTCTGTAGAATGTTTTGGGAAAAAACTTTTTACTGGCCAATCAAGTTTACTGATATATTTGCTATTCAGTAACACACACAATATAGACATTTTAAAACTAACATATAAACTTAGATAATATATCCTATTAAGAAAGGAAATAAGTTATCAAATGGCATAACCTTGATTTATTAATCTAACACACTTGCCATTGTAATATATATTCCATGTTGAAAAAGCCTGCTTGTCAGACTTGTCACATGCTGTTTGTATAACTGGTAATTACAGAATCAAGATGAATTATCCTGTTTTTAAAGGCTATAAAATAGACACCAACCAATTAATATAACTATATCTCTCATTCTTTGAAGAAAAAAGAGAAAAATCAATTTCATTTTAAAGTCATTTGTCTATTCCCCTCCTTCCGTTCCACCCATCTCATAGGGCTGCACATTAAAGCCTGTGATTCTACTTCTTACCATTAAAAGAAGCTTCCTTAATACAAGGTGTTATAGAATTCTAACGTAGAATTCTTTTCCTATGAATACCTAATCACAAACTGATTTGCAACCTGAAACATATTTGGGAGCAATGCCCAAATTCACTTTCCTTAATTTTTCAGATTCACTTTGCCGATGAAGCACTCCTTTTCCTAAGTTAGTTATGCTGCTGAGGCTAGAAATCAGGTCAAGGGAAAGAAATGACTGTTTAAACACTGAAAGGCCTAAGTTGTATTTTTTGCTTGGCTTGAGCAAATGACTAACCACAGTTTAGTTCTGGAGTTCTAGATGTTTTGAAAAAAAAAAAACTTTTATCATCAAGGAAGACATTAACTCATGAATAAAAATCATTAAAATTATTTTAAAAAAGGTTTTATGTAATTACTCATCATAGAATATTCTCTTAAATCTATAAATTCAGGGTTAAATTATCATAAAGGGCAACTAAAATTTGCTTTGGTAGAAAAAATTGAATTCTATGTATGTATATTTATATCTGTATGTGTGTATATTAATTTATATATATAGAGAGAGACACATTTTACATATATATTTTACATATAGTGACAAAGAGCAGCAGTTCTCTTAGAAATTCATATTAGCAATCTGACATTATGAAGCATTACCTATTTTGCTCTATAGGCCTTTTCCCCTTCTCGATATAAAAAAATATGTATTTTATGACAAATACAATAGAAATGAATAGATATAGTGAGTCATTGTCCCTCTTAGATTATTTTTTTGGAGCTGTTGTAATAGTCCCCTTCTATCTGCATTTATCTGGATTATCTCCAATTTCTTCTAAAATTTATAGAACTCAACTAGATAAATAGTAAAAGTAAAATATCAGTAATAGGCATAAGCTAAGGTAATTAATGCTCTTTGAAGGGGAATTAAAGCTCTTTATTACTGCAAAAAGTGTGCCAGATACTGTGCTTTACATTCTTTACACATATATCTCCTTCAGTTCTCACAAACAGACAAGGTGCAGGTATTGTTTTTATTAGTCATAATTTGCAGCTGAAGAAACTGAGGCACACAAGAGCACTAGGCATCACAGTTAAATCTGTGTAAATCTAGAGTTAATTTCTTGATGCTAATGAATGATGATCATTGCTTCTACATTGTTGATTTAAAGACTTAGAATTCCTTAATTCCCTAAAGGAGATTTTATTACATTCAGACATATGTTTAAATACCTTCTATAAGCAAAATGTTAAAGACAGGTACCTGGCACTAAAAAGGCAAATATCAAACAGTCTAGACAATAAAGAAGATGACTAATAGAAAATACTTATAATGAGCAATGTATACTCTTAACTGTTAATAGAAAGGTAATTTAGACTGTTGTAAAGCTTAGATTAAGTAGGAGATATAATTTTGACTGAACAGTAAACAATTGTGTACGTTTTTGCCACATGGTCAAAGCAAAGGGAGCAGAATGTGCAAAGTCATGAGACCTTTGTGTAAATGGTGCATGTACAGAATAGGGAGAAGTTTGTTGTGGATCTTGTGGCTTAGAGTAGGTAAACAGGGCTCAGGCCATGAGTGCTACGTTCTGTGTCCAGGGTATGTACTTCAATATATAGTTCACACCAAGTTATACTGTGAATCTGTCAAATCTCAGAGACCTTAACTCTTCATTCTGGACTTTGGCCTGTTGAGTTTGATTCTTGAACCTTTCTTTGGATCCTTCTTTACACTGTTTTTATCTTTACTATTTAAGGATGAATCAAAGGAGTCTTATGACACTATTTTGGATGTTAGTTGACTTAGAATATCTTTAGGAGGTTTTATGATCTTTAAGACCACATTATAAATTCTTAAATGAATCAAAGATAGGAGAAGGATGTATATATTTTACTGCTCAAAATCCCCAAGTTCCAGATTCCTTCCTTTTTCTGTAATTACTAGGTTTGGGAATTGAACTAGAGTTCTTCTTTCCTATGACAATGATTTTTTAGATAGGGCATTTGTTTGCTGTTGAGTTGTATGATATTTTTATGAGCAGGAAATATTTCTGTAATTGATAAAACTAATTATTTAATTTATACTTGAGAGATTTTAGGTAAAGACGTAAGTTTAAAAATGCAAAACATACTTCTAAGATAAAGTGGTGATTCTCTGTATTAGGATAAACATACTTTTAATGCTAGTATATGAAATGGAAAGAAAAAACCAAATGTAAGACAATAAAGTGATATGATAGAAAATATTCCTTAGATTGTATTTTTTCAGTATGTATACACACACATCATACACACACATACATATATGCACACACCAACATTTTATCCATAGACATGCTTGAACCTTTGATTTCAACATAATTTTTTTAAAAATCAGAATCTTCAGATTCTTAAAGATCTATCTGCATAGACAGTATTCTACAAATATAGTTTAAGTGCTATGAGGAAGATTTTGTTTTAATAAAATCTTTTTCTTTTAAGCATAGACTCTCATTTTTTTTCATAGATTCAAGACAAGTGTGAATTACTCAAAATTTTTACATGCATAAAGCATGCCATTAAAATTCACTCCCTTTCATTGCCACATGTTAAGAAAGACCATCTTACAAGGATGAGAAATTGTTAAGGAATATTAATTTGGAAATGATTGTGCAGCTTCTGAGGGAAGCAATTTGCTATTGAAAGGACATAGATTCCTGAAATGGTGCTTTATGCCGTTACATACTAGAAGTTGAATATTTGGTTGGGCTCTTAGGGGTTAGGTGAAGGAATAATCACAGGACTCTGTCAGCATAGGTGTGTTCTCACAGGTGTTCCCTATTCATAAGTCCTGATAATGTCAACATTAGGAGTAAAATTTTGTTGTTAGAAAAGGACAGGACTAATACCAAATGTTTAAAGCACACTGTAAATTTATATTACTGTATAAATCTATACATTAGAAAATAAGAATCCATACTGTTCTAGTTGTATGAGTAACACGATATTAATTACTGATATCCCTGTTCATTTTCTGGCATTCCTATAAATGCAACCAGAATTTATGGAAAATCTGTGGTGTATACATAGCCCTTTAAGGCTTTAAGAGTACAAATTATATATAAAGAACCTATAACCTAAAAGGTTATAGAAATTATGCCACATTAAAAAAATTCACTTTTGTTCATTCTTCTCAGTCTTTAGATCATACCACCATTAGCCAGTTGCCAATGACAAAACCCTCAACTCATCCTTTTTTCTCTCTGAACCTTCAGTTCACCTCCAGGTTCTGACAAGTCTGTTCTCTCACCATTTCTCATTTCCATCTTTTCTTTCCTATTCTCACTGCCATTAACAATGTTTGAAACTTTTACTGACTCTAACTTTCATGATTGTTTCCATCACATCAAGTTATATGTGATTAAATGGCCAAATGACTGACATTCATGATGACTGTTATTGAAGTGTGAAACAACAGGGCTCAAATAAAAGGTAACTTGAAACAGAGATCACAGTTTTGGTAATATTTGACCCAAATGCTGCATAGTGGAGAGGGTTTTGATAGAGAATTTTGACAGAGTGGGGAGGAGCAATTGAAAGATGAGCAAACTCTTGAAGTGTTGTCCTAGCCTCAGTGTTAAGAAACCACTTAAGGTACTGGCAGACCAAAGGTTGATATTAAGTAGAATTTGAACCTTTGAACAAAAGTAAATTTTTTAGGAGGAAAGTTTGCTTAAGGCTCTTAGAGCACTTGTTTTACATACAAGATGATTGATTAATTAATTAGAGATTAGTACAAAGATTGGAAGAGAAGGTGATAAAGGCACAAAATTCTGGGTCTTTCTTTTTGATATTTCTCTATTGAACTTCTCTTTTGTGAAATAGTTATTTTATATATATATATATATATATAAAATCTATATATATGTGATCTGTTTCATAATCAAAATTCACACAGAATAAAAAAGTCACTGGGTACTTTCATATCCAAACAGTAAAATAAGCTAAAATTAAAAACATTTAATAAACTGTCAATTGGTATTCAAATGTTAGTTATTGGAAAACAAAAGTACAACATACCAAAATTTATGGGATGCAGCAAAAGCAGTTTGAAGAGGAAAGTTTATAGCAATAAATGCCTACATTAAAAGAAGAAAAATCTTATTAAAATAACCTAACTTTACACCTTAAGGAATTAGAGAAAAAAGAAAAAAAAGAAAAAACAAACCCAAAGTTATCAGAAAGAAGTAAATATAAAAAGATTAGAGCAGAAATAAATGAAATAAAGACTAGAAAGAGTAAAAAAAATCAATGAAACTAAGTTGTTTTTTTGTAAAGATAAACAAAATTGACAAAGTCTTTACTAAACTAAGCAAGAAATAAAGAGAGAGGATTCAAATAAACAAAATTATAAATGAAAAAGGAGGCATTACAACTGACATCACAGAAACACAAAGGATCATAGGAGGCTACACCAACAAACTGGATAACCTCAAAACAATGGATACATTCCTAGAAACCTACAACCTACCAAGACTGATTCAAGGTGAAATAGAATAAAAATCAAATAGAAAAACTGAACAGACCAATAATGACTAAGGAGATTGAAGCAGTAATCAAAACCCTCCAGGCAAAGAAATGCTCAGGACTAGATGGTTTCACTGGTGAGTTCTAGCGAATATTTAAAGAAGAATTAACACCAATTCTTCTGAAACTCTTCCAAAAAATTGAAAAGGAAAGAATGCTGTCAAACTCATTTTATAAATTTACTCATTACTCTGACACTGAAGCCAGATAAGGACACCTCAAGAACAGAAAACTATAGGTCAATATCCCTGAAGAATATAGATGCAAAAGTTCTCAACAAAATTCTAGTAATCTGAATTAAACAGCACATTAAAAAAATTATACACCATGATTAAGTAGGATTTATCCTAGAGTGAAAGGATGGTTCAACATATGCAAATAAATAAACATGACACATCACATTAATAGGATAAAGAGTAGAAAAAGTAGTTGCAACCTCTAAATAGTTGCAGAAAAAACATTTGACAAAATTCAATAACCTTTCATGATAAAATCTTCCAACAAATTGGGTATAGAAGGGATATACTTCAACATAATAGAAGCCATTTTTGAGAAACCTGTAATGAACATCATACAAAATAATGAATAGCTGAAAGCTTTTCCTCTAAAATCAGGAACAAGACAAGTTTGCCCACCACTCTCACTACTCCTATTCAACATAGCACTGGAAGTCCTAGACAGAGAAATTAAGTAAGAGAAAGAAATAAAGTCATTCAGAGTGGAAAAGGAAAAGTAAAATTGTTTCTGCAGATGACATGATCTTACATATAGAAAAATCCAATGACTCCCATCAAAAATCTGTCAAAACTAATAAACAAATTCAGTAAAGTTGAAGGATACAAAATCAACATAAAAATTAGTTGCATTTCTATTTCTATTTTTTTTTGTGTGTGTGTGGTACGTGGGCCTCTCACTGTTGTGTCCTCTCCCATTGCGGAGCACAGGCTCCGGATGCACAGGCTCAGTGGCCATGGCTCACGGGCCCAGCCACTCTGCGGCATGTGGGATCTTCCTGGACCGGGGCACGAACCCGTGTCCCCTGCATCGGCAGGCGGATTCTCAACCACTGCGCCACCAGGGAAGCCCTGCGTTTCTATACACTAATGATGAAGTATCTTAAAGAGAAATAAAGAAAACAGTCTGATTTACAATCACATCAAAAAGAATAAAATACTTATGAATAAATTTAATCAAGGGGTGAGAGATCTGTTCACTGAAAACTATAGGACATTAATGAAAGAAATTGAAGAAGACACAAATAAATGGAAAGATACCCCATGTTCATGAATTGGAGGAATTAATAGTGTTAAAATAGTGCTAAAATTCACACTACCAAGGCCATTTATAGATTTAGTGCAATCCTTATCAAAATTCCATTGACATTTTTCAGAGAAATAGAAAAAAAAATCCTAAAATTCGTATGGATCCATAAAAGATCCTGAATACCCAAAACAATTCTGAGCAAGAAGACAAAGCCAGAGCCTTTACACTTCCTGATTTCCAACTATACTACAAAGCTCTAGTAATAAGACAGTATGGTATTGGCATAAAAACAGACACATAGACCCATGGAATAGAAATGAGGGTCCAGAAGTAAACTCACACATAAAAAGGAGCCAAGAATACTCAAGGGGTAAAAGATATTCTTTTCAATAAATGGTGTTAGCAAAACTGAATATTCATATGCAAAAGAATGAATTTGGACCCCATCTTACACTAATAGTAAAAATTAACTCAAAATGTATAAAGACATCAGTGTAAGAGCTGAAACCATAAAACTCCTCAAAGAAAACATAGGGAAAAACTCCCTGATATTGATTGTGGCAGTGATTTTTTTTTACTATGACACCAAAAGCTCAAGCAACAAAAGCAAAATTCAATAACTGGAACTATAGCAAACTAAAAAGTTTCTGTACAGCAAAAAGAAACAAGAGGAGGAAGAAGCAAACCACTGAATGGGAGAAAAATATTTACAAAACATGTATCAGATAAGGGGTTAATAATCAAACTACATAAGGAACTCATACAACTCAACAGTAAAAATATAAACCTAATAATCTGATTGAAAAATGGGCAAAGGAGATGAAAAACACTTTTCCAAAAGAAGACATACACATGTCCAACAGGTACATGAAATTGTGCTCAACATCGCTAATCATCATAGAAATGCAAGTCGAAAACCACAGTGATGCTATTACCAAAAAAAGAAGAGGTAACAAGCATTGGAGAGGATGTGAGGAAAAGGGAATTCCTGTGCACTGTTGGTGGGAATGTAAACTGGCACAACCACTATGGAAAAAGTATGGACAGCCTCAAAAGATTAAAAATAGAACTGCCATATGATTGTTCAGTTCCACTTCTGGGTATATATCTGAGGGAAATGAAATCACTATCTTGAAGAGATTCTGCACCATGTTCATTGCAGCAGTATCCACAATGGAAACAATGTAATTGTTCATTGAGGGATGAATGAATAAAGTATTATATATATATATTTCTAAATATACACACAGGTATGTATATATTTATATATACATATGATCCACATGCATGAATATATGAGCACTCCAGTATACAAGTGTAGAATTTCTTTTCATTTTACTTGTGCAAACACACAAATATCCATAGAGGGCATTTATTTCAAGTTTTTAATTTATCTTTTTAAAGCTCCATAATAATCATCATTTATGAATTAGGGAAAAATTTTTAAACCTCTCATCAAAATTAATTCTCCTATATTTTAGATATAACAAGAGTAATGATACCTGATTTGGATTTCAAAGTGTCTGAATGAGATTACAGGCAAATGCTTGACAGACTCCTTAGAACTGTTCATTATTGTACCCCCCAGCAACTACTCCTTGAAAGAACAGAGGTGGTGGATAGGCTTGTCATGGCTAATTCAGTGGTGACGTTTGTGGTCACTCAGGCATGGGGAAATCTGAAAAGAAGAGGTTAGATGATAAGTAAGAAGTATTATTGGGCTATTGTCTTGACTATTTACTATACTGCTAATACAAGCCCTTCCCTTTTATTGGAAGGCCAACAAAGCGGAACAACCAATTCACGAAAAGAAACTAATTCACCAATATAAAAGAATGAAATTGATTTGTGAGATAGGAAAACTCTGTGGTTTGTGAAGTGGATGTTATTAAATTCCACAAAGGGTGAATTTTTTAAAGAGTATGCCCTCATAGCAGCTCCTAAATGTTTGTAGCTTATCTAGTCTCCTTTTTTCTCTTTTCTTTGCCCCTGCCTTTCAAAACAACTGAAAAATCACTCAATACTAAATGCATCCACAAAGAATATCAGGATGAAAATAGCTTTCTTTTTCTCAGTAGTGCTAAAAGTTGTTACATAGTTGAATAGTTTTTTAGATACCATAAAACGAAGCGTAGACTTTTATATTAAAAAGTTTTTAGGGCTTCCCTGGTGGCGCAGTGGTTGAGAATCTGCCTGCCGGTGCAGGGGAAGCAGGTTCGTGCCCTGGTCCGGGAGGATCCCACGTGCCGCGGAGTGGCTGGGCCCGTGAGCCGTGGCCGCTGAGCCTGTGTGTCTGGAGCCTGTGCTCCGCAACGGGAGAGGCCACAACAGTGAGAGGCCCGCGTACCACACACACAAAAAAGTTTTTAATGCAACACACATTTATTGTAATTTTAAATAATGCCAAGGTGTATAATAAAATAATTATAATCTATCTTCTCTCCCTCAAAGTTTCCAATGATGTTTTAGTGTATATCCTACCATATCTTTTACTCTGATCTTGTACTTAAATACACAGGATATAGAGTTATCTTTTTCCTTTACTTTTTTGTACAATGTAAATGGAACCATACTCTACATGATTTTCTTTTCTTACACTTTTCATTAATAAAATGACATGGACATCCCTTCATAAGTTATATATAATACATAATATTTACTGTTTTTAATACTTAGGTAGAATCATAATTTTACTCAACTATTTATTTATTGATGGATGCACTGGTTGTTTCTTGTTTTCTTGCTACTTCAAACAATGTTGCACCAAACATTTTTCTACTAAAGACACATATTTTCAGGTACAGTAAATTGGGTTCTGGGATTTAGATGCTGGCTGTGCTAAATTTTATCTGAACACCATTTTTTTTTTTTTTTTGCTAAGCAAATGAATCGTGATGGTGATAGCAGGGAGGGAGTAAATGTGGATGACTGGAAACTTGTCAGAATCTTAAAGCTTTAGAGGTAGATGGTAGTTCATGTACTAACAGGCATAATCATTGTTTGAATTGGGTTTCTGATTAATTTGCTGTCCTTTGTGACTCTTGTTAAAGGGAATCCTGTAGAGTTTACAGAAGTTTTAACTGGAAATAAAGACTTAGTATCTAAAAGGAAGAGAGAGGTGCTATGCCTCATCTTGTGCCAATTTCTACATCATTTTAAAAATGATATTTTAGAAAAATGAATGTCCACATTTTATTGAAAAATATAAAATTTCCTTTACAAGGACTCATTTTAAGTATGCATATCAGTAAAGCAAAGGTAAAGAATATTTGTAGTTTGCAGAAAACAAACCACATCTGTGTTTTAGGAGATTTCCTAGCTTTCAACAGTGTTCCTTGGGTTTAGAAAGAAGATAATGTATGATGGCCTCCAACAGCTGAATTTTATCACTTTTATGCTATTTTGAATTCTGGTGCTCATAATTGAGTTACTCAAGCTCTTCAGGTCATGGCATAATATCAAAATTGTTTAATTCAAGGCATTTCACTTAATTTTAATTTTTCTTTCTCAACTTTATTCCTCATTTCCCATTATCTCTCTTTCTCATAAAGCTAGGTATGATATTATATTGTATAAATTATATTTTAGTATAATATACAAATTACTATTTGTAATAAATATGTGTATATTAGAAAAGGCAAGTATCAATTTTTTCCATTTAAAGATATCAGCTTTATTCATACAAAGATATCAATTTTTCTTATCCTTATCCTTTCCTGATGTCTTCCTATCTGACCCTCAGCTCTGTACTTCATTCTTTGGTTCCTTCTAAGGCTGTATCTATATAATTGCATTTTTTCATCCTCAGTATTTCTAACTGGTTTTTCTTTATTACTACTTGTCACAACTTTTTGTTGCTAACACCTTCCTTTATCTTTCTGAAGATATATATTATGCTTATTTAGCATTTTAAAATCTTTGATCCGTTAATTTAGGTTTGCATGTTACAGATGTTCTAGTTTCTAATATTACTTTTATAAACACTGCTATACTTGAATATTACTTTGTGACCTCATATTCCTAGGAATTTAATGTGGATCTAGGGTTGATGGGCCAAAGCCTAAGCTTATGATCTCCATGGTAAGTTTAAGAGGGAAGAGTTATTGACACTAAACAACATACCTTTGGCCCCTTATGACCACTCACTGTTAGCACTCAGTTCTCAATAGGTAGCCCTACCATTACTGGAAACATATTTTACCTCAACTACTGCCATTACTCTTTGCAAGTATGGTCTTCCTTGGTTATAATTAACAAAGTTTGGCTGCTTCTGGGTGGGGTAGGAAGAAACCCCAGAGGCCAGTTTCCGAACCAGTTGTTACCTGTTCTCTATCAGAAGGCGTTCTAGAGTCCTGTAATTTTAGTCAGCTGACAGTGCTGACACGGCCCTGCTGTTTTTTTGGACTTGCAGTGTAATAGGACTGACAAGAATCACCTGCAGATGTTTAGATGGAGAAAAATATATACATTCATTTCATTTATTCTTTGCCTTTTCTGTGCACATGGGTTTTTCTATGTTTAAATGCAATTTGCTTTCTCTACAAAACTCAACCAGGGTTTGGTAATTTTCTGTGAGTTTCTCCCAGTTTTTATGGAAGTTTCTTAAATCCAGCATCCTCCCTTTCATGCCTGTAGGTTGTTAGGTAATTAACCCACATCCTATTTTAGTTGCCATTCCTCTCTCCTTTCACTGTGATAGTGTCTTTATTGATAAACTCAACTCTGAATTTCTTAAACACTAATAGAAAATACTGACCAAATGTACAAAATGTCATATGTGCTAGGTGTAGCTAATTTCATAATATTAGTGCCTACTTTCGTATTGGCATAATACATAGTGATTAGCGCAATTATACATAACAACTCCCAGCTTTTCAGTGTATCAGGTAACCAACATTGCAGATACGTGTTCAGTCTTTGACATCATTCTGAGAGGGATTCTGACAAAAGAAAATTTATGTAACGATGGCAACCAGAATGATAGAATACATAAAACCCTGCTGTATGTGTAAGAATTAAAGTTACCATTGTTTTTTGTAGAAATAAGACTAAGAGGAAATACAACAGCCATGCCCAGAAATATATAAAGGCAGATCACATAAGAAACATATTTCAGAGGGTAAATAAGGATAAAAGTAACAGCATTTAGAACACTAATAATTGTTAAATGAACTTCTGTGAGTGGTACATGCTTGTAGGGTTTTGGAGAGTTATGGGGACTGAGCAGGGAAAAAGATAAGACCATGAGTTAGCCTTAGAACGTGCAGGCTTTGACAGGTATGCATGGGGACAAGTCCCTCATAACATGAGACTCTCCAGAGGCTAAGGCATGGGGAATACCATCCACTGGGAGAAGGGCAAACGAATTTCCAGGGAGAGAGGGATCAGAATCAGAGAGGGTGCTTTTGTTGCCTAGGTGATATCACACAACAGTTCAGTGTGGAGCCTCTAGGTCAGAAAGCTCCAAAGGACAACAGCAGCTTGGAGTCTTTATGGTGCCTGGCTTATCTTATCTATGTCTAGCAGATGATGGATATAGTTTCTTGGGGTATGCAAAGCAAGCAGACTATAAATGTCTCAAAATCTGCTTATTTGGGCTTTAAAACAATTGGATTTATTTTAAAAATGAGTTTAACATTGGTGGGCTTTTGAGCTAATGGGTCTCAGCCTGCAGTAAGAAATAAACAACATAGGGGTCAATATACATAGGCCATCTTTGACTGGTTTCTATAACAATGCTGAAAGGCTGTATTTTACTTATATAATTTCATTTAGTTTCAAGAAGCGTAGTTTTATTGCAGAATTAAAACTAGAATTTCTCCAAAATGGAATGAACTGCTTTAAAGGTATTATAGATGAGGTTTAATAAGGATGAGATTAAATGTAGTATAAAACTCTATTCAGTTTACCCTTGTGACCATGTTTATCACATACAGTAGCATGTCTCTAAAGCAGTAGAGCTATCCTTACAGACTGTAAACATAGACACACAAACACAATTTCATCACTAAAACATTTTTATCACAAAGAATCCCCTTAATACTGTCTTTTGAGTCAAGATTTTGGCGATTCCTAGTTCTATGCAAATATAGGGGTAGGTGTGTATGCCTGTGTGTGTTGTAAACTTCATCAAATTGTTGACATTAAACTGTTTTGACCGAGTTTATTGGGATGTTTTTAAAGTTTTAATTTCATCTGTTTTTGATAAAATCTACAAACAAAATTCCTTAACACATAGTATATATTTATTAGTGCTTTTCCCTGTATTTTATGTTAGGGATCCTGACATGTAAAGACCCTGAAAGTCTCCTTGTTTCTTTTCAAAATAACATAAAAAGTAACATATAGACCTATTAAGTTATCTACCTTAGGTGCATTTATAATTAAAATTATACAGAAGATCTAGAGTGTTTTATTTTTCACTTAGTGAGCCCAAGGTAAAATACATAAATATATGTATGTGTATTATAAAGCATGTGATTATATTTTCAGTACAGTAATACTACTTCTTACATCGCAAGACAATTTCGGTGTTTTTTTCCTAACAATTGTAATGTAGTGTCATGAGTAGCCAATAGTATCTGACCTGACCAAAGTTTGTCAGATTTTAATAATACTGAAAAATGTACCTGAGATTTCAGGAATACTAGTAGTAACAAACTCCATATCTTAGCAGTTCTCACCTTATTTGTAAAAGACACTTACAGTCTCACCCATGGATTTGACATAAACATCCTGTAGTGGTGAATGGTCTTAATGGCTGTCAATTTGGCAGTGCATTAGCTAAGGCTAATGCCTTCTTTCACTTTTCACCAGTACATATTTTCTAACTATGTCTAGCTAGAGAAGAAAATTGGGTATCCTACTTTGAAGGCAACTGAAGCAAACTTTGGCTGTAAAGAAAAAAAGGAATATATATATATATATATATATATATATATATATATATATATATATATAAAATACATATTTAAATTTATATAAATATTTACATTCATATATATTTAAATTCATATATATATATAATATCCAATCTTAGCAAAGAAAAACTAGTCTTAAGAAATGCTGTTTGCACTTCATTTCTGGATTTCTATATAACTAGAATATAACTTTTTGCTGGAAAGGTGTAGTTTAAAACATATCAGAGATGGTAAGTCTCTGCAGTAGTACTTATTCATTGATTGTAAGAAAAAGTATATAGATTTTTATAAATGACTTCGGTATCTGTAATGTATGTGACATTGCTATGCACACAGTAGGTCTATCGGTTAGAATTCCTTCGGTTACATTCATCAGAAAACCTAACTTTAGCGTTGTTGTGCTCTGCCAGGTAACAGATTATTTTAATAATCCAGTTACTATAATTGTTTTTCCTGATTCGCCATTGTGGTACTTTAGTGTTATTCTAAGTATGGTGCCACTGGAGGGCACAAAGTAACTGCCATCAGCACCAGGAACTACTCATCTGTTTCTTACAGAGCGGAAAAGTTTCTCCTCTACAGGTGGAACTCAATCCTAGGAACTCACTCTGATTAAGTCAATTGGGTGCTTAAACCAGTTATTCTGTGCAAGGAATGGGATTATTGTGTTAGTTTTAGGCCAGTTAGAGCCCACACCTGATTGGACTGAGCAAATTAAGATCAAGAATTTAAACATTAAGCATCATCCAAAAGTAAATATAATTTTCATTACTTTTTCTAGGTATTCAATTTAGTTTGTCTTCCTGTAATTCTGTCTTAACAAGCATTACTCATATTGTGAAGCTGTTCCTTTCACGTATTTTTGGTTGTTTAGGCTCAAGTTTGAGCAATATAGAAACAATATTTCTTTATTGCTATACTAGCCCTAAACAGGTGTTTCTCTAACACTCCCTTTGGTTTAGTAAAGCCTCTATAATAATTTGATAGTCTATAGAAATATTAACACAAGCAAATCAGGAGAATGCACTTAGACTATTGTACTCCAGGGCTCTCATAACTGCCACATTGCTTTGAACATGTTGCTAAACCTCTATGACTTCATGGTTTTCATTGATGAAATGGAAATGGTAATACTAACCTCAATGGATTGTTGAAATTTACATCCTATCATATTTGAAAGCACATAGCCTGCTACTTTGCATTTAATGATTATAACAATCTTGTAACCTGTTGGTGGAAGCCTATATTATTAAAAGTGTTTGTTGATGTTTTGAAATATATATTATCTTAAAAATATGCATATGCTTTGACCCGTCCACTCCTTTATTAGGATTTTATTTGGAGAATATGATTAGAAATGTACACATATATTTATGTGTGATAAACTAGATGTTTATTGCATTTTATGTAGGCAATTTTGTTTATCACAAGGAATTAAAGGTAAAATAATACATACTCCACATCTTTTAGTCACTGTCATATTAGCCAGTTTTACTATGGGCATAGAACTTTTATAAGCCAAGTTTATCTTATTTATGTGTTTTTCTCTTTGCTGTCTTCCCAGTTACAATGTAAGGTCTGTGAGAGAAGGAATTTTATCTGTCTTATCTGTCTTATTCCTTGCTATAACCTCAATGCCCAGAACAAAGATTGCCCCTTAGTAAAAGAGTCAATAGTCAAAATCATTATTTATAAGACATGACTATGTAGGCATTTAATGAAGTTGTAAATGAGTATTTAATAATGTGAGAAGAACCTGCAATGACAGGTGAACATGTAAGGTTTAAATAACATCTGCTGTGGTATAAAATTTGAAATTTTATTTTGCAGATATTTAAAACACAACAATAGTTATGCTGGAAGATTATGGTTTTCCCCTTTACATGTTTCCATAATTTCTAGATTTGCCGCAGTACATTTTATTACTTTTGTAATAGAAAGAAAGTGATTAAAATTCAAGTTACAATCTTTATGCTATTCTTCTATTCCTTCCTCATCTGAACTCACCATTTTCGCCCATTAGGTACCTAACAGGCTTCAAAGGAAGAAGTCAGAGGAGTAGTGAGTTTTAATTAGGGGGTCAGGAAAATCTAGTGCCTACCTGGGAAAGCCAAGCTTGTGGGAGATCTGGGTAAACACAAGCCATTTATGAATCCTGGAGGCAAGGGGGAGAACAGGAAATCACTGGCTTTCTGGGAGCTAAAGTGGAAATAGGTTCTAAGTGAAACTAATGTGGGACTCAACATATATTGTTCCTGCCTATCATTGTTATTTGAAATCATGACAGTATGTATTTCAATATAATTCAATTATATGACTCAAATTTATTGATCACTGACTCTGAGCAAGACACTGTCATAAACCCTAGGGAGACCAAGATAAGGAAGAGAGAGTTCCTGCCCTAAAAGCTCAGGGTCTGTTTGGTAGAGACAAGTAAAACCAAACAAAAAAATCACAGGTTGGAATAATGAGTAAGACAATATGCACAGGTTTGCTAAATAGAATGGTAGCACAAAGGAAAGAGAAGTACTAAAGTGAATGTATTTTATAAAATTAGGTCTGTTGAATACATGAACTTGTCTATTGTACACCTTTCCTGCAATGCTTTGGGATTACCATTTATTTCCAGAGGCTCCTGAATGCCAACAGGAAGTACTCAATAAATGTACAGATCAGTTTGAATGGGATATTTTTTACAGAGTCACCTACACACACACACACACACACACACACTCCCCACCTCTACATCATCCTGAATTTTATCATTTTGGTAATCTGCTTCTCAGTATATTTGTTTTCTTACCAAGATAACCCTCCCCCAGACAAAAATTCTTCTCCATTTCCCAGTTCACATACTTACACAGCTAATGTGTTTAACCTTTCCAATTCACCTCTCAAATCAGCAAAACTCTTAAAGTAATCTAGGCCGGATGTCTGCAAACTATAGCCCTAGGCCAAATTTGACCCATCTCACCTCCTTTTTTTTTTTTTTTTTTTTTGATGTGGACCATTTTTTAAGTCTGATTTTTGTTACAATATTGCTTCTGTTTTATGTTTTATTTTTTTAGCCACGAGGCATGTGAGATCTTAGCTCCCAAACCAGGGATCGAACTTGCACCCCCTGAGTTGGAAGGTGAAGTCTTAACCACTGGACCACCAGGGAAGTTCCACACCTCCTGTTTTTTTAAATACAGTTTTATTGGGATTCAGCGATGCCCATTTCTTTATTTTCTGTGGCTGCCTTTGCATTACAGTGAGGCAAACTTGAGTAGCTGCCACAGAGACTGTATGGCCCCCCAAACCTGAAATATTTACTCTCTGACCCTTGACAGAAGAAGTTTTTGCTCCCTTATCTTGGCCATCTGGATTTTTTTTTCACATGTTGAATAGTATTATTTAACAAAATGCAGCTCCTCTCTCCTCCCCTTATATAACATTAAAGATTATGACAAGCCCACAAGTCTGAATGTGTTGCTTTTAGGAAAATATTTATGTTTCCTTTCTCTAATAAAAACTAAGAGAACTAAAAGAATATACAGATAGGTGGTATGGAGCCATTGCTTCTGAAAATGTATAAAGGAGAGCTATAAATTAGAAAGTTATGTAGAAATCTTATGACTCTACTGACTTTAAAACAAAATTCACATTCAGATTTAAAATTGAATGGTTATTAGAGTCTCTAAGTATCAACATGCCAGATTAAAACATGAGTGCTTAAAAAGCAATGTCATCATTGGGAATTGAGTTCTGTATGAAATTCGACCTTTAATTTATATTTAAAATAAGTTATTTGGAATGAATGAATTTGTTAAAATTCATTGTAATATTGCTCCAAAAATACTCAGGATTAATTAAAATGCTATAAATGGCACAGATACACAGTAAAGCAGTTGAGCTCATTTTGTATCCAAAGTTTTATGCCAACTGAACTATCTGTTTGATTGTATTAATTCTGAAGTTCCTCTAGAGCACCACCCCTGTTGAATTCCACACATCCCTCTATAAATACAATCTGTTTTGAAGGAGTAAGTCTTTTAGTTATTTTCTAAAATTTGCCAAAGGGGCATGCACATCTGCCAAAATGACAAACATGGGACGATTTTTGTGCCTCTAGATGGCTCTAAAATGGCATGCCACCATCTGCCACTGGGCATGTTCTAACGGTAAACATTTAAAATGCTGTATCTAGTTTTACAAGATTACGAGTATTCTGAATCTGCATCTACTTTGGAGCCATAAAGGCAGACAGTTAAAACACACACACACACACACACATACAGACATGCACATATACACATGAAAAAAAACACACAATGAAGCTTTTACATCAACTGCTTTACTTATGAAGCTTAAGGAGAAAGTTATTTTAGTATAATACATTGTTATATGTATGTGATGATGATAAAATAATTAATGTGTTAACTGGAAGTTTGGTGAAATCAAATTTATGTCTATATCTTCTCAGGATAGATACATTTTAATTAGTCTCTTATTCAGAGGTATTAAAATTTGCAGATTCAAAATTTGTAAAAATTGAGATAGGAGACTTTTGTCTGACTTTTGTCTGACTAAACATGCTGATTTAGATTTGTATACTCACATACTTGGTAATCAAAACTTTCTTGAAAAAATATTTGTCAGCATTTCAACCACAATTGACATGAGAAAAGTATTTTGCTTCCTTGTATAATAATCCAATATAATGACTTGTACATATGAAGAGTGAAGAATGAAGTATATTCTCATCATGGACATTCTGTGATTCAGTTTCTATATTATACATTGGCTTTTGATTTTTGTTTTTCAATAAAAACATGAGCTGCTATGTATTTTTAGGACTATTTAAAAAAAGAAAGAAACACTTTTGGTTTAGAATACAGACCTAAAAGTACACTACTACAAACTCAACACGCCCATGTGACATCACCCCAATAAAGAAGCAGGACATTACTAACACCCATGCATCTCCCTTATTGCCTATTCCAAACACTACTCCCCAACAAAGGGTAATTGTTATCTTGATGTAACAGCCCAGGTGAGTTTTGCCTGGTTTGGTACTTCAAGTAAATGTAATCATATAGTATAAGATGCAATTTCTTTAAATGTTTCCATGAACATATGTGTGTTATGGAAACTCTATCATTTAAAAATATATTTTCTTAATACCATTAGTGAAATTCTTTTTTTTTTTTCTGTAGTAGGTAACCAAATGGCCTGGTACTGTTTATTGAATGAATCATTCATTTCCTCACTACTTAATAGTTTGGAAAATGGAAAATGCTGAAACTTCATTAAAAGAAAAACAAATTTTAAAAAATCTCTATCGACTATATCTTTCCCACACGTTGTCATTTAGTAATAATTCCACAAATGAATTTAAGGGATTATTATTTATTTACACCTTTATTTTTTCCTCAGAACCTTCTAGAGCTGCATATCCTGTTTAGTCCATTATTTTTGATATACTCCTTTTGTAATCAGGAAAAGACTAAAAGCTATGATTAACTTTAAAGCCATGACTCTGCAGTGGGAGAAACTGCTGCTAATAGATGTTTTAGGGTGCTCTGATGGTTGGGTAGAGCTTTATATGCAGCACCTCATTTACTTCTCTCACAACATTATGAGCACAGAAATAGTAAAATCTTGGTATTATGGTAAGGAAACTGAGGCTTTAAGCTAATAGCACATCTAGGATGTGAGAGAGTAGAAATTCAAAGCCAGGTCTGACTGATCTAGAGCCAGCCCTGTGCTCTAATTTGTACATTTGTGGCCTGAGACTAAAGTACGATCATTGCCACCCCACAATGATTGGTAATTTGGTGGAAAACCAAAAGGATTTTTGAAGGGCTGCAATCTCCCAGCCTTTCATACTGGAAGCCACTCTATGTTTTATTGAATATTATCATGTTCAATATAATCATATTCAATAAAGGTTGTTTGAGAATACATTCATAAATGACTAATGATATAATAACCATACTCTTCCATATTTACATGAGTTTAAAATTCATATCATTAACACTTCTAATACATCTAAATTTTTTATTAGGAAAAATATTTGGAAAACATTTTACGATAGATAAGAAAACTGCATATAGCTTTCTTATCTAAACAGAACTCTATTTGATTAACCGGTAGATATTTACTACTAGGTTTTATTGAATGCATAGATTTTCCAATACAGAGTTGTAATTATGTACTATTCATCTTTTGCCTGAGAATTTATACTAAGTAGTTTAGTAGGAAGCTTGGTATGTTTAATTACTGCTCTTTTATTTTGGCCATTGGTTAGAGGTCTCCGTCAGATATATGCATTACTCCTTTAAATTCCCTCCCAGCTTCCTTCTCTCACTTCCTTCCCCCTCCTCTCTGTCTGATCGTCTTAGTGATGTATACACACAGGCAGACACATACATATACATCACACCAGAACAGATCCTTTTTTCTACCTTTATGATGGTTATATGAATGAAAATGCCTTAGTTTACACAGGAAAGTATTTTATATACTGTCATACTGACCTTGTTTCCCTCTCATATCCCACATTTTTTTTACCTTTCCAAAAGTAATGATCACCACCTTTGTTTACTTCCAAATAACTTTAAATGTCTCTCCAATCTCCCCATTGTTATAAGCTTCACCTGTTTTAAATTTTGCCTGCACCAGGAAACTGTTACTTGAAAACCTGCACACAGCCTTGTTGACTGGGTTTGTTTTGTATTTATGGCTACAATTCCCAAATGGGGCTTCAATATTGCCAGTTATTCCTACCATGTTCTCTTAATGAATTTACCTTTACACGTTTAAATTTAACTCCGCCGTGTGTCTTTGCTCCCTTCCTACATCACCTACTCAGCCTTTCCAACCATTACAGTTAAAACGTTGCTCTTGTGGGCAGCCCTGGTACTCTTGATCTTATTTTCTCTCCACTTTCAAGGATTTCATTCCAGCAGTTATCTTCTTTATCATCTAAGCATCAATCCCTAACTCTCTGTAAGCTTCTTTGTTTCAGCACACAAACCTACTGTGATATCATCCATCTTAAAGAGAAACAACTCGTCTTTACTTCATGACTCCCATTTCTCTGCCCTTGTACTTAGCTCTATATATAAAAACAAGTCTATACTCTGTGGATTTTCCTCCTCACTTTCATTATCTCCTTAATTCACTTTAATTGGACTCTAGCTCTCACAACATAGGTGAGAAGTCTTTTAATGAATATAACCCAGAATCTTCCCAAGTCAGTGGTCAGGTCTCTATCCTTGTCTTATTTGATATCTCAGCAGCAATTAAAACTAGTGACATTTCCCTCTTTCTTGAGACTTTCTCTTTTCTAAATTTCCATAACATGATACTAATCTGGTTTTCTGTCTCTTTGGTAGTTCTCTCTTTAGTTTCTTTAAATCTTTAATAGATTGCTTTGACCCACAAGATTTCTATATGTTCAAGTAACCTGAGCTTTTCCCCCTCCAGTCATCTTCCCTCTTGCTTTATTCTTTCCATAAGTGATAACATTACTCCACAGCTCTACATGTCATGCACTGATGATTTTCGAATTTATATACTGAGCCCGGACCTCGTCTCTTAGAGTCAGACTCAATAACCACTGCCTTGTTGAGCTCTCCACTGATATGAAGAATAGACTTCTAAACCTAATATGGAAATGTTAGAAGAGGTGCGATCGGGAATGTATTTTAGAGATACATCCTTGCTATCAGTAAGTTTTGTTGGCTATATGTCTAAAATACATTCCTGATCGTACCTCTTCTAACATTTTCATTGCTACAATTGTATACCAAGCAACCATCGTCTTGTCTAGACTACAGACACAACCTCCTACTTGATTCCCCTGCCTTTCTCTCTTGACCTCCTACAACCCATAGTTCATACCACTGTAACTGATCATTCTAAAATATAAATCAAATAATTTCATTTCTTTGCCTAAAATCTTCCAGTTGTGTTTCACTGAGAATGAACTCTAAACTTGATGTATGGTTCTACTTGTCTTTGCCTGTGGTTCCAGTATCATATCCCTCCATTGTCCTCTTTATTCTCTGGCATTTATTCATTCCCGATCTTGATTTTGTTTGGAATGTTTATTCCGCAGATGTTTTCATGGCTGCTCCCATTCATCCTTCATGACAAACTCAAATGATGTCCTCTGATCACCCTCAAAAACATAGCTAGTCCATCTACTGCATTACTTGTCTTATCCATAACACCATTTAGTAGTTAAAATTGTTTATTTATCATATTTTGTGTGTGGGTTTATTGCCCCTACACCCCCAAATCTGTAAACTCTTCAAAGGCAAGAACTCTATTAAAACT
Source organism: Kogia breviceps (assembly GCF_026419965.1). Classification (NCBI taxonomy): domain Eukaryota; kingdom Metazoa; phylum Chordata; class Mammalia; order Artiodactyla; family Physeteridae; genus Kogia; species Kogia breviceps. Next base: position 113,658,620 of record NC_081311.1, on the reverse strand, counting down.
TTTTTTTGGAGTACAGTTGCTTTACATTGTTGTCTTAGTTTCTGCTGTGCAGCAAAGTGAATCAGTTATACGTATACATATATCCCCTCTTTTTTAGATTTCCTTCCCATTTAGGTCACCACAGGGCACTGAGTAGGATTCTCTGTTTTGTACAGTAGGTTTTCATTAGTTATGTATTTTATATATAGTAGTGTGTATATGTCAGTCCCAATCTCCCAAGTCATACCACCCTCTTTCCCCCCTTGGTATCCATAAGTTTGTTCTCTACATCTGTGTCTCTACTTCTGCTTTGCAGATAAATTCATCTGTACCATTTTTCTAGATTCCACATATAAGCAGTAATATGTGATATTTGTTGTTTTCTTTCTGACTTACTTCACTCTGTATGACAGTCTCTAGGTCTATCCATATCTCTGCAAATGGTACTGTTTTGTCCTTTTTATGGCTGAGTAATATTCCATTGTATATATGTACCACATCTTCTTTATCCATTCCTCTGTTGATGGACGCTTAGGTTGCTTCCATATCCTGGCTATTGTAAATAGAGCTGCAATGAACATTGTGGTACATGACTGTTTCTGAATTCTGGTTTTCTCAGGGTATATGACCAGTAGTGGGATTGCTGGGTCATATGGTAGTTCTATTTTTAGTTTTTAGTTTTTTAAGGAACCTCCATACTGTTCTCCAGAGTGGTTGTACTAATTTACATTCCCACCAACAGTGTAGGAGGGTTCCCTTTTCTCCACATCCTCTCCAGCCTTTATTGCTTGTAGATTTTTTTGATGATCGCCATTCTGACAGGTGTGAGGTGAAGACTATTTTTTGTTCAACCTTTTTTTTTTTTACCAATACCTGCTATACTGCCTAGCACATACTAAATGTTCAGTAAATTTAACTGCTTGATTGACTGGAACAAAGTAGATTAATTATTACTAGTATTTTTTTCTTAAAAATTCTATCTTTACTCACAACCTGCCGGAAAATAAAATATTAATTGCCTTTCCTTGCTGGTACTTATCTAATTTTCCTTACACTAAAGCGGCTCTGAAAACTTGCTTTTGTGAATATTTTATTCATGGAGTGCCAGTTTAGTGACAAAATTTGGTGTTTTAAAACAGTAGAATTTCATGAGAAATTCTAGACAGAAAGCTATAGTTAGACATAGTTAGATATAGATCTCAGAGCTGGAATCCTAGAATCCAATACAAACTTAACAATGGCTTGTTTTGTGGTGGAGAGAAGTTACTTTACCTTCCTGTAACTGTTTCTCCTCTAATCAATAATATAGACTTAGTATCACCCAGTTTCCAACCTCACAGAAAGGGATGTTTGAGGATAGAGTGTCTGTAAGATTCTTTGATTTTATTTTTAAATGTGTCATTAAAGTAGTAAAAGATGATTTGTACATTACTATTATTAGGGACTTCTTTCCATCTCGAACCTGCTAGTTTACACTTGTCAATATCGAGAATAATAAATACCATTGGTGTACCAAGAATGGGGAGGTTGAGCAGTGAGCTCCAGATGCAGGCAATAAACAAAGGCATAGTTTATAGAGAATTTTTAAAATAATAATAAAACTGGCTAAAAGTTAGACAGTTTTTAAACTATCAGTTATTGCTAACAGTTCTAAACAATGTCTGTGATAGAATATTCTTCCCTGAAAAAAAAATTTGATATAATTTTAGACAATTGCTGCAGTTACTACCCAGTTTTAGCATATTTTATACCTAATACTTTAATAAGTATTATAATCTATATGGAAGTTAATTTGGAAAACTCCCATTTATGCAGTAGGACACAGCTACAACTATTCATTTTGAAAGTCAGTTCATATTGGCTTTGAATTATTCTAACTCCCTTCAGGGGCAGTTTGAATGTACTCGGTGGGGTTACTTAGGCATGCATTTAAAGAATAAATTGAAATAAGCAGTAGTAGCACAGAATTGTCAGTATGAAAGAAAATAATTTGAGTTTCTTCACTTCTGCTCTTGTCTGTGAATGCCTGGAGGTTTTTTTTTTAAATATTTTTCAACTATGACAACAAAGACACTAGAATACATCTTGAAAAACCAAAATCATGGACAGTTATTGTAATTTCTGGAATTTATAGTAAAATGGATTTTTACTAATCTCTGTCAAAGTTATTTTCTTGTCAATTTTTTCTAACTATTAGTTTTCTAACAAATAGTTTCTAACTATATGCGTATGTGTTACTTCAGGTGAAAGAAACTTTTAGTCGTTAAAATTAGTAAAAATGTATGAGTGAAGCTACATTGAGAAGTCTAGATATCTGTCAATTGAACATGGAAATGCAAAGTTGTTGACAATTTTGTGGAAGTTAAGGCTAGAAAAGAGAAACTGTAATGCAATTATCAGTTACTACAATGGAATAATATATGCATGCATCCTTGTTCAAAATGCAATAATCAATTTAATTATATTAATCATTAATTTTTGTACTTTAATCTTTTGTATTTTTATGATAATTTGATTGTATCAAAGATTCAGTAAGAGAATATTTTTAATCTGTTTCTTTTTGGCCATTATTCATTTTGTTTTATGATTATTACAAAATATTTTTTATAAAGAGAAAGGATTTAAAAAGTGACCCACCTTAGACATCTGACAATATAGCTGTACTACTGACAAACACAGAAGATTCATATTTAATATCACTCTTTCTTTGAAATTTTCCCAATTCCATACACATTTATCTTCTTGCTCATGGCCAGATTTTAATTTTCAAATCTAGAGAAAAAGTTGTAACCTTCCAAATCATTATAATTAATTAATATCTTACACCTGTGATAAATTTAGAATAAATACCTGTTTGTAAAAGCAGAGACTAGTTTCCTTGTTTCCCTTCACCTTATAAATGTAATGGATATTAATTTTAAACATCCAAATAATGGTTTCATTAATTTCTCATATTCTAAGTTACTTCGTTTTACTCACAGTAGTTTTCTATTAAAATGACAAATCTCTTGAGGTATTTAAATCATGTGGCTTGGTCTGATTTGGTCATTTTTAGGTTCTGAAATTGCCATACCTATAGGAAGATGTGAAATATGTGCAAAGAAGTGCTGATCAAAGTGTCATTTTAGAATACATTTTATAAGCAGCAAACAAAGGAACGATAAAATAATTACCCTAGATACTAGAAATTATCCATGATAAATTGACATGCTTTCCGTACTGTCATCTAAAATTAGTTATTCTTCAAGGGACATTGTTATCTATTTGCTTAATTGTGTCACACCATCTGATTTTGCAACATATTGTAAAACTTAACTCTTTTTTTTTCTCATCCTACTCGTGTAGGGAAAAAATATATATATATTTATAATCTTTTTTCAAATGGTTAGTTTTGTCTATTCCTGCCCATCTCTGGGGGATTGAGCAGGCTTTGTTTTTGGCTTGTGTCAATGTGTTGGAAAAGTCTATTATGCATTCCTCTCCTTAATGAGAGAAGAAAGAAGGAAAAAACTCAGTGCATTTACACTGTGAGCAAGTTGTGTACAGGGAGCTCACTATTATCAGTGAACTGTGTGAATGAACATAGCTTGCATAATATGTTTCAAGGTCAGTTGTATGAGTCACCTGTTCACTCGTTTCCTGACCACTGCAACACGTTCTCAAGGTATATCTAGGATGAATACCTCAAGCCGAAGAAAGCTGCGAAAAGCATGCCTCTGTAATTCCACTCACTTCTCCTTCCCCATCTCCATGTACCTTAAGGAAAAATTAGATTAGTTTTTGGACTTGGGAGGTTCCCACCAAAAAACAGATGGAGCACTCAAAGACAGATAATTTGAAAAGACTGTTTATAAGGGAACTATTGATAAAGGGATTATTTTAAAATATAAAGGTTTAATGTAATAATCCAAATGGATTTTGGTTATATTCAATCTAGAGATGTTATAATAATTTCAATTTATATATTTAATATTTTATATGTAGAATATATGAAATCAAGAATCTTTAATTTGCAAAATGATTTTGGTTTCAGGAAATGGTTTAGCAAAGGGTTCCTTTAGAGAAATATAAATGATTATTTTGAACCTCCAAGGTTTATCATGATGAGTAAAAGAGGTAATCTGTGTATGAATTGCTTTGAAACTGTAAAGGTTTATATTCAAGGTGAAGATGATAATGTGGCAGATTATACTGTTATTTTAAATATAAGGACTTACTTAGAAAAATACTGATCCACACGCACACGTTTTGAGGAACATACATTGTGTAGCTTGAAGGATAACAAGATTGCTACTTTTCATTTACAAAAATCAGTCAAACATCTTTTAGAAGTTAGATTGTGTTTGGATAGGACTCTTTCAAGGACTCTTTTAATTATTTTGGTTGAATAATAATATCCTTTGTTCAAGATTAACTCTATTTGCCTGATTTGTGCATAATACGTGTAGCATACTGGCTATTTTTTCTTGATACGAATTTGAATCAGCAGCCTGTTAATGCATATAGTTCTCAAACTCAATTGAGGTTGAACTAGATCAGTCAATCACCAGTATGAATCACAAAAAAATATATTCTGGCACTTGAGACAGCAAACTATATGTCACACAAATTGCCCCTTGTAATTCCAGGGAGCATGTTCATCTGCTCAAGTATTATCATGGAAGCATCCCAGGTTGTACTTTGTACCTCTCAGCCCAGTAAGACATTTGACTGCACAGTCAGGGCAATACTGTACGAGCAGGGGGTAGGGATTTCACTTAAAATGCATGGAGTTGTCAATGAAAACTCAGGGGGTGGTCAGATACCGACAGTGTATCAGGGCAAAGCCAAATTGTTCTTGGAAGTTAAGTCCATTTCTGAGGTGCAGTGTCATATTTTGATATTATTTTCTACTTTTATGATCAAGAAACAACTCTTCCTTTCTGTGCTGTTTACTTGTGATTTTCCAAAAACAAAAACAAAAAGTGCAAACAAGACAGGGGAAAGAAAATAAACTTATTGAACCTGGGCCTACAAAGTAGATTATTTGCCTGTATTTTCCAGAAGTACAAAGTCAAATCCAATTTATACCTATAAAGGAGTGTTGTAATTGGAAATGTTTCCAAAGCTAGCTCTCACCTGAATCCCAGAGGCACGAAGTGCTACATGCTAGGCTCTCATTTATAAACTCGGCAATTTCTTCTAACAGAAAAGTAGGCAAGGAAGCACGTGTATGATTCCAATTGCCTGGAGTCTATTTAAATAGTCTATTTTTCTGTTGAATGTAATAAAAGGTATTTACCAGAGCATACACCACATGACAGGACACTTTTGATGTCTTTGAAATTGTTATGTTTGGGGGGGGAGACAGACTTCAGGAACTAAATCTTCATTAAATCTGTGCTTTAACTAGCAGGTTTTGTCAGCGGACAAGCAGTCTCAATTAAAGATAGATGAAAGTGTTTTATTAGCTTGTCTCTTTAGATTTCAAAGGAATAGTATCTCTCTACAGCTACCTTCAAGCATATTAGTATGAAATAATTTCAGTTTCAACTTACCATTGATATTTTTGAGAAGGTGATTCTTTTTGAGTAATTTATTCATCTCGCATAAATCATAAACACACATTTTAGTGATGGAGAACAATTTGGCTAAGGCGTTTCTATGCGGAAGGCTGTGGCCTGATAATAATGCAGTTGGACAGTGGGCTTTGGCCATTATTTGAATAGAGTGCACTAAGGCAATAAATTATTTTCATTTTGGAATGACATCTTCCACACCTGGTTGTTATCACAAACCCCTTTATTCTGTAACAAATTATGGCAAATGGAAAGGGCTTTACAGTGATGACATTCAGGTAATATCTCCTGATAATAAGGATGTCACACTTGCTGCCACAACAAATGTACTTCCTGCTGGTATTTTTTATGCAATGTTGCCTGCCATTTTGCTCATTGCCCTTAGATGTAGGAGGCTTTCATGTATGGTCTGACAGGTGGACGAAGATAATATATCCTGTGAAACACTTTTAATGTGAAGAATATATCATCGATCATATGTGAACTTGGATAGGTTTCATTCTCATTTTTGTATTTCTGGTATAATTAATCTTCTGCAATTAACAATGTGTCAGGTTGATCATGGACTTTTAATCGGGAGAATTTATCACCTTAAAACAACATTAAATCTGATTTTCAAGCCCATGACTCAAAGACTTGACTTTGATGAGTTTTACCAAATCTCAGTGACCACAGAAATATTTTCATGGTATTAAAGTTACACTGTGGTCCGTTTTTACCACCATGGGAACCCTTTGTAGCTCTGGGCATCCTTCCAGAAGAGGAGTCCATGCCTAAGACCCGGCTCCATCACTTCCTGGCAGTCTTTGAGGGAGGCACAAAGAAATGCCAGAGGTGATGGAGGGTATAGACAGCATATCAAGGGTTTGTTTGAAACAGACAAAAGTCAGAGTTTGATCAGAAAATCTCAGAAGGGAAGGAATCTGACTTCTGTCATATGGAAACAAAAGGGAAAAATCAAACAGATCAAGCTAAAAGCTTAACCCCAACTGCCTGTATCAACTGTGTGTTTTTATTGAGTTAATTTGAAATTGAGTAGAATGTGAGATATTTGGACCCAATAAAATAACCAGAAGTCATCTATGAACTCCTAATTTGTCAGTGTGGTTAGACTGTCATTTCTGTACGTGTGTGTGTTTGTGTGTGATCCTTTTGGAACATACAGCTAATGGAAAAAAAAAAAAAAAACTTGTATGGGGAGAGGTTTTGAAATGTATGCAGGCTTGTTTTGGATATCTTGGTGAATATCAGACCAGCTAAGCTAAATTATCATATTTACCAAAAAGTCTAGACATTTTAAACAAATGATGAGTTTCTTTATGTTGAATAATTTTCTGCATCCAAAAGCACCAATCAGATGTCCTGTTGGTACGTTGACATGTATAGTATTTCTGCTGTCACACATAAATTGGGATCTATCTATCTATCTATGAGAGAGAGAGAGAAAATGAGAATCCTCTGTGTCAATGTAAAGCTATAACTAGAAGGAGCTAGTTGAACTCAGGCTACATGCTTCTATGCAGACTCATTTTCAACTCCTGAAAAATACTTAGCTCACACGTTATTCTGACTGTCTCATCTGGTGGAAAAATTAGATATTGCTGACTTGGTCTTACTTGATGAGATGATATCAGCCCCAAGTAATACCCTCCATGCTGATTTTTTTTTTTTCTTTTTTTTTTGCGGTACGCGGGCCTCTCACTGTTGTGGCCTCTCCCGTTGCGGAGCACAGGCTCTGGACGCGCAGCCTCAGCGGCCATGGCTCACGGGCCCAGCCGCTCTGCGACATGTGGGATCTTCCTGGACCGGGGCACGAACCCACGTCCCCTGCATCGGCAGGCGGACTCTCAACCACTGTGCCACCAGGAAAGCCTCCATGCTGATTTTTATGAGAGTAATCAATTGGCAAGCCCAGACATCTGAACAGTTGAGTGCTGTTCATTTTATTTTATTTTGTCTCATCCTCCCTTAAAACATTAAAAAATATTTTCTTTGCTTTATCTTTTATGTTTCCACTGAATGACCTTTTGAGTTTGTCTTTGATGAGAATAGACAGCTTCTTATACTGGATGGTTTGGACTCTTACTGACCTAAGATTACAGTTTAAGATCCATCTTCTCTCTAAATCTTTATGGTTGTTGATTTAAGAATAAGGATGATGTAACCTATAAGGATATAATTTATGGGGTGACTCCACAGGAAATCAGGTAAAGGAGTAGTGTATATCTGAGGCCTGTTCCCTAACCTGTAGTGGCATCAGCCAGGAACAGTTGATTAGAGAGGACTCTTGGGTTCTGCAGATATAGCAACTTGCTAAGGGACAGAGTCCAGCATTGTGACTATGCCCAGGCCCACCTCTGAGACACCAGTATGGGGCAAAGCAATTCCAATGATCTAGTTTTAAATTTGGAATGCAATTTCCCACTCAAACAGTGTTTTACGTTAGGATTTAAAAATCTGCTCCAGAAAATAGGAGTTCAGTAATTGACTACGATCATTTCTAATTTTTGCTTTTTATGTCAATAAATAATCTAAAATATTATAATGAAATATGACCAACCAATTCCAGTATCTGCTTTTCTGTTTACCTTTGTGATGGTTTGGGTACTATACATTATATTTTAAATATCTTGGGCTAATTACGGTCCATCGACATCAGATGAAGGCCAGATAATTTCAAAATTTTCTATATTAATAAGGGTTTTAAATATTTGAAAAGACACAATGGTAGAAAATTGCTGTACTTACAACAACAGCACATGTACACATGCAATATAATATTATGATAAATAATACCATACTCAGTGAAGCAATATAGTATCAGGAAAGCAGCATCATTTGTTATTTTAAGCTAGAGTTAGTTTGGATTTTGTTGTTATTGTTTTTATTTAATTTGTAATTTTTGAACTGTACTATATTGAGATTGTACCTAGTTTTAAACTTATGTGTGGTTAGGTAAAAACGTGATTAAAATATGTCAGTCCTGGGAGTTTGAAGTTTTCTTTAAATCTATTCGTGTATTACTCAAGTTTGAGGAACATTATTGTAAATGATATTCACAGAATAAGATAGTTAAAACATATTTTGGAAAAAATAGGGATAAATAGACATTTAAGGGCTATGTTGATGCTCTAAACACCATTTGGAACGCTATTTCTGCTGGAAAATAATGTGTAAACTTTTGTGCTGACCCTAATGAAAACCCAGTGAATATTTCTATGTTTGGTTTTACCCAATCTGAAATATTTAATAAATAAAAATTTAAAAGAGGAGGAGTCTGTCACAGTGAGACATGGTAATTAAAAAAACAGGGGCTTCCCTGGTGGCGCAGTGGTTGAGAGTCCGCCTGCCGATTCAGCGAACACGGGTTCGTGCCCCGGTCCGGGAATATCCCACATGGCACAGAGAAGCTGGGCCCGTGAGCCATGGCCACTGAGCCTTCGTGTCCGGAGCCTGTGCTCCGCAACAGGAGAGGCCACAACGGTGAGAGGCCCTCGTACCTCAAAAAACCAAAAAACCAAAAAACAAACAAAAAAAACCCTAAAGAAAGAGCTCAGGTGGGAGGTGGCAGAATCAGGACAAGGCAGAAAGGAAAAAAAAAAAAGAGTTCCTTGTTTAGAAGTGTAAACGGAGTCATGATGTAAAAGCTACAGTGCTTAGTGTGATAGTAAACAATGATTTATTGAAATGTAATGGAGAAACCATTTGCACTGGCAAGCACCTCATTTAGATATCTATTTATTTCCTTGCCTTCAATCCTAACATTGGTCTACTATTCAAGGCCCCGTTGCCAATTTGACCCACATTATTTTTCTCCAAATACTAAAAAAGAAATTAACAAATAAATAAACCGAAGAAAAGACACAAACACTTATTTTAGCAAATATATTTGTTTGCATGTTAATTGTCTTTTTCTCTCAAGTTGATCATGCATTTTCAATTATAGGCAGGTTTCAATGTCTATGGCTATAAAGTCTTGGCATTAATAGAGTATTTCCTTCCTGACTGCTAGGAAATGGGATCCAGATATAGGAGGACTCAGCCTCTGCCCACACCTCACACTAACTTCAATTCCCATCCAAACAGAATGTTATTACCAAGTAATGTGCAAAAGTTTGCACTTTTTGCTAAAAACTAAAATTGTGTTCATTTTGTCTTATTTTTAATTAGTCTTGTCTGCATGTGTTTCTTCAAATTAGATGAATCAAAATGTTATGTACAGGTTTGACTTTTTATATGGATACGTAGGTGGTCATAAAGGTTTGATTGTTACCATCCTTGACCATCTAGATACAGATCAGCTCATTAGAAGTAGATCAGCTCTGTTTAGAATATCCTCTTGTTTGTGTTTTCTCACCATTACCAACAGAAGCTTCACGCATGGTTTTACTGTTTCGTATGTGTTACATCTGGACAGCTATAAGTACACTACTATGAGGTGGTCTTGGTAAAATCGAACTCACAGCTGGTTTGTGACAACTAATAATACGACATTTATTTGAAAAGCACTGGTAAGGTGTCTTAGTGTGGGGTCTCCCTAAAGAACACACTGACACAAGGATTCAAATGCAAGGAGTTTATTTGAGAGATGATCCCAGAAAACAGGGCTAGTCAAATGGAAATATGGGACAGTAAAGTGATCAATAAAGTGCACATTAGGAAACTTGCTGTCACAGTGGGTAGCTGGAGCTTGCTCTCAAGACCAAACTCTGGGGAAGTGTGGTAACATGTGCTTCAGAATTACCCCATTCACAGGGTGGTGGGGCTAGGTGTTAGTGCACAGACTTCTGTGGGTCATTGGTTGAGGGCTGTCAGGGGAAGGTGTTGATTTCTTGGCACTTCCCAATTTCCTGAGTGGGTAGGGTAGTTCTCTTTGGTTCCAGAAAATGAGCCCTTAGACACAGAGATGCAGTACAAACTGGATGTTGGGAGCTCACTGAGTGGTCCAAGGGGTATAAGTGGACTGCTCATAGTGATGACAACACTTCTTGTCTGGGATTTAATAGGTGTTAATTACAATTAATTCACTGTTACTTGTTTCATGTCCTAGTAGCAGCTCTCTTAAAATCTGCCAACTTATTTCCAAAGAAAGAAAGAAGGAAGGAAGGAAGGAAAGAAGGAAGTCTATTTTCCATAATTTAGGGAGTATTTTAAGACTGACATTTAAAAAAAATATTTTCCTACAATGAAATTGTTTGGGAAATAAAAATAAAACACAAATCCTAACATTTGTTAATAAATTGCTTTCATGAGTGTCATCTTTCTGTTAAAGCTCATGTGCTTCTTAATGATGATGCATTTTATTTCTGAGTTACTTCCAAGGTAACTTGCAAAGATAATGATACAAGTTATTCAGATTCCAATGCACAGGTTTTCATAAAGGTCTAACTACAGCTGTTGAAGAGTTGGCAGAGAACCCAAGCATCCACTCTCTTAGCATTTCATAGGATTGTTTTTATTGAAGGATAGTTAATTTACAGTGTTATGTTAGTTTCAAGTGTACAGCAAAGTGATCCAGTTATACATTTATATATATATATATATATACATATACATATATATATATTCTTTTTTATTGGAATAAAATTGCTTTACAATGTTGTGTTAGTTTCTGCTGTACAATGAAGTGAATCAGCTATATGTATACATATATCCTCTCCCTCTTGGAACTCCTTCCCACCCCCCCATCCCATCCATCTAGGTCTTCACAGAGCACCAAGCTGAACTCCCTGTGCTATACACCAGGTTCCCACTAGCGAGCTATTTTACATATGGTAGTGTATTTGTGTCAAACCTCATCTCCCAGTGCATCCCACCCTCCCCTTCCCACCCTGTGGTCACATGTCCATTCTCTATGCCTACGTCTCTATTCCTGCCCTACAAATAGGTTCATCTGTACCATTTCTCTAGATTCCACATATATGCATTAATATATGATATTTGTTTTTCTCTTTCTAGATTACTTCACTGTGTGTGACAGACTCTAGGTCCATCCACATGTCTACAAATGGCCCAATTTCATTTCTTTTTATGGCTGAGCAGTATTCCATTGTATATATGTACCACACCTTCTTTATCCATTCATCTATTGTTGGACACTTAGGTTGTTTCCATGTGCTGGCTATTGTAAATAGTGCTGCAACTGCACACCAGTCAGAATGGCCATCATCAAAAACTATACAAACAATAAATGCTGGAGAGGGCTTCCCTGGTGGCGCAGTGGTTGAGAATCCGCCTGCCGATGCAGGGAACACAGGTTCGTGCCCCGGGCCGGGAAGATCCCACATGCTGCGGAGCGGCTGGACCCGTGAGCCATGGCCACTGAGCCTGCGCGTCCGGAGCCTGTGCTCCGCAACGGGAGAGGCCACAACAGTGAGAGGCCCGCATACCGCAAAAATAAATAAATAAATAAATAAATAAATAAATGCTGGAGAGAATGTAGAGAAAAGGGAACCCTCTTGCACTGTTGGTGGCAACGTAAATTGATACAGCCACTATGGAGAACAGTATGGAGGAGGTTCCTTAAAAAACTAAAAATAGAACTACCATGTGACCCAGCAATCCCACTCCTGGGCATACACCTGAAGAAAACCATAATTCAAAAGGATACATGTACCCCACTTAGCATCTCTTCTTGAGAAGAAAAGAGTCCCATGAAAACCAAAAAAATAAAAAAGCAAAGGAAGAAAAAAAGGAAATGAGCCATTTTTTTCCTTTACTTATTATGCAGATGGCCAAGATATTTTGGCTCTGGGCATGTAAGTCATTATTTCTTTTCATTGCTACTTCTTGGTTTATTTCAAGTAAACAGAGAATACCAAATAGACTTTAAATGGCTGCATATTTTTGGAAACCCACATACATGGCAAACGTGGTTATAGAGCCAACCATCTCAAAAAGATTTTGTCCAGTGGCAAACCTACTAGCATGGCCAGCTCTCTTCCTGGCTTCTACCACTTCATCCACTTTGCAATAACTACTTTAAAAGTAGTTTCTTAGCATAGGCCTTTTATATTTCTCAAAAGTGTTATGTGTTTATAAAAAATTAAGTTTACAAATTAGAAAATGTCAAAATCATTACTCCAAGTGGATGCTCTAGTGAATTGGAAGTCTAATAGATAACACCGTTTGAACTCAAAAAATTTTTAAGTATTTTCAAATTTTTCTATTTAGGAATTACTGAAAATGAGTCAACAGGTTCAAATAAACCCAGTTGGAAAATGAAATCAAAGGAGCCATGTGAAATTTCAGTTCAGGAGGATATTTTCAAAAATAAATTTATGACAACAATATGTTTTAAGTTTAAAATGTCTTTTCCAGTTACTGAAGCAAATAAACCAGAAAAATTCAGCTTAATTCATCAGATGAAGAGGATGCTCAGATTGTCATTCCAAAATGTTTGGTAAATTCCTCAAGTTTATATGTAAATTTCACATATGTGTAAATTTCTCAAAACTTTCACATAGCTGTGTTAAAAAACAAACTACAACTGAGTAAATTTTGAAGATTTAATTGGATTTATTGAATAATTCATGAATCAGAGAGCATCCCATCTAGCAAGTAGAGGGGAGTTCCAAAGGGCTACAGAAAAAGGAAGGTTTTTAAAGGCAGGACAAGGAAGTCATAAACAGAAGAGTATTAAATCAGGCTAGATCATCTCCCTTTTGGGGGAAAAAAAAGGGTGGGTTACCTCATCTTCCTTTGGGGGATTGTGAGGGCCAATGTGACAGATTATCTCACTGGTGCTGACCAGAAAATTCCTGACTGGTTAAAACTACATTTCAGGGCAGTTGGAGCTTCAATTAGATTAGGTAGTAAGCCTTGGTTTGGTGGTGTGACAGCGTAAGTGTCGCCTTTTTGGACCTTTGGCTTTCTTTTTAACAGCTGTAAAATTTTCAGTTATTAAATTTTTTAGCTATTGGGAAATAGAGAATGCTAAATGTGGAGTCAAGATAAAGATTCTTCACTATTTTTAGCTCTGTAATCTTTTCCCTGTCATTTTTTTTTCTCAAATTGTTTACTCATCTGTAAAATAGGCATCATAATAGCTTCCCTCCAAGGTTAATATGGATACTGAATGAGTTAATGAATGTAAAGATGAATTGCAAATTGTAAAATCTATAAACAAGTAGGAAATATTATTATTACTACTAAATTTCCATTTTAATAATTATTCCTCTGTGGGTATTGGGCCTAGAGCCTCAGTGAATTATTTTGTATTTCTATAAGCAGGAGATCAAAGTGTCATATAATCACACATGATAACTTTCTTAATATAGGTCTCATTTTTTCATATTGAATTCTAGAGTTCTATAGTTCATTTTATTTTATTTAAAAAATTTCTGTAGAGAAATTAATACTTTTAAATACAACATGGAGAAGAAAGGCCTTTTCCATTTTTATTGTTGTCTTATTTCACTTTTATAATCAGTCACCTTAAAGCATCATCTTGATTTCTTGGATAAAATGTTGGAACCTAAACATACATATAGTATAATTTTTAATGTCATATTTTATTTTTATTATTAAGAACCTTTCTTGGTATATGCATAATTTTTCTTGTCTTCTTCCATCATGTTTTATATCTAATTCTTGATCCTTTGTTAAGCTTAGTTAGATCACATCATGTATATATATATATGAACTGTGTTTGGTAGAGATCTTAGCATGACCTAGTAACCAGTTGGTTTGATGATCTTTCCTAGATATCTAAACTGAACTAGTAACTTTCTCAGATCAATAGTTTCTTTTGTGGATGGAACAATTTATTTTTCAGAGTGATAAATTTGATGGAGATATGTGAATTTTGTTTTGTTTTGTTTTTTAAAGAGCCAGCCTTGTGCAAAACACACTGCACTGAAGATCACATTGAAAGTACTGAAACCAATCATGGACTAGAAAGCAATAATAATAATTAAATATAAAACAGATGTTGGCAAGAACTTCCGATAATTTGCTTCTCCAACCTTATATCTTAGTCACCACCTACTATCACCTGCTGTAAATTTCTCACTTCAGTTTTATTGGTCTATGTTTTCACAACATTTAATTTGTAATTTAATATGTTCACACAATGTGTTCACATGTTCACACAATTTTGCCTCACACAAAATTGTTCACACAACAATGCCCTCTTGAGCATTGTCTAAGTTCCATTTTTCCTTCAAATCTCAACTCAAAAGCCAGTACTTCAAGGCTCTTTAAGTTAACACACTCTTCAGCAGTGCCAACCCTGTAGTCTTTGGTTCTAAGACTATTTTACTCTATTTATCTTTATATTTATGTTCATTCTCAAATGTAAACATGCCTTTGTGTGATAGGGATCATGTTTTATAACTGCTTTTATTCTTAGCAGTGCTTTACAAAGAGTTATCACTCTACCTAATTTTTAACTAAACTTTTTTTTATTGAAGGGTAACATACATTTGAGAAAGTGTACAGATTATAAGTGTATAGCTCAAGAAATTCTTCTCAGTGTGAACACACTCATGTAACTAGCACTTAAATTAAAAAATAGAACATTATCAGTAAGCCATATCTCTTTTGGGTCTCCTTCCAAGTTTTAATCCACTTATGTTTTTGATGAAAAAAAATGTCTATTCTTCAGTCATATTGATATATATATGAAGAGAAATATTATATACTGTATATTATTTATATGGAATTGTTCATCTTAATTTGTTATTAATTCATTTATTAATTGATCAAACATATTGGACACATGCTTTTAGGCATTGAAGACAGTGAAATAAAGGGCAATGTCTGGCTTCACCATTTATGAGATCTGTTATGAAGATTAAATGATTCTGCCCTTCTTTACTTGCAAATATATCCAGATATGCCACCAAGTATTCTTCTGTAGTAGGGTTTATGCCTTTGTTCTTGGATACATACTTAGAAACTATAATCATCCAATGATGTGTCAGAGAATAACACAGGCAAAATATCAAGGAAGCATTATGAGATGAAAAGTAGTAAGAAACTGAAATTTTCTATTTCTCATTTAAGGCTTTTCACCCTAATGTTAATAGTAGTACAGAGTAGTACGTATAGTACTACATATAGCATTACATGAGTTTTTGTATCTACAGAGACAGGAAGAATCTTTTGCAAAATATTGATAGTTTAGATTTACAGAATGCTTTGGGCCTTCCGCTAAGTAACATTAGCGTCGACACTACCCTACCTATTATACTTTATAATAGAACATTCTGAATTAATAAACCTTTGTAGATTTATTAGCAAAGGGTACAGCTAATGGTGCTATGTTATTTTAAGTTATCTTAATATTCTAGGGGAAGTAAAGATAAAGTCTTTTATTGGATTGGGGGTGGTATACATGTCACCTTTGCTTGAGGACACAGGTTAAGATACAGGTATGTGTGAGAAATGGAGCCATGTACGAGTGATGAACAATAATTTGGTTTAAGGACAATGCTGTTGACAGTCTGGATTTGTAACTCATTAGGTAAAGAGCATCTTTTCCTCAAATGGGCCCTTTGCTTAATGCACATTTTTCTTATACAACCAGCTGCCTTAAATCTTTGCAATGTAATAGTTAATCATAGAGAGCTCATATACAAAAGCTTGAATTCTTTTCTCCCTCTCCTTTTTCCAATTCATTTCTACCCAAACACTCCTTAGTGATTATGCCTTCTGTATTTTCATTCGGCAAATGTTGTTTAAAAAAAAAAAAGGGAAAAAAAGGAGAGAAAAAGAGTTTCTGTGAATGTTTCATCCAGTGGCATGTTGTAAAGTGTAGTAAGTTAGATCACAAGAAAAGTAATCTTTGTCTTGAGATGTTCAAATAAAAAGTAGATCAGTATTACTTTTAAATGGCTGCTCAGACCCTGGGTTTTCAACCTGATCTAAAGCTGATTCTAAAAATAAGTACCAGTCTGTGTGGCTGCTTGCAGTGGAAATCCCATAGCCATCATTCTGTAATGGTGTGTAAACAGTGATTTTTATTGCTAAATAAATCCTGAGTGGGTTCATGGAAAACTTGATGCAGTATTCCATGGATGGATTCCCATAGGTTTCATAAACAGCCTATAAAATACAGACAAAATGAAAGAGTATAGTAGAATCAGATGCTAGCATGGTTAAAATAGTTTGTCTTGTTTATCTATGCATATTACTACATTATGTGTTTAGCATCAGCAATCTGTATTGATAGAACCACAGAAATGATTGATCACCTATGCTCTGGTGTTCTTTTGTGTGTATTCATGGCAAGAGACACAGCTGAGTTGCCAATTCCATGGTCCATGCGATAAGGTTCTGAAAAAAAAAAATCACAATTTCTGCTATTTGCCAACTTTTGTTGTTATATACTTGTAAGCACATGCTTGATAGGAATTTTTTTGTTAGTGTGCAGAATCTAATGAAAACATTTAATCTCAATTCAGCATAGTATGTTTTTTGAGCACCGGCTTTATGCCAACCACAGTGCTAAGTACTCAGAGCATAGCACAGGCAATAGCGACATGGTCTCTCTGACTTCTGAGAGCTTACAGAGCAGTGGAGTAATTTTGTCAGGAAAAAGCTATTGAAATGGGGTTGTAAATGCTATGAATTCTGTGTGAACACCTAGACTAGAAAAAATTTTCAAAGTAAGTTCACATCTAAAGATAGATATAAAATGATGACTAGTTGTTAGTTACCCTGGCTGTGGGAATAGAAACTGGCTAGACAGATAGGTGGGGAATGGGAGACTGGAAAGGGTAATGGGCCCACTAGAGGCAGCTTGTGCAAATATCAGTAGGAAGGAGAGATAATGGCATTTTTACATGACACTGAAGATTGAAGCAGCATATGCTGTCTTATTTGGTGATGGAGATGAGCCACTAACTAAAGCCTGCATGTCAGGCTAATGAGGTGCAATGAAGTTTGCTATAGAAATGTGCAAATTTCTAAGCAAAAGGTCAATTTTTTAAATTCTGCTTTATGTTTCTTTACTTTTCCAGGGATTAACACAGTGTCTGCTTCAATTCGTTATAATTTAGGAACTGCTTACATTTTGATTATTAGGCTAGACTATTAAGTTTACCTTGCTTTCTTTATAATGACAAGTAATTAATATTCATGGGAATATTAATGATTATGTGTGATAGTCACTGTGATCAACCCTGGATATATAAAGATATTAGACATGGTCTATGATTTTCAGTAACTTCTAACTTACATACAGACGTCTAATTAGCTCTATTCTGTACTACTCACAGACATTTCCAGACCATTGTAGGTATACCTAATTAGAGGAGCTATTTCCATCCTTGTTCTAACTCCTGAGTCTCATGTTTACTTTTTCATAACCTTTCCATTCTTTCACGACTGTTCTCTAGAAAAACAAAGTCAGAAGTAGAAATATGAAGAGCTGACAAAGAATTTGAATGATGACATTCATTATCATAATTTCAGAACTGCATTTTAAAAATAGAATTTTTATTTATAGTGTCTTCTCAGAGATGTTACTCTGAGGTAAGTTTTCCTTTTGCTCTTTCTTGCTCTTTCTCTTTCATGCTACAAGTTTTCTTCAAATGTTTGGTAATCCTTGCTTATACATTAATACAAATAGTGGGAAGTAGCTTGCATGGGAGTTAGGATGCTCATGAGCACAGTGTGTAGATTGGAAAGTTTTGACAGGCAATTGAAGATCATACTGTGGTCCAGAAATGCCATACTGACAGAGGCTCTATTCTGGAGTACCCCAAACCACCGGTTTCCCTAGTTCTTCCTAGATTATTCAATTTATATATATTTCTTAATTTCTTTCCAGTTACAGGTTTAAGATTTTTGTTTACCTGAAACTATCTCTGGTTGGTTGGCAGTCAACGGCTCCGCATATATACAATATACAAAAGTGGAAATGGGGATGAAATATTCAGCCTTCAAATCATTACCGTTTTCAGCCTGATTTTTCACTCCTGTCCTCCATCCTACTTCTTGTTTCCTAATCTAAAATGTCAGTGTTTGGGGTGAGGGGTGGTCAGCAAGCTCCCTCCTCTGCCCTAGTCCTCTCTACACAGACTTGGATCTCAACTCTCTACTCTGTCATCTCAACATATTCTTTAATCTCTTTTCTGTCTTCCAGAATTTTGTGAAGTTTTCTTGTCTGCTGATGTTCTTTCACCTGCATTCCTTCCTTTTATAAACCCATATACATACGTTTTTTTCCCCAATTCTCATTTGCAAATAAGACTATTTCAGTAACAGAGTTACAGAGAGTGTATTTATCCCTGATAAAAAATTTGATTCATTTCCCCACGCCCCACCCCCGCCCCTAGACCAGTAAGGCACATGGGCTAAAAATCACTGCCCAGTCTCTGTGCTGATATGCTGCTTAATTGGGCCCAGGTCTCTTGCAGACTGCAGAACGTCAATATTTTCCACCACCTTATGCCTGCCTCTTCAGCCCTTTGCTCAAGGACAAAATGGGAGATTGATTTCTCAGGTCACCATATTGAATCAGAAGCTGGCACCGTGTTTGGAGGGATTATATAGAAGAATGCTAAGTGTACAATTTGGAAGTAACAAAATTATTCTCTTTTTAATGTAAAGCAATGTTCTTCCTGAGGAAGCTCTGTACCTGTGGACTTCGGAAGAGTAAAATATGTGAAAATTTTGTCTCCTTTTTTTTTTTTGTTATTTTTGTTATTTTTTAATTTTTTTTGTGGTACGCTGGGCTCTCACTGTTGTAGCCTCTCCCGTCGCGGAGCACAGGCTCCGGACGCGCAGGCTCAGTGGCCATTGGTCACAGGCCCAGCTGCTCCGCGGCATGTGGGATCTTCGCGGACCGGGGCACGAACCCGTGTCCCCTGCATCGGCAGGCAGACTCTCAACCACTGTGCCACCCGGGAAGCCCTATCTCCTTTTTTAGAATCATTTTTTAAAATAATAAATTTAGTAATAATATACTGAATACAGTAAAGGGCAGAGACAACACAATATCCCTGGCAAAGTCCTGAGGCCTAGGAGTAGCACGTGATAAGCAAAGGGATAATGCTAATTCGGGCATTCTCAAGCATGAAGAACCCTTGAATGCCATTACTGTTCATTCAGAACAAAGGTGCATCATGACCTTTTTTCTTTCTTCTTAGATTCCATATATATGTGTTAGCATACGGTATTTGTTTTTCTCCTTCTGACTTACTTCACTCTGTATGACAGACTACAGGTCTATCCACCTCACTACAAATAACTCAGTTTCATTTCTTTTTATGGCTGAGTAATATTCCATTGTATATATGTGCCACATCTTCTTTATCCATTCATCTGTCGATGGACACTTAGGTTTCTTCCATATCCAAGCTATTGTAAATAGTGCTGCAATGAACACTGTGGTACATGACTCCTTTTGAATTATGGTTTTCTCAGTATATATGCCCAGTAGTGGGATTGCTGGGTCATATGGTAGTTCTATTTTTAGTTTTTTAAGGAACATCCATACTATTCTCCATAGTGGCTGTATCAATTTACATTCCCACCAACAGTGCAAGAGGGTTCCCTTTTCTCCATACCCTCTCCAGCATTTATTGTTTGTAAATGTTTTGATGATGGCCATTCTGACTGGTGTGAGGTGATACCTCATTGTAATTTTGATTTTCATTTCTCTAATGATTAGTGATGCTGAGCATCCTTTCATGTGTTTGTTGGCAATCTGTATATCTTCTTTGAAGAAGGTCTGTTTAGGTCTTCTGACCATTTTTGGATTGGGTTGTTTGGTTTTTTTTTTTTTTTTGATATTGAACTGCGTGAGATGCTTGTAATTTTTGGAGATTAATCCTTGGTCAGTTGCTTCATTTGCAAATATTTTCTCCCATTCTGAGTGTTGTCTTTTGGTCTTTTTTATGGTATCCTTTGCTGTGCAAAAGCTTTTAAGTTTCATTAGCTCCCATTTGTTTATTTTTGTTTTTATTTCCATTTCTCTAGGAGGTAGGTCAAAAAGGATCTTGCTGTGATTTATGTCAGAGTGTTCTGCCTATGTTTTCCTCTAAGAGTTTGATGGTGTCTGGCCTTACATTTAGGTCTTGAATCCATTTTGAGTTTTTTTTTGTGTATGGTGTTAGGGAGTATTCTAATTTGATTCTTTTACATGTAGCTGTCCAGTTTTCCCAGCACCACTTATTGAAGAGGCTGTCTTTTCTCCACTGTATATTTTTGCCTCCTTTATAAAACATAAGGTGACCATATGTGTGTGGGTTTATCTCTGGGCTTTCTATCCTGTTCCATTGATCTATATTTCTGTTTTGGTACCAGTACCTTACAGCCTTGATTACTGTAGCTTTGTAGTATAGTCTGAAGTCCTGGAGCCTGATTTCTCCAGCTCTGTTTTTCTTTCTCAAGATTGCTTTGGCTATTCTGGGGTCTTTTGTGTTTGCATACAAATTGTGAAATTTTTTGTTCTAGTTTTGTGAAAAATGCCTTTGGTAGTTTGATGGGGGATTGCACTGAATCTGTAGCTTGCTTTGGGTAGTATATTCATGTTCACAATGTTGATTCTTCCCATCCAAGAACATGGTATATCTCTCCATCTGTTTGTATCATCTTTATTTTATTTTACTTTATTTTTTATTTTTATTTTTTTTTGCATTACGTGGGCCTCTCACTGTTGTGGCATCTCCCGTTGTGGCACAGGCTCTGGATGCACAGGCTCAGTGGCCATGGCTTATGGGTCTAGCTGCTCCACAGCATGTGATATCTTCCCGGACAGGGGCATGAACCCGTGTCCCCTGCATCGGCACGTGGACTCTCAACCACTGCACCAGTAGGGAAGACCCTCTATCATCTTTAATTTGATTCATCAGAGTCTAATAGTTTTCTGAGTACAGGTCTTTTACCTCCTTGGGTAGGTTTATTCCTAGGTATTTTATTCTTTTTGTTGCAGTGGTAAATGGGAGTGTTACCTTAATTTCTCTTTCAGATTTTTCAGCATTAGTGTATAGGAATGCAAGAGATTTCTGTGCATTAATTTTGTGTCCTGCTACATTACCAAATTCATTGATTAGCTCTAGCAGTTTTCTGGTAGCACCCTTAGGATTCTCTATGTATAGTATCATGTCATCTGCAAACAGTGACAACTTTACTTCTTTTCTGATTTGGATTCCTTTTATTTCTTTTTCTTCTCTGATTGCTTTGGCTAAAACTTCCAAAACTATGTTGAATAATAGTGGTGAGAGTGGCCATCCTTGTCTTGTTCTTGAGCTTAGTGGAAATGGTTTCAGTTTTTTACCATTGAGAACGCTGTTGGCTGTGGGTTTGTCATATATGGCCTTTATTATGTTGAGGTAAGTTCCCTCTATGCCTACCCTCTGGAGGGTTTTTACCATAAATCAGTGTTGAATTTTGTCAAAAGCTTTTTCTGCATCTGTTGAGATGATCATATTGTTTTTCTTCTTCAGTTTGTTAATATGGTTTATCACATTGATTGATTTGTGTGTATTGAAGAATCCTTGCATTCCTGGGATAAACCCCAGTTGATCATGGTGTATGATCCATTTAATGTGCTGTTGGATTCCTCATTTTCTTGAGGATTTTTGCATCTATGTTCATCAGTGATATTGGCCTGTAGCTTCCTTTCTTTGTGACATCTTTGTCTGGTTTTGGTATCAGGGTGATGGTGTCCTTGTAGAATGAGTTGGGGAGTGTTCCTCCCTCTGGAATATTTTGGAAGATTTTGAGAAAATAGGTGTTAGGTCATCTCTAAATGTTTGATAGAATTCACCTCTGAGGCCATCTGGTCCTGGGCTTTTGTTTGTTGGAAGATTTTTAATCACAGTATAATTTCAGTGCTTGTGATTGGTCTGTTTATATTTCCAATTTTTCCTGGTTTGGTCTCGGAAGGTTGTGCTTTTCTAAGAATTTGTCCATTTCTTCCATGTTGTCCATTTTTTTGGCATATAGTTTCTTGTAGTAATCTCTCATGATTCTTTGTATTACTGCAGTGTCAGTTGTTACTTCTCCTTTTTCATTTCTAATTCCATTGATTTGAGTTCTCTCCCTTTTTTTCATGATGAGTCTGGTTAGTGGTTTATCAATTTTGTTTATCACTCAAAGAACCAGCTTTTAGTTTTATTGATCTTTGCTATTGTTTTCTTCATTTCTTTTTCATTTATTTCTGATCTGATCTTTATGATTTCTTTCCCTTTTGCTAACTTTGGGTATTTTTGTTCTTCTTTCTCTTATTGCCTTAGGTGTAAGCTTAGGTTGTTCATTTGAGATGTTTCTTGTTTCTTAAGGACTTCCCTCTTAGAACTGCTTTTGCTGCATTCATTAGGTTTTTGGTCGTTGTGTTTTCATTGTCATTTGTTTCTGGGTATTTTTTGATTTTCTCTTTGATTTCTTCAGTGATCTCTTGGTTATTTAGTACTGCATTGTTTAGCCTCCGTGTGTTTGTATTTTGTACAGATTTTTTCCTGTAATTGATATCTAGTCTCATAGCATTGTTGTTATAAAATATACTTGATATGGTTTCAATATTCTTAAATTTACCAAGGCTTGATTTGTGACCTAAGATATGATCTACCCTGGAGAATGTTCCATAGGCACTTGAGAAGAAAGTGTGTTCTGTTGTTTTTGGATGGAATGTCCTATAAATATCAATTAAGCCCATCTTGTTCAATGTGTCATTTAAAGCTTGTGTTTCCGTATTTATTTTTGTTTTGGATGATCTGTCCATTGGTGAAAGTCGGGTGTTAAAGTAACCTACTATGATTGTATTACTGTCGATTTTCCCTTTTATGGTTGTTAGCATTTGCCTTATGTATTGAGGTGCTCCTATGTTGCATGTATAAATATTTACAATTGTTATATCTTCTTCTTGGATTAATCCTTTGATCTGTATTTAGTGTCCTTTGTCACTTTATTTTCAAGTCTTTATTTTAAATAGTCTTTACTTTAAATATTTATTTGTTTATTTGGTTGTGCTGGTCTTAATTGCAGCATGTATGCGGGATCTAGTTCCCTGACCAGGTATCGAACCCAGGCCCCCTGCATTGGGAGCACAGTGTCTTATCCACTGCGCCACCAGGGAAGTCCCATAGTCTTTACTTTAAAGTGTATTTTGTCTGATAAGAGAATTGCTACTCCAGCGTTCTTTTGATTTCCATTTGCATAAAATATTTTTCCATCTCTTCACATTCAGTCTGTATCTGTCCCTATGTGGGTCTCTTGTAGACAGCATATATATGGGTCTTGTTTTTTTATCCATTCAGCCAGTCTGTGTCTTTTGGTTGGAGCATTTAATCCATTTACATTTAAGGTAATTGTCAATATGTATGTTCCTATTACCATTTTCTTAACTGTTTTGGGTTTGTTATTGTAGGTCTTTTCCTACTCTTATTTTTCCTTCCAGAGAAGTTCCTTTAGCATTTCTTATAAAGCTGGTTCACTGGTGCTGAATTATCTTAGCTTTTGCTTGTCTGTAAAGGTTTTAATTTCATCATGGAATCTGAATGAGGTCCTTGCTGGGTAGAGTGTTCTTGGTTGTAGGTTTTTCCCTTTCATCACTTTAAATATATCCTACCAGTCCCTTCTGGCTTGCAGAGTTTCTGCTGAAAGATCAAGTTGTTTTTTCCTTGTTGCTTTTAATTTTTTCTTTGTGTTTAATTTTGGATAGTTTGATGTTATGTATATGGTGTTTTTCTCGGTTTATTTATCCTGTATGGGCCTCTCTGCACTTCCTGGACTTTATTGACTCTTTCCTTTCCCATATTAGGGAAGTTTTCAACTATAATCTCTTCAAATATTTTTTCAGTCCCTTTTATTTTCTCTTCTTCTGGGAGCCCCATAATTCGAATGTTGGTGCGTTTAATGTTGTCCCAGAGGTCTCTGAGACTGTCCTCAATTCTTTTCAGTCTTTTTTCTTTATTCTGCTCTGCTGTAGTTATTTCCACTATTTTATCTTCCAGGTCACTTATCCATTCTTCTGCCTCAGTTATTCTGCTATTGATTGCTTAGAATTTTTAATTTCATTTATTGTGTTCTTCATTATTGTTTGCTTGCTTTTTAGTTCTTCTAGGTCCTTGCTAAACGTCTCTTGTATTTTCTCCATTGTATTTCCAAGATTTTGTATCATCTTTACCATTATTACTCTGAATTCTTTTTCAGGTAGACTGCCTATTTCCTCTTCATTTGTTTGGTCTGGTGGGTTTTTACCTTGCTCCTTCATTTGCTGTGTGTTTCTCTGTCTTGTCATTTTGCTAACTTACTGTGTTTGGGGTCTCCTTTTCGCAGGCTGCAGGTTCGTAGTTCCCATTGTTTTGGTGTCTGCCCCCAGTGACTAAGCTTGGTTCAGTGGGTGGTGTAGGCTTCCTGGTGGAGGGGACTGGTGCCTGTGTTCTGGAGGATGTGGATGGATCTTGTCTTTCTGGTGGGCAGTATCATGTCTGGTGTTGTGTTTTGGGGTGTCTGTGACCTTCTTATGATTTTAGGCAGCCTTTCTGCTAATGGGTGTGGTTGTGTTCCTGTCTTGCTAGTTGTTTGGCATAAGGTGTTCAGCACTGTAGCTTGCTGGTTATTGAGTGGAGCTGGGTCTTAGCGTTGAGATGGAGATCTCTGGGAGAGCTTTCGCTGTTTGATATTACATGGAGCCTGGAAGTCTCTGTTGGACCAGTGTCCTGAACTCGGCTCTCCCACCTCAGAGGCACAGGCCTGACACACGGCCAGTGCACCATTATCCTGTCAGCACACAGCTCAGAAGAAAAGGGAGAAAAAAAAATTAAATAGTTATTAAAATAAAAAAATATTAAAAATAAAAATATTTAAAGTAATTTAAAAAAGGAAGAAAGAAGAGAGCAACCAAAGCAGAAAACGAATCCGCCACTGATAACAGTGCTAAAAACTATACTAAAAATAAATAAATAAATAAATAAAAAAGGATAGACAGAACCCTAGGACAAATGGTAAAAGCAAAGCTATACAGACAAAACCCCACAAAGGAGCATACACATACACACTCATAAAAAGAGAAAAAGGAAAAATATGTATATATATATATATATATATATATATGTCTTTATATATATATATATATATATATATATAAGAAAGAGTGCAGTCAAATTAATAAACAAATCTGCCAGTGATGATAAACTCTAAATAGTAAACTAAGATAAACATAAAACCAGAAAGAAATTAGATGCAGAAAGCAAACCCCAAGTCTACAGTTGCTCCCAAAGTCCACTGCCTCAATTTTGGGGTGATTAGTTGTCTATTCAGGTATTCCAGAGATGCAGGGTACATCAAGTTGATTGTGGAGATTTAATCTGCTGCTTCTGAGGCTGCTGGCAGAGATTTCACTTTCTCTTCTTTGTTCGCACAGCTCCTGGGGTTCAGCTTTGGATTTGGCCCCGCCTCTGCTTGTAGGTCACCTGAGGGCATCTGTTCTTTGCTCAAACAGGATGGAGTTAAAGTAATACCTGATTCCGGGGCTCTGGCTCTCTCAGGCCGGGGGGGGGGAGGGGTACGGAATGTGGGCCGAGCCTGTGGTGACAGAGGACAGTGTGACGTTGCAGCAGCATGAGGTGTGCTGTGTATTCTCCCGGGAAAGTTGTCCCTGGATCACGGGACCCTGGCAGTGGCGGGCTGCACAGGCTCCCGGGAGGGGAGGTGTGGAGAGTGACCTGTGCTTGCAGACAGGCTTCTTGGTGGCAGCAGCAGCAGCCTGAGCATCTCATGCCCATCTCTGGGGTCCATGCTGATAGCCACGGCTCGCACCCATCTCTGGAGTTCGTTTAGGCAGTGTTCTGAATCCCCTCTCCTCACGTACCCGGAAACAATGGTCTCTTGCCTCTTAGGCAGGTCCAGACCCTTTCCCAGACTCCCTTCCGGCCAGCTGTGGCGTATTAGCCCTCTTCAGGCTGTGTTCACGCCGCCAACCTCAGTCCTCTCCCTGGGATCCGACCGAAGCCCAAGCCTCAGCTCCGAGCCCCCGCCTGCCCTGGCAGGTGAGCAGACAAGCCTCTCAGGCTGGTGAGTGCTGGTCAGCACTGCTCCTCTGTGCGGGAATCTCTCCGCTTTGCCCTCCGCACCCCTGTTGTTGCGCTCTCCTCCACGGCTCCGAAGCTTCCCCCCTCCGCCACCCGCAGTCTCCACCCGCGAAGGGGCTTCTAGTGTGTGGAAACCTTTCCCCCTTCACATCTCCCTCCCACAGGTGCAGGTCCCATCCCTATTCTTTTGTCTTTGTTTTTTCTTTTGCCCTACCCAGGGACGTGGGGAGTTTCTTGCCTTTTGGGAAGTCTGAGGTCTTCTGCCAGTGTTCAGTGGGTGTTCTGTAGGGGTTGTTCCACATGTAGTTGTATTTCTGATGTATTTGTGGGGAGGAAGGTCATCTCCACCTCTTACTCTTTCTCCATCTTGAAGGTCCCTCTCATGACTCCAGTTTTAAATATGTATTTTAGGGGTGACTGGTAAACAGAATTTTCTAAATTTCTTTTGCCTCAACCTTCACAGTTAATGTAGAGTTATAAATGTACTTTTCAGAGGGAACACCAACTTTCCCCCAAATGAGAAAAAACTTCTCTTTCAACACCCCACAGCCTCCACCCTGCTGAACAACATATGTATTAGTTAGAGCAGCTTCAACTGCTATTACAAATAAGTCCCTCAATTTCAGGCCATTGGCAAATTAGAAGTTGGTGATAGTAAAATGTGGGTGTGCTTGGCCAGTTGGTTGCAATACTCCACATAGTGCTTCAGTGACCCAAGCACCTTCATTCATGTAGTTTTGACTCCCTTGGGGTCGCAAAGCTTCTTGCACCTAGCCTGAATATGAGAGAACAAAGGAGAAGATATATTTGCTTCTTAATTAACTTGACTTCGAATGAGTAACCCATATTGCTTATATCCCAGTTTCAAAAACTAGTTAAATGGTCCTACCTAGATGCAGGTATGGTTCTGCAATGAAATTCCTTTTTGGACGGACACCTCCCAGGAACAATTCCACCCAATGGTTGGGAACAGAAACAGCTGGTGGATAGTCAGTTGTCCTTTCTACTCCCGAATAAAAATAATTTCTCTTTATCTATTTATCACCAAAGTTTGGGAAATTCTTCATAGGGGGAAAATCGTGTTTTGCACTCTACAACATATTATAGAAAGATTCATGTTAATTTATTTCAGTTTTGAGTGTTTAGTAGATAGCAAGCAACATTTAAGTCATTATGAAGCTTTAATGCTAGTGTAATTTTGAATTAGAGTATAAAGTTTTATAAGAATTTTAAGTCTCCATTAAATGATGGAAACATTTCTTGCCTCTACCTTATTTTAATTTACAATTTGTATAACTTCTTAAAGACAAAGATTCTGCTCTCTAATAGAATAAAGGACTTCTTTTGCTTGATTCAATACTAATGTCTATGGTAAAACTGGAATTTTTTAAAGTAATTATGATTTTTAATTGAATTCTGAAGTCATGTCTTGAGGTATAGACATTTGTAATTTGGAGGGGAGGATATTTGCACAGCTTTCTAATTACCCTCCCATAATTATAAGAGCATATGCAAAGCAAATATAGGAAATTGTTACTTACATGTCTTACAAGCAACCTTGTTTTTTTATTTATCATATTCTCCTGATACTCAGCATGCTCTAATTAAATCATATTGTCCACTGCTGTGGTAATATTCCAGGTTCAGAAGAGTAGAAACTAGAACTAATAGAAATAGCACCAGCTCCTATGAAATGAACTTTTAGAGTGGTAGAGAGTAGCTCCAAAATCTGCCATACATTCTTTCTCCTGATGGAAATAGAATTAAATTGGTATGGAGGACACTTGATTTATCTCTCAGTTAAAGAATTGGGACTTTCAGGGAATTGTCATATTAGATTCTCTGCAAATAGGTTATTCTTGGCTAGTAAAATAGAAAACGTTTTAAGACCTCATTTATATGTCCTTCTGAAAGAAGACAACAAATAAATATATATAAGTTTTAATTTTCAGGATTAAAGTAAGTAGCCCAGGTCTCTCTAAAGATACAAATATATATTACACTTAGAAATTCATTTTAAAATAATAAGACATTGTTTTCATTCTCTGAGAGGAAATACTAGCGGGAAGGATTTAATCATAACTTTATTAAACTTGAATAATTTTCAAAATATTATATATTGATGTAATGAAAGTATTGCTTAACACCTAAAGGAGTTCTCTTTCTGCCCCTAACATTCAGAGATACTATGAGATATATATTATATGGGATAAACTCCTAATAATAGAAAAAATATATATAGTCATCAATATTAATCATATTCTCAAGTGAATATTTCATAAGAAACACAGAATATTGCATGTGCCTATATGCTAACATTGACAGCAAATCTACATGTAATTTGGAAAAAAAAGAATTTTGTCAAAAATATATATGACGTCACCTGCTGCTAAAAATTTTAATTTTGGTCTGAGATACAGAAATGGAAAAACCCAGTGGTTATTTCTAGGGAACCAATTCTGCGACCTCTACTGCTGAGATCCCTTGTGATGCCCTAGTTATGGCATTTCCCTGAGACTGATTTCTCCTCCCTTTGTTTAAATATATTATCCACCAACTACTACAGTAAAAACCCTCCTTTTCTTAACCTAATCTGTGTATCTGTATTTGCAAATAAACCATAAACATGAAACACACACACACACAAAATATATATATATGACAAATATTAAGATATGAAGATTTCTCTATCATGTACATTAATGATGTGTAGGGGAGACAAAACTTTACCTTCTTAGGGTCTCAGTCTGGGCCTGAGAATGAAATTGACACAAGACAGATTAACAGGAGAAAAGCATACAGATTTAATTAATGTAAAATTTACATGACATGGAAGTACTAATGAGGAAATGAAGACCCAAAGAAGTGGCAAAGTATAAATTCTTTTTTTTTTTTTTTTTTTTTTTTGCGGTATGCGGGCCTCTCACTGCTGTGGCCTCTCCCGTTGCGGAGCACAGGCTCCGGACGCGCAGGCTCAGCGGCCATGGCTCACGGGCTTAGTTGCTCCGCGGCACGTGGGATCTTCCCGGACCAGGGCACGAACCCGTGTCCCCTGCATCGGCAGGCGGATTCTCAACCACTGCGCCACCAGGGAAGCCCTATAAATTCTTTTATACTAGGTTAAAAAACAGAGACAATTGTGGAAGAGTAACTAAAAAATGTGGAGAGACTAAAAGAAGACAAGAACTATTTTAACAAGATCTATTTGTACAGAATTCTCTTAGCCTGGACCCTTTGTCTCTGGTGATAAGAATGTTTCCTTCCTCTTGTTGTGGGGAGGACCTCTTCCACATAGTTTTATCTCCTGTTTTTAGGAAGAAAAAGGGGAGGTTGGAGTGCCCTTCCTGTACCTACTCTTTTTAAAGTGCTTGTAGCTCAACATAATTCTTTTTTTTTTTTTTTTTTGTGGTACACGGGCCTCTCACTGTGGTGGACTTTCCCGCCACAGAGTACGGAGCACAGGCTCCAGACGCGCAGGCTCAGCGGCCATGGCTCACAGGCCCAGCCACTCCGCCGCATGCGGGATCTTCCCGGACCGGGGCACGAACCCACGTCCCCTGCATCAGCAGGCAGACTCCCAACCACTGCGCCACCAGGGAAGCCCTCAACATAATTCTTATGCCAAAATGGCACAATATATTCTGCCATCCTTCAGATGGTATTTCTTCATACTGTTGATGCTTAAATTTGCAATAACACCATTTTCACTGAGATGTCAATAAACAATATCTGTTATTGTAATATGTACATGGCGGTTTATGTAAACTTTCATTTTCCTTTAAAAGTATGCAGGTGAATTTATGATGTTATTAGTCTCTTCATACTAATTACAAATAATTCATTGAACATCAGGTTCTTGAATGTCAGGTGAAAAGTGCCTTTTTAATTCCTTAGGAAATAAGCAATAGGAATTATTTATTGCATTTTATTTTCTTATTTACTTTTCAAGTTAGACATTGTTTATTACTAGTCACATAAGAATTGTGAATTGTAGTTTCTATCATTTAAAATTATATAACACTTCTAAATCGTTTTTGGCTTTTATTTTAAACAGAGTTTATTATAACTATGATTCAGTTAGCAGTTCTTACAAGATTTGTTTGCTTTTCTCAGAATGATATTGGGGATTTAATTGGGAAAGGGGATATTTTTAATAAAGCAAGTTCTATTTCTTTGGCAAACAGTAGCTAATATAATTAGTAATATATGAATAGCGCTCATGAAGTATAAGTTCAAAGTTATTGTAGAGTCTTACTTGATTTGTTTTGTTATTCAATCAAAATTGAACCAAAAAAAATTGTAACCACTATGTACCTAGAACCATATTTTTCATGAATAATAGTGGCTTTTAAGTTTGTGATGTGTAAGGAGGAAAATATGATCAACATAAAATAAAAATTTAAGGTTATTTTAAATATTGCAAAATTCATTATATATATTTATATTTTGCAATGAATATATGCTAACTGGTGAATCAATCAAAATAGAATTAAAATTCAGAAATCATACAAACAAATAGTTGGGTTTATATACTTAGACCATGAAAAGAAAAAATTGATCCATAGTTCACTGTATTTTTACTCTATTAAATTTTTTTTTTAATCCTCAGTCTTTGAATATTTTAAGAGAAGTGCGTTTTATATATTCTTTTGGTCTCATTTTTCAAATCTACAGAAAACTGGAAGGAATAGTATAAATCAACACCTCCATACCTTCATCTGAATTCACTAATTTTCTACAGCCACATTTGGTGTCTGTCTGTCTTTCTCTGTATTATTAGCATTTTTTTTTTCCTTTTCTGGGAACATTTGGAAATTGCAGACATCCTGAAACTCTGCCTCTAAATATTTCCAAAATCCAAGACATTCTCTACATGAATGTCACACTGTCACACCCAAGAAGTTCAGCATTGATAAAATAATCTTATCTGGTCAACACCTCATATTTAAATCTCTGATTTCCAAATATTGTCCTTTAGAACTCTGGCTGCTTTTTTCCCCCAGGGTCCCATCAAGGATCACACTTTGCACTTAGTTGTTATGTCTTTTTAAAATCTAGAATAGCAGCCCCAAACCTACTTTTTCTTTCATGGCATTAATAATTTTTAAATGTCCAGGCCAGCTATTTTACTTAATGTCCACAATATGGATTTGTCTGACTGTTTCATCATATTTAGACTCAGGTTAAAAACCTTAGGCAAGGGCTTCCCTGGTGGCGCGGTGGTAGAGTCCGCCTGCCGATGCAGGGGACACGGGTTCGTGCCCCGGTCCGGGAAGATCCCACATGCCTCAGAGCAGCTAGGCCCGTGAGCAATGGCCGCTGAGCCTGTGCGTCCGGAGCCTGTGCTCCGCAATGGGAGAGACCACAGCAGTGAGAGGCCCGCGTACCGCAAAAAAAAAAAAAACCTTAGGCAAGAGACGTCCCTGGTTGTCCAGTTGGTAACACTCCATGCTCCCAATGCAAGGGGCCTGGGTTCCACCCCTGGTCGGGGAGCTAGGTTTCTCCATTGTAATGTTGCCACTTTTCATTTATTGTTAATAAGTGATACATGGGCTAATACTTTGTAACTATGTGAATAGCCTTTTCCCCAACCCAGTGATTTTAGATCCATTGATGATCCTTGTTTGAATAAATTATTACACTGATGGTTACAGTATGATCACTTTCTAATTCTGTTGTTCTTTTTATATTTATTTGTTTGCATAATTATGTAAAAAGAAGTTTTCCTCCCATCTGCACATTTTTAGTGTCACTTTGAACTTAGAGATTTTAAAAAATGCAATGTCTTTTAATATTTTTACACTCAGTATATCCAAAATTTAAATTATGACATGAACTTACAGTAGAATACTATATACCAGTCAGAATCAATGATCTCCAACACACAACAATATGAATAAATCTCACAAAAATTATACTGATTAAAATGAACCTGACACAAAAGAGTATTTTCTGTTTAATTCCATTTTATGAAGTAGCAAAACAAAACAAAATAAAAATACCTTTGCTGTTGGAAGTCAGGAGAGTGGTTACTCTTATTGATGTGTGAGTGTGGCTTCTAATGTACTTATAGTGTTCTGTTTCTTGATGTGAGTCTGGTTAAAAGAGTATGTTCTGATAATGAAAATTCACTAAGCAGTGCCCTTATTAAATGGGCCCTTTTCTGTTTAGGTGTCATACATCAACAAAGTTAGAAAAATTTGACCCAAATGTGCTCAATTGAGGTAGCTCCTTTGATTTTTTGATATAGTCCCACCTATCCTTAAGAAGTTCTTTGACTTTATGGCCCCAAAATATATTCCATTTTCTGCTTGTACTTTTACTGCTCAGGTTTGAAATCAGCATTTCTCCAGAGTCCTGTTTCCTTTTAGAAGCCAAGATCAGGGCACTGAGTATGCTAATTGCTATTAGAGTGGCATTATTTTTAGACTATTTCAATGATTAGAGAGATACACACACACACACACATTTGTGGGACTTTTTTGATAATTATTAGGTCATACTGATAACTCTAATTCAAATCCAGTAACAAGGCTTTTCTTGCCTTTTTTCATCTAATTTATATTTCCCTTTCGCACAGTGAGAACTTTACCCAGAACATCAATATTCCTACAATACACTCAAAACAGTTTTAGAATTATTCCACCAATATGACTACCAAAAAAAAAGCCTGCAGAGGAAAGTTCAAAGCCAATAGTCAGTGAGTTCCTTCTAACTTACCTGTTTCTCTCCCTACTGTTATTTTACTTCAGGTGTTTCCATTTTGTCAGGATATATTATTCTTTCACCTTGTCCCCACCTTTATTTTGGCCATAAATCTGAAACTAATGCAATAAATACTCAGCATTAGTGATTTGCCAAGTTATTCCAGATTGTCATTTAAATATACGAACTAAATTTTCTGATAGATTCCTCAGGAAAGACTTGAACTCCAGCATTCCCTGAATTCTTGAATGTTTAAACATGTTTTTGTATAGACTTGATGCTTGAAGGAAACACTGGCAAGATAATAAGGCCTTGGCTCATTCTTTCCTTAAGTTTTGTAAAATGTGTTAATTCAGTGCTATCTTGCTTTGTATGTTGCTGTTGAGAAATATGATGCCAACGTGATTTTCATCTCTTAATAACCAACTTGCTTGTTTTATTCACTGGCTCAGATTTTTTTCTTTATTTTTACATTCTAATGGTTCTATTAGAATATGTCTCAGAGTTGGCCTTTCAGGGTCAATTTTTCCAATTACACGTAGACTACATAAAAATGCTAAATTAGGGCTTCCCTGGTGGCGCAATGATTGAGAATCCGCCTGCCGATGCAGGGGACACGGGTTCGTGCCCCGGTCCGGGAAGATTCCACATGCCGCGGGGCGGCTGGGCCCGTGAGCCATGGCCGCTGAGCCTGCGCGTCCGGAGCCTGTGCTCCGCAACGGGAGAGGCCACAACAGTGAGAGGCCCGTGTACCGCAAAAAAAAAAAAAAAAAAAAAAGCTAAATTAGAGTTTCTTGTATTTCCAGAAAGATTTCTTAGATTACTATTTTAAATATCAGTTCTCTTTTTTTTGTTGTATTTTTTGTGTGCTTTTTAACCAGCATTTATTCTAGAACATTTGGAATTTATAAAGTATATTTATATGTAACCATCCAGTTCTCCAAGTTATTCGTCTGTTCTATTTGGCAATAATTAATCAATTGGAAATGGGATTTCTCATTCATACATCTTACTGGTAGCACAAAATCAGTGAGCTTTATCCACTATATCACTTTGGAAAGATGAACTGAGGTGAAATCTAATTAATATTTTAAGCAACACATCAGTTAGTCTCTATGGTCTTCCATATTTTATCTTGCTTCCCGACTGTCATCATTCATTACTTTCACACAGTGAGACCATGAGTATCAGAGGCAAAGGTGGGTCATGGTATCTTCTGATTAGGATCTAACAGATCAATGGCTATTAATCCAACCCTGCCACCCTCTATGTCTGTCTGGTAAACATACACCACATTACCATTCAGCAAGTACCTATTTGATAATTATTATCTAACACTATTTTCAATATTTAAAAAACTTACTTTCACTCTACATCCCCTTCCAGGTACTGTATCATTTCTCAACTACCCTTTCCAGCAAAATTTCTTTGAAGAATTTTTCATGTTTTCTACCTCCACTTCCTTCCCTTCCATAATCTTTTCATGGCAGTAAAATATATATAATATAGAATTCACCATTTTAACCAAGTTAAAGTGTACGGTTCAGTGGCATTTAGTATATTTACAGTGTTGTGCAAGTATCACTACTATCTAATTCTAGAACATTCTTATCACCCAAAAAGGAAAACTTATACCCATTCAGCTATTTCCCCCTATCCCATCCTCCCTCCAGCCTCTGGACACCCCTAATCTCTGGATTTTGCTTTTCTGGATATTTTATATAAATGGAATTATACAATATATGACCTTTTGTGCCTAATTCTTTAACTTAGCATAACATTTTCTAGGTTCATCCACATTGTAGTGTGTAGCTGTACTTCATTCCTTTTTGTGGATATATAATATTCCATTGTATGGATATACCACACATTGTTTAACCATTCATCAGTTGATGGACATTTGGATTGTTTCCACCTTTTGACTATCGTGAATAGTGTTGCTATGAACATTTGCATACAGGTATTTGTTTGAACACCTGTTTTTAATTCTTTGGGGTTTATACCTAGGAGCGGAATGACTGAGTCATATGGTAATTAGTGAGTAATAGCCAAACTCTTTCTCCAGTGTCTGTGCTACTTTGTATTCCTACCAGCAGTGTATTAGGGTTCCAATTTCTCTAGATCCTCACCACAACTAGTTATTTTCTGTTATTATTTCTTAATTCTATCAAGTCGATGTGAAATGGCATCTCATTGTGGTTTTGATTTGTATTTCTTTAATGGCATTGAGCATTTTTTCATATGCTTGTTGACCATTTATATCTCCTTTTTGGAGAATGTCTATTCACATACTTTGTCCATTTTTAATTGGGTTGTTTACCTTTTGTTGTTGAATTGTATGAATTCTTAATATATTATGGACACGAACCTTATCAGGTATATTATTTGTAAATATTTTCTCTACTTGGGTCATTCTTGACAAAGGATAGCACAGAACCTAAAAATCTCAAATGTTCTGATATTCAGTTGTGTGGGTTGAAAGTATAGCTTTTTAAAAATTTAGTTTGCCTATAAGCTTATTATTAGTAGAGATAAAAAATTTCAAATCCTTGAATTGTAGGCAATACTAGAGTCCATGTCTAATACTCAAATATTTCCCTAAATGTTGAAGTATTTACATGTGCAATTTAGTTCTCAGACTATTTGAAATAGTACCTTGGAACCACAATTAAAATAAATGTTAATGGGTTTAAGGAAGGATATTGCAATAGAAATTCAATGTCTTTGAATCTTTCCTGATTCCTGGACCTTTGTAAAATATATATTATTTAATTTTAATAGTACCAGGCTTGGAAACTTGGCCTTACATGTTTAACATTACAACTGACAGGTTGATTTATTTTGGAAGTGAGTAGATTCCTGACTTTTTTTTTTTTTTTTTTGTGGTACACGGGCCTCTCACCGTTGTGGCCTCTCCCATTGCGGAGCACAGGCTCCGGACGCACAGGCTCAGCGGCCATGGCTCATGGGTCCAGCCGCTTCGCGGCATGTGGGATCTTCCCGGACCGGGGCACGAACCCGTGTCCCCTGCATCGGCAGGTGGACTCTCAACCACTGTGCCACCAGGGAAGCCCGATTCCTAACATTTTTGTAAAATAAAGGTAGCCCATACAGAATTCTTATGAATGACCTAAAGAAGATGTGTCAGTTAGGGCCTAGCCAGGAGACAGAAATCACTCAGTAAATAGAGTGGAACATTTCAATATGAAGAATTATTATCTAATAATTAATTAATAGCAGGGAGTAACTACTAAGGGATAAATAGTTAATAGTTAACTAAATAACAGATTACAGCTTAGCAATAAAGTGAACTGAATAGAACACAAGAATAGCAGAGGTTAGGAGGAGCTACTACTTCTACAGCTGAGGCTAATACCCATGGAAAGAGAAGACTTGGAAGGAGGCCAACACTGACATCCAGACCCTGTTGGAGATGGTGTGGCTGTGGCCTACTTAATGACAGAGAATTTGCTGAAGTGCCACCAGCCAAGGTTGGCTGGAAACCACCTGTTGGGGCCCTAGTAAAACTAGTTGGGAATCAGCCCTCTGGGATGCTGGTGAAGCTCACTGGGAAGTCAGTGTCTGAGGTGCTAGTGAGATTTTGCATGGTGTTGGCAACACTTATTGGTGCATGAGTGCACCACACACATGAGTGCAAAATTGTTGTTTGCATGGTGCATACTTTTCCAGCTACTGCCCAAGGGTCAGGCTTCTAATTAGCCTGCATCTGGGAGCTGTCAGGGCACATCAATTGTAGTCCTTAGGAGCTTGAAAGGGTATGTGGGAACTCCTGTGCCTTCCCCTCCTGGCTTGCCTCAGTGATAAAATCAAGTCTCTAGCTTCTCCCTGAAAGGAGTTTGTTCAAACATATAGTGCCCCAACTTCAATGGCTACCACTCAAGGGGTTAGCTCCTAAATAACTTAGCTGAGGCAGCTGACTAAGCTCAGTGTTTGCAGTTTCCCTGGGTCCAAAGAGGTGGTTCTATATGGGTACACAGGCGCTCCCAGCAGCTGTTCACTCTGGCTCAGCATGGAGTATGTTAGGCAAAAATACCCATCTCCCATTTTCTACCTGGTAAAGGCTAGACTGCATATATCATATGCCAACTTTTTCATTTGCTGCCCAAACGTTGGGCTTCCAATTAGCCTGCTGTTGGAGCTGACAGGGCAGGCAATTAGTGGTCCTTCAGGAGCTTGAAGCTGCATGTGACATTTTCCCCACTTTGGGGCAATGATGGGACTTGCCATACTGTAATCTCCTGGGAGCCACTAAGAATAAGGACAGCTGTTAGGAAAATAACAAAAGTTTGAGTGGTACCCAGAATCTTGGGCTAGGCTGATTAGCATGTTTAATTTCCTACATGAGGCCATTCTGTTAAAACTGGGAGAGGTGGCTCTCTTATCAAATTCATAGAAACCAATGCAAAAACTCAAGGAAAATGAAGAGACAGGAGAATCTTTAAAAAAAAAAAAATCAGGGTTTCCCTGGTGGTGCAGTGATTGAGAGTCTGCCTGCCAATGCAGGGGACACGGGTTCGTGTCCTGGTCTGGGAAGATCCCACATGCCATGGAGCAGCTGGGCCCATGAGCCATAGCCACTGGGCCTGGGCATCCGGAGCCTGTGCTCCACAACAGGAGAGGCCACAACAGTGAGAGGCCCATGTACCACAAATAAATAAATACATAAATAAAATAAAATAAAAACAGCAAGGTAAATCTCCACAAACCAGCACAGTGAAGTGCTGACAAGTGACTTACCCAACAGAGAAATCAAAATAGTTGTCATAAAGATGCCCACCAAGGTCAGGAGAGCAACACATAAACAAAGACACTTGCAACAGAGATAGAAATATTTTAAAATACCAAACAGAAATCATAGAACTAAATAATACAATAACCGAATTGAAAAATTCAATAGGGGGGTTCAACAGTCAGACTAAATCAAACAGAAGAAAGGAACAGTTGACTCAAAGAATGTCAGAGGACATCATCCAATGAGAGGAGCAAAAAGAAAAATGAATAGAAAAGAGAAGATAGCATTGATAAAGATAAATATAGGGCTTCCCTGGTGTCATAGTGGTTGAGGGTCTGCCTGCCAATGCAGGGGACACAGGTTCGTGCCCCGGTCCGGGAAGATCCCACATGCCACGGAGCGGCTGGGCCTGTGAGCCATGGCCGCTGATCCTGTGCGTCTGGAGCCTGTGCTCCGCAATGGGAGAGGCCACAACAGTGAGAGGCCTGTGTACCACAAAAAAAAAAAAAAAAAAAAAAAAAAAAAGATAAATATATAGTCAAATTCCAAATACTGTCATATTGTAATGGTGGTGTATAAATCACATATAAGTCTATTACAAAGGTTAAAGGATAAACATATTAGAAATGACTATTATTATGAGAATTTGTTAATGGATATAGAATATAAAAATATTTACATTGTGACATCAAAAACATAAAATGTAGACAGGGTAGTACAAGTGTAGAGCTTTTGTATATTATCAAAGGTAAATTGTTATCAGCTTAAGATAACCATTATAGCTATACAATATTTATGTAAGCCTCATGGTAACTGTAAAGCAAAAACCTGTAATAGATAAGCAAAAGAGAAAAAGGATTTAAAACAGAAAGCCATCAAATAACAAAAGAAGAAAGGAATAAAGGAAACAATTAACAAAATGGCAATAGCAAGCCCTTACCTGTCAATAATATCTATAAATGTAAGTACATTAAATTCTCCTGTTGAAAGACATAGAGTGGCTGAATGAATGAATAAACAAGACCCAACTATATGCTTCATATAGGAGACTCATTCCAGGTTTAAAGACACCTATAGATTGGGATTGAAGGGATGGAAAAATATATTCCATGAAAATGGAAAACAAAAGAGAGCAGAGGTAGCTACACTGATACCAGACAAGATAGACTTTAAGTCAAAAAATGTAACAAGAGACAAGGAAGGACATTATTCTCAATTCATTAAGATTACATAACAATTGTAAATATTTATGCATCCAACATCAGAGCACCTAAGTATATAAAGCAAATATTTATTTACCTGAAGGGATAAATAGAAAGCAATACAATAATAGTAGGGGGCTTCAATACCACATCTTCAATAATGGATAGGTCATCCAGACAGACCATCAATAAAATAACATTGCACTTGAATTATACTTTAGAACAAATGGGCATAACAGACATGTACAAAAGATTTCATCCAACAGCAGCATAATACACATTCTTCTCAAGTGCATATGAATCATCCTCCAGGATAGATCATATGTTAGGTCAAAAGTCAAGTCTTAGAAAACTGAAGAAGATAGAAATCATATCAAGCTTCTTTTCTGACCACAGTGGCATGATACTAGAAATTAATAGTATGAAGAAAATTATAAAATTCACAAATATGTGAAGATTATACAACACACTCCTGAGCTACCAATGGTCAAAGAAAAAAATCAACAGGGAACTCAAAAATATCTTGACATAAATGAAAATGGAAACAACATATCAAAACTCATGGGATGCAGCAAAAACAGTTCTAAAAAGAGCATTTATTGTGATTAATGCCTATATTAAGAAAAACAAGATCTCAAGTAAACAAACATTATACTTCAAGGAAGTGGAAAAAAATACAAAGTCTAAAGTCAGTAGAAGGAAGGAAACAACAGAAATAAGAATAAAAATAAATGAAATAGAGATGAGGAAATACAATAGAAAAGATTTTAAAATAATTGCTTTTTTGAAATGATAAAATTAACAAATGTTTAGCTTAAAAAAGACAGAATAATCAAATAAAATCAGAAATGTAAGTGGAGACATGACAACTGATACCACAAAAACACAGAGGGTCATAGGAGACTACAGTCAGCAATTGTACACTAGCAAATTGGATAACCTAGAAGAAATGGATAAATTCAAGAAACATACAACCTTCTAGGACTGAATCATAAAGAAATAAAAAATCTGAATGGACAGATAATGAGTAAGGAGATTGAGTCAGTAATCTGCAATCTCCCAACAAAGAAACATCCAGGACCAGTCAGCTTCGTCAAACATTTAAAGAAGAATGTAACTCTACAAAACATTTAAATAAGAATTAATATCAATTCAACTCTTCCAAAAAGTTGAAGAGGAGGGAACACTATCTAACTTATTTTATGAGACCAACAGTACCCTGATACCAAAGCCAGACAAGTACACTACAAGAGAAGAAAGTCACAGGCCTGTAACCCTGATAAGAATAGATACAAAAGTCCTCTACAAAATATTAGCAGTAAATTAAATTAAAAACAAATTAAAAGGATCATACACCATGATCAAGTGAGATTTATCCTTTGAATGGAAGGGTGGATTAACATGCACAAATTAATAAATGTAATATACCACATTAACAAAATGAAAATGAAAATGATGTGGTTATCTTAAAATATGCAAAAAAAAGTATTTGACAAAATTCAACCTCCTTACATGATAAAAACTCAGCAAATTTGGTATAGAAGGAATGTACCATCTGTATGTATATGTCCATATATGTAACATATATGACAAACCCACAACTAACATCATATTCAATGGTGAAAAGCTGAAAGTTGTATCCTCTAGTTTAGGAACAAGTCAGGATTGCCTACTCTCACTAATTCTGTTCAACATAGTATTAGAAGTCCTAGCCAGAGAAATCAGGAAACACAAGGAAATAATATATCTAAATTAGAAAGAAAAGTGTATTTTTTCTTAAAACTGGTAAAATTTTGTAAAAATTACAAAATTGTCTTACTTACACATGATATGAACTTATATGTGGGAAACTTTAAAGTCTCCACCAAAAAAACCTGTTAGAACTAATAAACATTTATTTTTCAGGATAAAAATCAGCATATAAAAATCAGTCAAATTTTTATAAACTAATATGGACTATTCAAAAAAGAATTAAGAAAGGAAGCTCATTTACAATAGCATCAAAAACAATAAAATACTTAGGAATAAATTTAACCAAGGAGGTAAATGAACTGTACAATGAAAACTATAAAACACTGATGAAAGAAATTGAAGAAGGCACAAATAAATAGAAAATATCTCATCCTCATGAGTTGGAAGAGTTAAAATTGTTAAAATATCCATACTACCCAAAGTAAACTACAGATTCAATGAAACCCCTATCAAAATTCCAATGGCATTTTTTACAGGAAAAAACAACAACAACAAAATTAAACTAAAATTTGTTTCGAACTACAAAAGATCTTGAATACCTAAAGCAATATTAAGGAGACAAGCAAAGCTGGAGGCATCACACTGCCTGATTTCAAACTATTTTAAAAACCTATGCTTATCAAAACAGTATGGTACTGGAATAAAAACAGACACATAGATAAATAAATAGAACAGAATAGAGAGCCCAGAAATAATCTCATGCATATATGATCAACGAGGCACCAAGAATACACAACAGAGAAAGGATAATCTCTTCAATAAATGGTGTTAGGAAAACTGGATACCTACATGCAAAAGAATGAAATTGGATCCTTATCTTGCACCATACACAAAAATCAACCCAAAATATGTTAAAGACTTAAACATAAGACTTGAAACCATAAAACTCCTAGAAGAAAACATACTGGGAAAGCTCTTTGACGTTTGGTCTTGGAAATGATGTTTTGCATATGACACAAAAGAACAGGCAACAAAAGTAGACATAAACAAATTGTACTACATCAAGCTAAAAAGTTCTGTACCACAATGGAAACAATCAACAAAATGAAAAGGCAATATATGGAATGGGAGAAAATATTTGCCAACCAAATATCTGGTAAGGAGTTAATATTAAAGATAAACAAGGAATCCTTACAAATCAATAGCAAAAAAATAAATAACCTGATTTAAAAACAGGCAAAGAAACTGAATAGAATTTTTTCTAAATAAGGCATATAAATGACTGGCAGGTATATGAAAGATACTCAACATCATTTATCATCAGGAAAATACAAATCAAAACTACAATGAGCTATCACCTCACACCAGTTTAGGATAACTCTTATCAAAAATATAAAAGATTTTGGTGAGAATAGGGAAAAAAGGGGAACTCTTGTACACTGTTGGTGGGAATGTAAATTGATGCAGGCATTATGGAAAACAGTATGGAGTTTCCTCAAAAAATTAAAAATAGAACTGCCATATGATGCAACAGTCCCACTTCTGGTTATATATCAAAGGAAATGGAATCACCATCTTGGAGAGATATCTGCTTCCTATGTTCACTGCAACATAATTTCCAATAGCCAAGTTATGGAAACAGCATATGAGTCCACTGATGGATGAATGTATAAAGAAATTATGGTATAAATATACAATGGAAT
The DNA here is from genome assembly GCF_026419965.1 of Kogia breviceps. Classification (NCBI taxonomy): domain Eukaryota; kingdom Metazoa; phylum Chordata; class Mammalia; order Artiodactyla; family Physeteridae; genus Kogia; species Kogia breviceps. Next base: position 113,616,041 of record NC_081311.1, on the reverse strand, counting down.
ATTATTCAGCCATAAAAATAAGGAAACCCTGCCATTTACAACAACATGGATGAACCTGGAGGCATTATGCTAAAGAAAATAAGCCGGAGAGACAAATACAAGTACTATATGGTATTATTTATATGTGGAACCTCCCCCAAGTTTTTTTGAACTCACAGAAACAGAGGGTAGAAAAATGGTTATCAGGGTTTGGAGTATGAGGGAAATAGAGAGATGTTGGTCAAAGTGTACAAACTTTCAGTTAAATGATGTATAAGTTCTTAGGATCTAATGCACAGCATGATGACTGTAATTAGCACTATATAGTGTACTTGAAATTTGCTAAGAGATTACATCTAAAGTATTCTCAACACACACACATACACAAACGCACACACACAATGGTAAGTATATGAGGTGAAAGATGTGTTAATTAACTTGATTGTGGTCATCATTTCACAATGTGTGTGTATAAATCAAATCAGAACATTGTAAACTTTAAATATATGACGGTATTATCTGTCAGTTACACCTCAGTAAAGCTGGGAGAAAAATCAAGTTTCTCAGTTGCACTAGCCACATTTGGCTGCTCAATACCTACACATGACTAGTGGCTGCAGTAGATGACAGTGCAGATATAGACCATTTCCATCACTGCAAAAAGTTCTGTTGAACAGTGTGCTACTATAGAAAATTGGATGAATACCAGTTGTGGTCCAGACACTGAATGATTTTTGTTTCGTCTATATTTGATTAAATCTCCAACCAAACTTAATTTCTTATTTTCTTGCCTCCTTCAAGAGGAGTGTAACAAAATCCAATTGATGTTTCCTGTGAATTAAGCTTTGATTGTATGTTTAATATGTAGTTTTCTCATTTAAAGCTTTTAGGAAGTCTCTTCAATCTCTAAATAAGAGATTTCTATACATCAGTGATTACTTCGAAAGATGGGCCTCAAGCTGTTAGTTAGCAAAAGATGCTACTTCTGTTGACATTTTGCTCCTTATAAACACCTAAAGGTAGCTGCCGATATCATCAATTTTTATACATTTAGCCCTTGAGCATTATCATAATCCTCCACAATTGCTTTAAGAAATGAGAAAAACGTACATGGTAAAAATACTTAGTCTGCTTGACTTGACAAATCCAGTTTTAATTTACTGAAATCACATTTCCCCAGTCTTTCATTCAATAACAGAAACAGATCAGGTCAGTATTTTTTCCCCACTACTAGTCTGTTTATCAGCAATATCCATCAGCTCCATCCTTACTCCTTAGCTTTGTGAGTAAATCAAGTTTCTGTTGTCTGTTATTACACTGTACAAAAATGACAGGGTGGATTTTATCAAATTTGGAACAGCTGGAACTGAGGTGCAACAAGAGGCCCAGATGAATACTAATTTTGGAGAGACATGCTGTATGAATTTTGATGCTTTGAACAGAAAAACAAATAGTACTTTCAAATTTGAAATTCAAATCAAAAGTCACAAGTGCAGATGGTTCAAATTACAGAAGTGGGATTGTCAATCGGACTGCTTCTTACCCAGCTCTCTACTAGAGTACATACTCGAGTGACTATCACTAGAGATTTAGTTATTTAATGATGTTCAGAGATTTCTCAAGCAACTCATGCTGTAGTTACCCAAACTTCTTCCTATGGTCATAAAATAGATAAAGAAGGAAATGGGATATTTAATTTGTAGCATTTGTATAAAGACATTTCTATACAGGCATACCTTGTTTTATCACACTTTGATTTATTGCATTTTACAGATATTACATTTTTTTTATAAATTGAAAGTTTGTGGCAACCCTGTGTCGAGCAACTCTATGGGCACCATTTTTCCAACAGCATTTTCTAGCATCCTGTCTCATATTTGGTTATTCTTGTAATATTTCAAGCTTTGTCATTATTATTATATTTGTTATGGTGATCTGTGATTAGTGATCTTTGATATTTTTATTGCAGAAAGATTATCATTGGCTAAAGGCTCAGATAGTAATTAACCTTTTTTTAGCAATGAAGTATTTTTAATTAAGGTATGTACATTTTTAGACATAATACTGTTGCACATTTAATGGACTACAATACAGTATAAACATAACTTTTATATATACTCGAAAACCAAAAAATTAATGTGACTTACTTTGTTGCAATATTCACTTTATTGCTGTGGTCTGTAACCGAACCCTCAATATCTCCGAAGTATGCCTATAGTACCCCTTAAGGATTTGGCAGTCAGAATAGATGCTGGCAGAAGATGGTTCACAAGACTGGGAAGGACCACATTAAATGACTGCCTACTCAGGGATGATGGTTAGAAAATATCTGTGGACTAATGTTTCTACTCTTTCCCGCATCAGCTGCTATTTATTCCATTGGCAAAACCTGGGATGTCCAAATGAGCCTGACTTTCTTATCCTTCACACAGAGAATTAAATGTCAATTTGTGAGGCTTATCATGTTTCTCCTCTTTAAGTCATCTAACCAAATTTACACATACAGATGCAGACAAGTTATGTCCTGGAATTGAAGTAAATGGAGTATCACACAATGCTGTTCATGCTTGTCTGCATTGTGAGAAGAGTATTGTACCTAGAAAGAGGCTGTTTTCTATCACGGTATTGCTATATCAGTCCTATGAAAAAAATGACTTAGAGGCAGTGTATTATAAATCTCATTGTAAGTATAACACACATAAAAAAGTAAATGCTGACACTTTAAAACTGAATAGTAAATGTCTGGATAATGGCATTTCCCTCTAGTTTCCTCTGATTTGTAAGCTCTCAAAAGTGAGTGATTCTGACAGATTAAGGAATCTTAAGCTTTATATAAGTTCATAATATATTTATTCGAAAACATGGACTGTAGTAGAAATAGTCATTTCTATAGATACGATCTTCTTTTCCATAAGAGAAGATATGTTTAGGAAAATTAATTTGGCACCAGTGTAGTCAAAGGTAGATGTTTTAAAACAAAAAGTAAACCTTTAGAGCATCCTATATCTACCTCTCATCTCAGAACAGAAAACCAAAATTCAAAGAAGTTGAGTAAATTTCACAGTATATCAATGAAGTTAGAGATCAGTATTGCTAGGACTGGATCCTAAAACTTTATCTTTGCCAGATGCTTTCTATTAGACTTTGTTTCTTCTATATCTGAAACAGTCTTAAATTATTTCCTTTAAGAATCTTCCATTCCTAAGTTTTATGTAACAGTCCTTCTCAATGACTAGTAGATATGTTAGGGCCACTTATGTTGACCTCAGGGATACCAAGGGGCCTAATGGAAGTAGGGATCCATGAAAAACTTATTTCCCTCCTTATCCATCCCTCCACAGATACCCCAGGCAAAAACTCTGACTTTGGGTCCTTCCTACCCCCTCCCCTCCCCTCCCCTCCCCTCCTCTTCTCTCCTCTCCTCTCCTCTCCCTTCCTCTCCTTTCTTTTCATTTCTTTTTTATTTCCTCTCCTTCTTCCTTTCCCTCTCTTTTACATCTTTCCCATCTATTAAATACCAGCTAGCATCGTGTTAGGTCCTAAAATATGAAGAAGTCAAAACATATTCTCTGTTCCTATGGAATTAACAGTCTCCTGAAAGTTTTACTGGCAAAATGACTATGGATCAAATAGTACTAATATTGTAGTATTTTATATTAATTTATTTAGTTACTTATTTTTATTATCTTTTATTTTTTTCGGCTTTACTGAAGTATAATTGACATGAAAAATTGTAAGATAGTTAAGGGATACATCACGGTGATTTGATACATATAAACATTGTGAGAGGATTTCCCCCATCAGTTAAATAGCACAACCATCACCTCACATATTTATCTTTTTGTTTTTGATGCGAACATTTAAATTCTACTCTCTTAGCAAATTTCAATTATATAGTATGGTATTATCACCATGTTTTATATTAGATCCTCAGGTCATGTTCATCTATATGATGAAAGCTTGTCTCCTTTTACAAACCTCTCCCTGTTTTCCCCAAACCTCCCAGTCCCTGGCAACTACTTTTCTACCCTCGTTTCTATGAGTCAGACTTTTTTTCAGATTTCACATAAGTGATACCATGTAGTATTTGTCTTTCTCTGTCTAGCTTATTTCACTTAGCACAGTGCCCTCAAAGTCCAAAGTCCATTCAGGTCCTAAGAAATGGCCGGATTTCCTTCTTTTTCATGGCTGAATAGTATTCCACTGTGTGTGTGTGTGTGTGTGTGTGTGTGTGTGTGTGTGTGTGTGTGTGTGTGTGAGACATCTTTATTCATTCATCCATTGATGGACACTTAGGTTGCTTCCATATTTTAAAGTTCATTTACTGAAATTACTGTCCTGTCATTTTCTAACTTTATTGAACAAATGATGTCTCCTTTATATATATCAATTTTACTATAGGTGAATGAATATGAAGACTATGACCTCCTCACATTGCTATTAACTGATATATTTTAGAATCTATGAAGTTTGGTAGTTATTTTTACTGCTATAGTTTATTGTTATTCACAAATAAATTAAAATATTATTTTTCATATCTGACCATATTAACTGGAAAATAATCAAGAGGTTATAGATTCTAAGGAGACATTATAACAATGAAGAATTGGGGAAGAAATTTTTTTTTTCTCTCAATTTTGAACTTTTTGCAGAGACTTAATGAATGGAAGCACAATATTCTACATATTTGTTGAGAGAAGGGATTTCCATTCATACAGCAAAGTAAACGTATTTTGAAAGTCTTGATAGAGCTGTCTCTATGGATAGAAACATGGCCCATGTTTCTACCGCTTCCCGGTTGGTTACTAAAATCTTCAGGAACACAACTGTGCACCTGTCCCTGTTCTTCAGCGCTGTTCAATTGAATTAAATAAAGAATCATTTTTCATTGTCAGAAATGGTGAAGCCAAAATGGGAAAGCTTTAAATTTATATCCATGGTGCCATAAGGTTTGAGTTTAGTCAAATCCAGAAGAACACAACACATTTTATTGGAAGACAACTTAGTGTAGAGGTAAAACTGAATTCTGAGATCTGAATTCACATCCCAGATCTACCACATCTTTCCAGTATGACCTCAGATTAACTCATTTAAACTGTCTCAGTGTCAGGATACCATCTGAAAAGTGAAAATAAGATCTGTCTCATAGGATTAAGTTTGAGATTAAATAGGGGAATTCATATGTAAAATTCTGAGCACAGCACTTAGTAGGCATCTGACAATGCAGTTCCCCATCAATGTCTTCACCTCTCCTTTTTGGACTAAATTTCGACTTATGATACAGCCTTGTTAAGTCCTGATGAGTCCTTTCATAAATTCCTTGGAAGACATAGTTCACATTGTAATTAATCAAAAATAGAGCAGTAAAGAAGGAGACACATAGTAACAATGCAGAGGAAGAAAAAAAAAAAAAACAAACGAGGCCAAAAAATCTTGGGTATAGAAAGATAACGCCTCTTTTCCTAGGGCTTCTTTAGTCTGGTGGAAAGATGATGTTTCATATGTAAGATGAAGACATCTGAATTATTTTAATGATCCAGATTTTCATTAGCAAAAGGAAGGTGACCTACAAATACTGCAAATATACAGAAATAAAGAAACTGTTTTGACATGTGCTGTATTAATGGTACACCACCACATTCTTCCCCTTTAATAAGTTTTTTTGTTCTCTCATGATTTTAACACAAAACAAATTAGGTTGGGTAGAAGAAAGAATGCATCCTTGCTTTAATAACGTTTGAACACTGTTGAGTGCACATTGCAGACTCCTTTCTAGCTTGTTTTGGGCCTTTTCTCAGATCTCTAGGGAATTAAATGAGACAGCAATATAAATATTGGTGTTGTGATAATTATGAACAGGTTTTATCAAAGCAGACATTTTATAATAAACAAGATACACATTTCTAATCCTAGGAAATTAAAAGTAGTTTCTATTGTTCCATGAACTTGGGTAGTTAATTATCAGTTTTAATCTCAAAAGCGTATTTTAAATGAATTAAAATGCAGTTTGGTTCTTCAGCACAAACAGCCCTGCTAACCTCTTTAATCATTCACAATAATTACATGACTCATCTTTTATACTTGGAACTGGTCAGGCAGATTTTCCTTACACTTGATTGCTTACCCCAAACATAACTTTCTCATTCTTGGTATAGTTGCTCTTTAACCAAAACACTGAAATCCCATAGCCTACAGTCTCATGCTTATTATTGGCATTGAAGTTCTCTCTTTGTTGACAACTGTTTTCATTTGGAAATTCTGAAAGGTACCTAAGCTAAGATTGTATGTTTATATTAAACTGGGTCAACTACTTTGGCACTTTAGATTAAGGACATATATCATTTTGGACTCTTTGGATAGCCGTGGACTTCCTCCTCATAAATTCATTAGTTTTTATGAAGCACCAAGTGCGTCATCATGCCAAATCTATAGAACTTTCAATATGGTGGAAGGTGGTGTAGAGTGGGAAAACAATGAAACCTGAAATCAGATAAGTTTAGTTTTGATTTATAGGTCAACAAGGAACAGCCACTTGTTGATACTTCTGGATATGACTTTGGATACTTCTGTAAGACATAGTTTCATTATCCTTAAAATAGAGGCAAGTGGTGCCCAGTCACATTGTTTATATAATGATTTAGTGATATGACAGACTCCTAAATAAAAATTATTTGATCTCCTATCACAAAACAAACAGAGCAATTTACCTGCACTACAAGAGGTACTAGTCTATGGGAAGACATAATTGACAAATGGATGATATAAATAAAATTTAAACCTGAAACTACATTGTACTGATCTCAGCTTATATGCCTCCTTCTCAGCCAGGCCTTCCTCAACAACTCTATCTAAGGTAGCTCCTTTGGTACTCTCCTTTCCAGCCTTTCTTTTCATCTTATAACTTAACCATCATCAGAAAGTGTGTCACATTTGCTTTATAACTGTTTCCCTACCAGAACATAAACTCCGAGAGAAAAGAGTGTGTAATTTTTCCAAAACAATGCTCATTGCCTACAGATGCCTGGCATATTGTAGGAGCACAATAAATGTTTGTTGGGTAAATCAATTCATGGATGAATATCTAACTGATTAAAAAAAAAAAAAAACAAAACACTGTATTTGGTGCTGCAGCAGTTTAAATATGAATATTGAAGGTAAATATGTAAGTATTTAAACTGGAGCTAAAAGTAGCTTCTAATCCATTAGGCAGCATAAGACAGGTGAAACAAATAAAATAGAAAGAAATTAAGCTCACCACCATATTTCAGGTGCTAAGAATGATACCGCTTACTAATAAGAGAGAGCACATGAATAAGAAGGTGTATTCAGCCAGTCTGAAACCATCAATTAGTTTTATTATGGTGATGATTACCGATATCAGGGTGCAGGAGTATAGGGTTATATTTCTCCAGTCTCTAAGAGAATGCATCAGTAGTATATTTTTATTTTTGTTGTAATCTCAAAATCAACATAAATTTATTCCAAGTTATTCGTGTGGCCATATTATAACCAAGTGTTTCCACATGATTTTGGTGGTTGAAACTTTATTTGCATTTATGATAATATGAGCATCCAACTCTAGTAAATTAATGTTGTAAGTGAATGAGACAACTATAGCAGTGGGGTTAATGTGTCAATAATGCCTATTAGCCAAATGAAGTTTCAGATAAGTGTCTATAGGGAAATTAGAGGGACAAGAGGTGAGGTAGACTTACAAACTCAAAGAAACATATTATGGCAGTTAATTGATATTCTCATCTCCTGGTGAGGTTTTGTATCAGCAACATATTATCAATTCACATACCATTTTAGTACCATTTTAAACGTTATATTTTGCACTTTAGTTTGCATTCATTTCCAAATTTGTTTTGGCTCACAACCATATAGCTATCAACATAAGCATTTTATATCTAGGGTTGTACATGTTTCAGTTACAATATGAAAAATAATTTCATTCAAAACTGGAAATCTCTAGTTTTGTTTTTCCATTAAAAGAGTTTAATATGTTTGAAACATTTGAGAAATAATGGTAGACAATTCTATTTTGGCCCTCTTTACCATCTCCTACAACAATTTTTGAGCCTCTACATGTTGCTGGTGAAAACTGTTAGTGGCGGTAGAAAAGGGAATGGGGGAAAGAGCTAGTCAGGAAGTGGAGAAGTCTTTGTTGCTTGCCGTGGAGTGGTTTCCAGCTCTGGAGACTGGAAATGGTCAGGCCATCTGCCAAAATATAGAAATACTATGTTGGGGGATTTAAACTAATTAGTTCTGTTTGGTGCATGTTGAGGGTGAGGCTCTAATAGATTTCCAGATAGAATCCTGTAAAACTAAGATTCAAGAAAGAGGAATTAGGATTTAAGAAGAGAGGGTTTAAGGGGCATTTGTGAAAAGAAGGCAGTTGAGCTCATGGCACTAGATGAACTTTTCAAAGAGCGCCAAAGGCAGAACTTTGATGAAAACTGCACTCATGGATGTGAATGAGAAAAAGTAAATTAAATTGCCAGACATTTTTATTCAGAATTTTTATCCACTTTAGGAATTTTTACATGTTATTTTAAAAGTTACCATATACAATGTTACTTTTTAGAGCACAATATAAAATCTGTTTACCTAGAGGAAAGCAAGGAGAAAAATTGTGTGGGATGAGAAGTGGCATTTGAAATGGGAAAGGATTAATGTAAGAGAAAGAGAAACAGAGACTATATCAAGGACATATGACCGTACAGACTGACGCTAGGCCAGCCTTTACTTACCTAAAGACTTGTTTTTTTCTGTAGAATGTAAATAATATTTATCTTTTCAGGTTGCCATAAAGATCAAATGTAATGATACATATCAAAATGCTCTGGAAAATCATCATTACTGTAGAAACATTTGCTAGAATTTTCTCTGGGCAAGCTTATTTTTTTTTAATAGATGCAGAAAAACCTTTTGACAAATTCAACTTCATTTTATGATACAAACTACTGAGTCCAACATTTGACCTCCTAATGTCAGACGTGAGGTGTGTGGGAGTCTTCTTGGTGGAGAATACCTCAGAATACTTACATCTAGCTTTAACACTGGACCACAACATTGATACTTACAGTGATCCACAGAACAGGACCTGCAGCATCAACATAGGCTACGAGCTAGTTATAAGTTCAGAATTTCTGACACCACCCTAGACCTGCCAGAGTCAGAATCTGCATCTGAACAAGAGCCCCAAGCGATTCATATTGACACTGATGTTGGAGAAATTCTGGTCTAGAATAGTGTTTCTCAGTCTTCCTACTATTGACATTTGGATAATTCTTTGTGGCGGGGACATGGTGTGCATTGTAGGATGTGTAGCAGCATCCCTGGCCTCAACCCATTAAGTGGTAACAATACTTTCCCAATTGTGACAACCAAAAATTTCTCTGGACAAAAATAGCTAAGTGTCCCTGCAGGCAGAATCACCCCTGGTGTAAACCATTGGTCTAGAGCATGAGAGCTGGAAATAACTTGGAGTGTCAATAAGAAGCCATCCCTTAGTCATGAATTTAGGAAGATCACTTTACCTTTCTGAGCCCCGTTTCTGCAAATGTAGAATGAGGTTCACAGTAGCACTGACTACATAGAATGGACTTTTGTAGAAATTAAATGAGACAGTCCATATAAGAATCTAAGTTTGTCAATGGTGCTTAAAAATATTTAAATATATCTTATAATTAACTAACATTTTTTTTCAAATGAAGGAATAAATAACAGGTCTTAATTTGAGTTAAAAGCACAAAATTGTGTTAAACTTGTCAAAAACATCATGAAGCCAAACGTTACAGTATACATGATTTTATAGCAAAGAAGCACACCTCTCTCCCTTGTTGAAGAGGAGAATACTAATTTTCTAGAGATATTGGTAGGTGTTTCCTGTCACAAGTCAATACTTTGGAGGTCCATGGGACTTAGTCAACAAAGGCTATCAGTCTTGGAATTGGAGCAAACATCAAATCAAGGTTGGGATTAGGTGTAAGGAGATGAGACCTCTGGAAGGCAGGAGAGTTCATGGAGAAGGAGGAATAAAGACTGGATTCACCTGACTTCTAATCTGGTCTCTTGGGAGCAGAGAATCAACAAGAATAATTTCCTTTGTGTACAGACCAGTGTCCCACCAGGAGAGCATGTGCTCAGAGGTGGGAGTAACAAGGGAAACAGTGCAGCCTATCAAGCAGCCTAGGGAACTATAACTACCCCCTCTGCTTCAGCCCCACAGTGTGTGCATCCCTGGAGCTGGACAAGACTTGCTTGTCGCTTTTGGAATCCTTATCATAGCTCAGGAACCAGTGTTTTACTCCTCCCCACTGGCATGTGTGGGAACAGAGCTGCAGACTTCATTATCAACCTTCCAGGGAAAAATTCAGATTTCACACTGGGAATTTCCTCTCAGAGATGCCATTCAGATAAGTCTGAGAGCTCAGTAGGTACCTGAGGAAAGTTTCAGAGGGAAATGAACCTGAGAACTTTTACCTAAGCTCACCTGAGAGCCAAGCAACCCTAGCGCGAGACGAGAAATTGTCATGTTTGTTTGCTAAGTAGACTAATTAATCTATAATTCATATTTGCTAGGTATACTAATTAATCTATAATTAATATATATAATAAGATAAAGAGAGAAGTGTTCTTTGATCTCAGAAATACAAGGATCATTGTTACAACTAAGTGATAAAAAAGACAGTCCAATGCAATGAGAGTGAAGAACAAATGAGTTCCAGTACAATTAGAACATATCTGAGGAGTTTTATAGCTAACAGGAGTGATTAGAGTATTAGGTTTGGAAGTATGAGCAGTAAAGTGAGGGCATTTTTTTAGTGTTTAAGATGGAATGTATTTAACCATGTTTTTGTATTTATTGCAAAGACCCAGATCAAGGGAGGTACATAATATGTTGCAATAGCAATTACTGAGAACAGATTTCACAGTGGTCTGACATGTTGGATATTCACATGGGAAAAAAATCTACTTAATATTGCAAAAAGGGGTACACTAACAACCTTTGCAATTGTTTCATTAGCTAGAGGTGGGGAAGCAATGGAGACATTTGGAAAGTAGAAGAAAAAATTCAGCCACGTCTTATCACCATTGATAACTATTCATTTACTACAGGAAGGAATTATGCTATGCTTTCTATGTATATTGACTAAATCTGCTAAGCATCTCAAGGCAATGAACACCTCTGTTCTGGGCAAGCTTTTTTAACTGATACATTGCCATGCAAACATTTTCCTTAGTGTTTCATTATTTCTATTTCTATTTTTACCATCTAATTATTTTTCAACATTTAATATTCATGAACATCAAGAATATTCTATATCATCTGCTTTTATTATATAGATCGCACAATGTGAATTACACAACATGGTGAAGCCATTAACTCCATTAACTAGAAAAGTGGCTCAAGTTTGAAATATAGATGATTTGTAAGTGGTAGGAGGAAGAACAGTAAAGGTAAATTGCTTCTCCTTGCCATGTTAAAAAAAACCCTAACTCAGACATTTTAGGAAGCTTAAAGAATTAAATAATTTAGTTACATTGAATTTTTACAGCCAAGATGACTAATTCTATCAATATGGTAGAATTACATAAGAATTTGACATGTACTGAATATAAAACAGAAATAAAGTGAGTATAGCCTTACTGGAGAAATAGCTAACTTTTCAGACAGTGGTGCACAATTACCAGAACATATATCTGATTTTTGAAAGCCCATCTAAATTTGTTTTTAAGTTTTAGCAGTCATCATTACACAGGATAAATTGAGGGATGGATGAAAATATGGGAATATAGCATTATTGTAGAGTCAGGGTGCTGGTTTCAAAACATGTATGATATATGTATGAAACATTTTTTTGTTTGTTTTTAAGAAAACAAACATATAAATAAGAAGCACAAGCCTACTTGACATTTAGTTATAAATTCTAACATTTTGAAGCATTATGTTCTTATACTAAAATGAAAAGGATGGGTAAGTACTGCACATTGTGAGAGAAATGCAGATAAAAAGAATCTCACACAAAACACCTGCCAACTTCCCTTTTCCACTATTGTGTTTTAGAAGTAATATCCATACTGAAAATACACTTTTAAAATCTTCCCGCTACTAGCCTCCCCACACACACACAATTTATGAACTAACTTGGCAAACGATTTGAGGAAGAAATTCTGTATTTCCCTTCCTAAGTTATTAATATTTATCATGTTTAACAAAAAATCTGAAAGATAATTTTATAAATTTATAAAATTTATAAAATTCCATTTCCTGTTGATCTTCATCTTAAATATGAATGTATTTGTGACCCTAGAATGCTAAGCCGATGACACAATGCCTTCAAACAGCTCCCAGAATATTTTCAGGAGGTAGAGATAGGAGAAGGAAGAGAGTGCTACCGAGGTTACTAGTTCCCATCTCACCCCAGGAAGCAGTGCAGCATGTTTCAGACAATTAGAGTGCACAGGAAAAAAAAAAAAAAAAAAAAAAGGAAGAAAGCACAGCATGATAAATATTAGGAATATGTAAAGGGAAAACAATTATCTGACAGAAAAAAAACAATATATCTCAGTAAGTTGGGTTTTTTTTTTTGTCTTTTCAGCATTAGCTCAAGGTTATGGAAGGGTTTGGAAAGCAAAAAAAGGAAGGCTTCCTTCGTAGCAAGGTGGATTAAATTATCACTAGAGAGGGAGAAAAAGAAGGTAATCTTGAATGACTGGCTCTTCTGCTAGAAATTATTCTGGAGGCTTTTTCTGATCTTCTGTCTGTCTATGCCTCCTTTTATCCTGCCTAACCCCTTGTCTACCTCTGATCACGGCCCTTTGTTTGTTTATTCTCTTCCTCTGTCTTATGTTTTGATAATAATAATTGTCTTCATTTCTTATAGTTATGTCATCTTGAGGAAATTTCTTAATCTCTTAGAGTCCCAGATTCCTCATTCATAAAGGCTCATGACAAACTGTAGCATAGTCTGTTGGTAGTAGTATACAAAACACATAGTTTGATGCCTGACATATTTACTGGTACATGATTTATTATGTGTTGGGAAATTGGTGTGCACTTTATTATTATTATTGTACAGTGTACCAAGCCAACATCCAAATTAAAAATAATAGCAGTACTTCCAATCAGTAAGCTCTCTCAGAAAGAAAAGGAGACTTTTTAATTTATCCTTAAATTTGTGTCTATGGCTGTGTCTGCTTCTGTATTTTCATTTGACTCTATATCTATACTTGCATCTATTTTTATGTATCTGAATTGGTATCAACATGAATTCACTCATTAAAAACATGTATTTAATCACTTGTATCAGGCAGCGTACTAAACATTGGAGATGCAAGTGACAAGTGATTTGTAACTTAAGGTATTTACAGTATAGAAAGAAGAAATAGATAAATAACTATATGCTATAAATTATGGAAGTTTATAAGATGAAAGTCAATAAAAATTACAGTGTGGATACAAACAAACAAACAAAAATGATCTGTTCTACATGAGAGTGAGAGTAAATGTCAGCTAGAAAAGCTACCCAAAGGATCTGAGTTACTAAAACTTGACAGTCAAAATATAATGCACATTTTTTTCTGATCATCCTAAATATAAGATAACAGTGAAAGGATAAAGGCACAGCCAAAATTAGAAGAAGGGTTTGAATTAGGTTACCTACTTAAGTTATTTCTAACTATATTTCACAATTAGATGTGAAGATGTTGCTTTGACCCCAAATTCAACCAGTAGTCACTTTTTAACTTATTTCTGTAGGACAGATATTGTGCTAGGGAATAAAAAGATGGGAAAATCTGCATTTTTATTCAAGGATCTTAAGTATAATGTGGAAGATATATGTACAGATAATAATTTAGTTTTACATGTAATAATATAGATAGTACAAGATGGGAAGTGGTTTATTTTCCTCTGGGACAGGAAATAGGGTTAAGGTACACGTAAAGTAGGCTTTGAATCTACGTCTTAATAGGTGAAGAGCATTCTCCTGTGCAAGGGTGCAGAGACGACCAGTGTCATTAAGTCTGGAGAAGTGGGCAGTGGCTGTCAAGTTTGTGAATGCTTTGTATGTGTCAAGGAATTTGAATTTCACTTGGTAGAAAATAAGACTTATTTGCCAGGTTGTTTTGTTCTGTTTTGTTTTTAAAGGCCAGAAATGATATGCATTTTCTAAAATGGGGAGGGAAGAGAATGGAGGAAAGAAAACTAGTTAGGAATCGACTGCAATATTCCAATTGTGATAGTGAAGGCTTGAGATAATATCGTGTGCATGAAAGGGAAAAATAACTGGAAGTGGAGGCTGAGGAAGAAGCAATAATGAAAGTTGACTTTTCTATTTCTAATAAGAGATCAGGCAGCAACTATTGCAAGAAGAAGCAATTTAGGGCAGAAAAATAACTCTGGTTGAATGGCTCTTACATAACAGGCCCTGTGGTAAGTGATTTATGTGTACCTTTGAAGACAGCCACGCAAATAATCTAGAAATGTAGAGAATAATTTTCCTAACTCACAACTGAGGATATTGTAGTCCAGGCCACGTAACTAACAGGGATTCAAACCCCAGCCACTGGCTCCATACTCTTCCTACTTTACGCCACACTAAGCAAATTTAAACATCATAAGCAAAGAAACAAATAAACCATCGTAAATCTGAACAAAATGCCAGGCTTAACAAGAACTAATGGGAGATCGCTGAAATGGGGAGCAAGATCTGATTTTCAGCATGAACCTCAAGATGTACCCAACTCTGTATTTTGGGTACTATTGCAAAAGAAGTGAAATCCATTTAGTAATAACATCTACTCTCTATTCTAATGTGCATCTCCGTGCCCTATTTGCCATGTTTTTGCGCTTTGGGTTTTCACCTTAAAAAAAAATTGTGAAAAATGTCAATTCTTCCGGAGAATAGTAACAAAAATAAAGACTGGATAACTTGGTTCTTTGAGGAGAGGGCTGAAGTTTTTTTGAGTTCAGCTTTGAGAAGTAGTGGCAGAGGAGTGATCTGTTTATTGCTTTCAAACACTTTAATGGTTGTTAGGTGAACTATGTTTAATGTGGTTCTCCATATCGGAGGAAGCACAAATACAGAAGAATAAATGGGGTTCCTACTGCCTAGAATAGTTTAACGAACTCTTGCCTCAATGCTGGATGATAATCCCTTTGAGATCCCTTACAGTTATACGTTGAAACTCTTAAACTATAAAGTTGCTAGAAAAAAATTATTTCATTTCTGAGTAGCAAGTTTTGCATTTTATATAAATGGAAGACTTTTGGACAGGCTAGATTTTTGCCAATATCTAAGGAGCTTTGGTATATATTTGTAAACACATGAAAATGTAATTCAAGAAGTTGCATAAAATGAAAAACATTTATCACTAGAAGACACTTTTCATATATAGTATTTGCTTTTACATAGTTTAAACAAATTCTCTTTCGGATGAGAAAGGAAAGCACTTAAGGTATTGTCTTTACATTTACATAGCACCTTCAGTTAAGATACCTTGGTATTTCAGCTATTGCTGTTGGTGTCTTGTTTGGTTTAAAGTGTTTTAATATATATGATAAAGTATGATTATTAGCAGTAATTTTTACTTTCAAGATAAATTTACTAACACAGGAAGATCTTTTATCTCATCAGTTGTTATCGCAAATTCTTTGTTTTCCTTTTAGTCATTAACTCAACAAATATTATACTTCTGTAGTGGTTATTCTATTCCAAGAACTGATATTATAAATAAATGTATCACATTGCCTTGTGCCCTTGGCTTTCTTCCTACTAGCCTCTGTTAGAATCCCACTCCAGGATTATACTTCAGTGTGTCCAGCTCTCCTAATTCTGTTATGCCAGCAGTTCATCACTCTTCAATTTCATTTTCCAAATTTGGACATGTTGCCCCATTAAGGTGCTTGACAAAAATGATTCACTGTCTTTAGAAGGCGTTTGTTTATAAACAGAAATCAAAGAAAATCTTATATACCTCTTTCTATCAAAATTCAAATTCTGAATGAATGGCTATGCTTGAGTGGCCATTGAAGGCTTTGTTCACAAAAACATGCCAAGAAGATGTAGGATTTGATCCATATTGCCTCTGCAATAAGGAAAACAAAAACTTAGGTTACTTTTTTATTCTTCTACAAAATTTGAATTTATTCTTAATCTGTTATATTATTACATTACTCATGTTTTTGTAAATGTATGCATATCCTTCTTGAGAAGCCTGTCTTCCACAGAAGTTACAAAGATTGGGCCCCAATTTTTAGCTCTTTTTTGTCTCTATCAGTAAAACAAAAAAAATGTAGACATATTTGAATAAAGAAGATAATGAATATAGATAATATATTTTAAAACTGAAAAATAAGCCCATATTATTAACATTGTTTATATAATTTATTTTATTTACATACAATCCATTTCTAGTTTTTTTCTCATATTTTTCTACTTTTAGGCCTTTTTCCCTCAATTTTCCTACTTTTAATATTGTGGCATCCATTGTTTTTAAAACTAAAGGTACAGATAATATTTCATTTAACATTCCAAAATGATGGACAACGGATTAGTTTATCTTTCCCACAAACTGAACTTCAGCAGATGTGTAAAGCAGGTGTAGACCATCAACACTTTATGATATGCCTGCTTTTAATTTTCATCTAATGCCTGGATTGCTTACAAGTTAGTCACGTGTGGTGTTAGAAAAATTTTGAAATGACGCCTAATCAGTTGTTAATTAGGAATAAATTATCACATTTTAAAAAGATGGTAAAATACCCTTTTCTGATGAAATGGCAATTGCTTTTTTTCCTCTTTCTTTTGTTATACAAACTCAAACTCTGAGATTTGGCTGATTAGAGATTACCAGCCACAATTATGACAATGTCTCATGTGTTTGTGAGACAGCAGGAACTTATTGATGCATTTAAAAAATATAAGTGCTTCTTCGATGTTTATATGATGAATATCAGTCATGATTGATATTTAGAAATTAGTTTATGGAAGGGTTTACATGAATGTAACGTAATTGCATTTCTTTTTGTGCCAATTGATTTTATTACAATGTTTAATGGTTTGTTGCATACTTTGCCGGGTAATGAATTTCATTTCCCTGTATTATCCTATAAATAACCTGGAAGTTTTCTAATTAGAATAATCATAGTAGCTGTCTTAACTCTGGCAAACATTTACTGCTCGATGCCTTGAGAATTGGAATATATGCCTGTCTCAAGCCATACCAGATATGACGTGTATGTATTTATTTATGTGTATGTACATATTCAAAATGTTTTCTCAGAAAGGCATACTTTATGCCTGCTAGATAGTGTTCCCTTTTACTTGTGTTCACTATGAAACTTGTATATTTACATGCGTAGAGATGCCATTTTATATTAGCTTCCTCATTAATTTTTATCAGTTCATTTGACAAGGGCATAACTGCACATTGATTTTTCAAATAAGGAAGAAACTTCAGCCCACTAACATGAAGCCCACTAACACTCAACGAATGAATACATATAATTTGCATTGATAAATAACTTTAAGATGTATATATGCGTATATATATATTTCTTTTGGCTTTTGTAATCTTATACCGAGACTTTGTAACATGTATATATACTTTAAATTTTTGACAAAGGGCAAAGAAAGAAGTACTTTTCTTTGTAGAGTACTTGAAAATATACAAGACATTCATCTGTTCAACTTGACAAAACATTAACATAAACAGAACAGGCACAGCTGAAATTCAGTATTAACAATGAAGGTACGTTTCATTGCATAATCCTTCATAACTATTATATCTTGATAAGTGGTGATGGCAGTAAGAGTTTCAAGAAAATACTGTTTGCAAGGTATTTATAACCCAGGCATCCCAGGTATTGGAAGGTATGCTTCTCCCTCAACATTACATTTCTTAATACCAAGATTTGAAAAAAGGAAACAGCTTGGTAGAATCTATATAGTTTAAATCTTTGAGTTTATTTTTTCTTATTATTTATTCTTTAGACAGGTACTAACAATCACCAGAGATATTAACATTGATATAATAAAAAACATATTTTTGATGCATGTTATTTCTACAGGAAGCAGACGACAATTATTTTTTTCTTATTTTCATTATTTATGTATTCCATAATAGAATACCTCTATACTACCTAAATTGGAATGAAAATAATAGCTCTATCCAGTTACTAAACAAATATACATTGAGCTTCAACTATACGGAAGTGATGCATTTATCATTTAATCTCTACTCAAGTTTTTTTTCTAAATTATACCTAGAATGTCCTACTCTTCTATAAAATTAATATATAGTATATATTCCAGTTTTCTATTAATATTTTTAATTTTAATATTTTTATTAAAATATTTGACCCACTTATAATTTTTTTGTTCAGTTCAGCTTTATTCATTCTTTTTTAGTTAATGACTAGCTAGCTAGCTGAACCAGCACTCTGTGGAATAATCTTTATTTTCTCAAATGACCTAAAATATTCCCTTTGTTATATACAAAATTTCTGTGTATGTATTTGAGCCTCTTACCACTTCTATTCTTTTCCATTGACCTGTTTGTCTCTTTTGTCAATAAAAATGTTTTATTACTTTTTACTATTTTAGGATAATTAGTATGTCATATTTTAATAACATACTGTTAGGTACTATATTACTATTTTTATTGCAAAATTATCTTAACTATTTGATTGGCATATCAACACATTAAAAATTTATTACATATACATATAAATAATCTTTACTATTAAAAATCAATTATAAAACCCCCTTAACTACCAAACAAATGTTGAATGTACTTTGAAGAATATTCATTTCAAAGAATGCCAAGTCAGTAACTACCCAAGCTTCCAGATGCAACGATAGGTGTTTTATCATTAACAAAAGATAAACTTTTTGTGATAATATAAGAATGCATCTAATAAAAATTTCACGGTTTTATTAAATTTTTAAGTTTAATTCAGTGTAAGTCAATGCATCTTAGCACACTACTGGTCTCTTGGTTTATCCTAACTACCTTTTCCAGGCCAGTTTTAAGAGATTAATTTATTGATTCTTGTCTGGTTGGAGGGAGGTGAAATGAGAAATTTGAGGGGATCCCTACTTTACTTGACAGAATTGTGGCTAATCCTTCAAGTATGTTGGGCTTGGAAACAAAATGAGTTTTAGGGCCACAGCTTTAAAACTGAACTTTGCACTATTTATCAAATTTAGAAAAATCTACCCAAGATAAAAATCCCACTCTCTTGAAGGGAATTGTTAATCTGGAAAATATAGCATATTTTAGAGTCCATTTACAGGAGCATGTGGCTTTGCATATAGGTATGTCTATCTGGCAGTATCTGGACTAACTGAGATGTGGTGAAAGTTCTTAGATGAATACAAATTCTTTATGGCTACTGTTTGGGACTTCACTGGAAAACTAAAACAATAACACACTCCTGTCCAATTTGGAACTGATTTACTGGCTTTCAAGATATCTTAGTAAGGTACTCAGATGCCCATCTGATGTTTTCACTGCTTTATTTGGTATGCCTATTTCCTGGGAGATCTAATTTTATTTGTGCGTGGTTAATGCGTTGTATTTGAAGCTGTGTTTTGATTCCTCAAACTGGCAAATTTTCACACAGATCTCTAAATTTCTTATTTAGAGGAAAAACTATGCAATAAAACCTAATATGAATATTCCTGAGCCCACCTCATTTAAGTATGTAGCAGAATAGGAAACAGCCCTTGTGAAAGATCCACAAACTGTGTTTGGGTAAAGGGGGGTGGGTGTTGTACACACAGCTGGGGGAAATGTGAACATCAGGGTGACCAAACTCTTGACTTTGCCAGGAGTTAGTGGAACAGATACTGTTCCACGTTCTCCATTCCTGCCAAATGTAATGTTGCCAAATTATTATTCATATATTCATTTGAGAAGAAGCCTTTCATCTTTTTTAATCTTTCAAACATTTACCAAATGAATATATGCTAGGGACTTCCATGCTTTTTTATCCACCTATGTGAAGCCTGAAAATAACTAGAAGTAAGGTGTTAAAGTCAACCTGTTAATCGAAATTCATTGTTGAGGGCTTCCAGATTCTTTCTCCTAACCTCTCACTTTTTGTGAAGAAATTTTATTATGAGTAGTTAATATTTTACAGGAATTCTGTTGGCTTCTTACAGAGCCCAAAGGAGTTATATATTTTTTCTGAAATATGATCATAATTCCCATCAGTATGTTTATTGCCAGTGTCTAGAATTCCTTTGATTTTTAAGGAGAAAAAGAAAAAATTCCAGACTCGTCAAATAAGGATAACTGTGCATGCTTCAGGAAATTCTTGTTACTGTGGGTGAGTGCTTGGGGACCAGAGGGACAGATATGCCAGAGGATGCCTCTTAGTGGTTTTCTGGTTAACATATTTTTCCTCTGCTTACTAAACTCTTCCTGGAATGAGAATTTTGAGGACTGGTTTTGCACACCTACACATAAAATAAGTTATGCTAGGGCAAAACACACACACATCCATATCAATGTGTGTGTGTGTGTGTGTGTGTGTTACAGTATAAGATAGTATATTACCTGAAAACTGATCATGTATTAAAATTGAAATAAGAGTTTTAGTTAAAAAACAAATTGAGGCAAATACAAAATGTTTGACATCATGCATGATGGGTATTTCTATATTTATTCTATTAAGAATAAAATAAATACTCCCCATGTCACAAAGCACAAGACCACGGAAGCAGTTTGCAATGTGTTCTTTACTCTGTGACAGGCTTTAGATCGACCAGGATCTGATCAGTTTGTTTTGCTAAGTATAGTATCATTCCTTTTTAAATTATTTTTACTCAGAACCATGAAAAGAAGCATAAAAATGACCTCTACTGGCAAAGGGGCAGTTGGGCTGATAATTAATCCTTGCAAAAGACAGCAACTCGTTTAATAGTGAAAAATTATTCAGTTAACTAATTTGACCTTTTAACTAAATTGAATGAATCATCCAGTTTTGGCATAAAATAAGCTCAGGAGCTAAGAATATAGTAATTACTTGATCTATTGATGGCTTTGCTATTGAAAATGCATGTTGTGCCCAATTCAGCATTGGGGAAGATACTAGCAAATGTTTTCCTCTACAAAGCATGTGAAACCTTCACTTATTCTAACTTTACTCCATCAACAGCTGGATTCTTGGCCAACATTTAGCTGTGATTTCCTAGAATCAGAGATTTAAAGAGAAGTCTTATAGTTGGTATGTGTTTCCCATATATAATTCTGAACTACTAAGCTATGACTATGAAGTTTTGCTGTGGCTATGGAATCATTAATTTAGACTTTCTTTAGTTTTATTTCTTTCATTTAAAGTGTTTAAGGGTCATATTTAGCATAAGCCATAAATTTAGTCGAGGAAACTTTTTATTTTTCTGTGTAAAATCCTCATTTCCATTTTGTCATTTGATAATATGTTCCATATTGATTATTATGAGATATTTTATATTATCAACATGTATTTCCTCAGCAAGGTACTATGAGGCAGTAGGGGTGAAATTGAAACAAAACAAAACAAAACAAAACAACCTGGAGCTAGTTTATAATTTAAAAAAAAAAACTCTAAGAATTTGAGAATAGTTTACTTCGTTGGTATGTTTTTAAGATCTATGTTAAGTCAAAGCTAACAGCACGATTAAGAGGTAAAAAACTAGTGCTAATTTGATCATGAACAACCAAAAACCCCACCTGCAATCATAATTAATATTCCAATAAAGCAACAAGACATGATAGATTGAGACAGATTTTTCATTATTTGTAGACAATGTGATTATACACCAAAAACCCCAAGAGAATCCACTGAAAAAACTTTTAGAATTAATGAAAAAATTTAGTTAAGCATTACATACAAACTCTGAAGCCTGAGTAATTAAAACAATGGATAATAACATGAAAACCAAAAAATATATTTTAATTATCTTTTCTTGGGATCTTTGGCACACAAAATGTATTTTATTATAATCCTCATGAAATTACATTTATTGAATACCTATTATGTGCCAGGCACTCCTTTAAGCATCTAGATGACATCAGTAAAAGTGATTGGCAGAAGACCATATCCTTGTAGATTTTTCCATCTGCTCCCGTAAAGCCCTTCTGATGTTTAAATGTGTTCTGTAATATCCTTTTGTTTTCCTGTCTAAAACACATTGCACTCCCAGCATGAGTATCCATTCTAATTTCTATACTATTTATTCTTTTCATACCACAAGCTGTTAATCTATTTGTACATATATTCTTGAAATTATGCATAGTGTTCATGTGGGTATGTTTATTTTTAATGCACCCAAATGGTATTGTTATAAATTTCATTCTCTTTCTTACATGGTTTTAATTCTGCATTTTATTTTTAAGATCTATACTTTTGGCTATATTTCTCCTGGATAATATCCCATTGTATGCCTATGCGTATATCACATATCATTTACAGATTCCCCTAGTGATAAACACCAAAGTTGAATCCAACATTCTAGCATAAACACTGTTATCAAAAATATCTTTCTGTATATGATATGCCTAGTGATCTGTTTGCTTGCCTAAGACATATCTGGTTTATGTCTGTGTCCCAGAATATTTAATCTCCTTCCTTTACTCTCTTCCAATGTCTCTCTACAAGAGACTTCTCTGGGATGTATACTCAGTGTTGGATTTGATTAATATGGGATATATGCAAAAATATTCTTCTTCAGAATAGCTTTACCAGTTTATATTCCATCCAGTTTATCGTGGGTTTCTGTTATCCCAGTCCTCACAAACAACTGATATTTGTCTGTCATTTACATTTTCATAGTCAAAAATATTTCATTGGTATTATGTCACAATTTTTTTTTTCTTTCCAGTGAGATAGATTATGTCTCTATCTTTTTCATACACATTTTAGCTTCTCTTTTCATTAATTGGTTATTCATATATTTTGCTCATTCCATATTGACATAAAGGCTTTATTTTTCTAATTTGAAAGATTCCTTATATATTATAAATATAAATCATCTCCTTTTTAGATTTAAAATGTTATAAATAGCTTTCCCAGCTTGTCCCTGGCATCATCACATTAAAATCCATAATTGTGCTCAGATATGTCAATTATTTCCCCTTAGAGTCACAAAGCCATTCTCCTCATGTTTTAAACTTTATTACCTTCACACTTAGGTAGGATTTGTAGCTTCGTCTTATACTTGGTGTTAGATAGAGAATTTTCTCCATGTAGTGAGTCATTTTTTACCCAACCTCTTTTACTAATTTAACATTTACAAAATAACCCATTCTGATTTTTAATAATGTTTTTATATCAAGTTGACATATATGCAAATACATGATATAATTTTTCCTGATAGGGAAAAATTACCAAGTTTTATCACTTTCAAAATTGGTTTTAACCATCTCTCGACCTATTTGCTTCATAAAAAATTTTTTTTTTTCGTTAAATCAGTTGTTAAGTTTCAAAAAACTCTGCTGGGATTTTGAATGAAGTTGAATTGGTTTTATAAATTGCTTTGTTGAGAATTTATGTTTTCATGGTATTTGGACATATCATTCATGAACAGGTATATCTTTCCACTTTTTCAGCACTGCTTAAAAGTTTATTTATGATGGCCTTGTGCGTTTATTGTTAGATTAATTACTGGATACTCTATATTTTGTTGTTACAGTAAATAGAATCTTTTCAGTTAGCTGTTGTAATTCATTTTGGTTGTGATTTTATTTTATAAACTCACAAACTTGCTGAGTCCTCTTATTAATTCTAGTAGTTTTAAAATTGTACTTCCTTAGGTTTTCTATGTAAGTAATCACATAATTTGCAAAAGTGAAACAAAACAAAAGCAAAACCAGTCAGACCTCTTTCTGTTTCATGTTTATGCATCTTTTTTTCCTTTTCTAGTCTTGTTAAGTTAGCTAGAACCTTGGGTAACACATCATCAAAATCAGTCTCATTTTATTCTCAAAACTTCAAAGAAATATATCAAAAATTTATTTTCTAACTACAGCATTTACTATAGAATTTTAGAAATAACATTTTTCTACTTAAGAAAAATGCTATTTTTAATGTTATTTTTAGGCTTCAAAATTGTATTTTTGTTATTAAAATCTATTTTACATTCTTTACATTTTGCGGCACTGCAAGTGATAACATAATTGTGTTATACTTGAGTTCATTAATATACATAATTTTATTGATGGATTTTCTGACATTAAATAACTTGTAGTAAATTCTACTTAATCTTACTTGTATTTTAACACACTATTGGATTAATTTAATTGTTATATTTAGGATCTTTATAACTTCATATATACCTATAGTTTATTTTTCTTATACTATTTGTGGTTTGGATTCAAGGAAAGACAGCTCCCCCTCTTATTTTTCAGAATGATTTCTTTAATCTAGGGGTAACATGTTTCAAAAATACTGGTAAAATATATCTATAAAATTGTGGAGCCTTTGTGAGGAATCTCAGCTTGAGTCTTGATTGTCATATCAAATAATTTTATGATTAATGGTTTATTTGCATTATGTATTTCTCCTTTTGTAATTTATCATATTATATTTTCCTAGAAAGTTATCAATTTTAGCTAGGTTTTTAAATGTTATAGAGCATAGTTTTTTATTATTTCATAAAATAAAATTTTTGCAGTATCTTCAGCTATTTCCTATTTTTCTTTCTGTATTTTTTGGCTTACTCATCTCTCATTTTTAGTTCAGATTTGCCAGAATTTTGTCTTTGCAAAGCTTGTGGTTTTGTTGACTCTTTTAATTTTTGCTGTTTATTTAATTAAATTGTACATTTCCCCCCCCATTCTTTACATTGTTAATTCTTTTTTATCTTATTTTTAATCTCCTTTCAGTATCTTTTAGGAAAAATCCATGACCTGTTGTTTCAACTCATTATTTTTTCCTTCAGATTAATCTTTACTGCTGTTCAACTTATACATTAAATTCTTTATTTTATTAATTATATTTATAATTATACTTTTTTTAAAAAAATAATAGCTTGCTTTTGTTTTATATTTTCCAACTGCCCTATTCTTACAGAGTATATTTATAATGTTTGTTATAGATTCTTGTTCTTTTTGCTGCCTTAATTCTGCTTTTGATATGTTATTATATTAATTCTTTCTTTTACGATGTTTGCATTTCTCTGATATCGCCTACTTTTTTGCTTGTAGAGTCTCAGCCTCGGCTAGAAATATCTACTTTCAATGAGGCAAAAAAGACTAGGGTCTATTCTCTCCATGTGACTTTAGGTGGGAGTTGGTGGCCCTAAAGGAAGAATTTACAATCCATTGCGACAATCTGGCCTCTGACACTCTCTATTACCGTCTCCCTAATTGGCTCTACAATTTTGTTCTAGTATTGTAATAGATACTAATCCACCTGAAGACAAAAATAATTACTCTCTTATAGAAAAATATACAATTTAATGCATTTGTTTAAATAAACTGCAAGCTTCTTTGATATTTCCAAAGACCATCGTATTTCCTTTTTCTATGAATTCTTTCAATCTTACCTTCATAGAGTTTTGCATTCTTATTTAATCCTAATCCTATTTGCCTTTAGTTTTTAAGATAATATAATTGGCTTATTATAATTTTTGAGTGTATTTATAAGAAAAAAGAGAATGCCATATTATATTGATAAATTCAGTCATGTCTATCAAAACACATACACACAAAAAAAACTCTGAAAGTGAAAGATTACTAAAATACTATTAGTGGGTTTTATCACTTTCCTAGATATGATGACCATAACAGTGATAAATCATTTACAGGAAATTTTTGCCATAAATTATTTAAGATTACCTAATTCTGAAACTGATGAAAGATGAAATATTTAAATGAAGTAAGACAGATTAAGTTCTTGATAAGAGAAAAGTTCAAGATGTTGAGAAAGTACCAACTAGTTGTGAGGCAAACATGAATAAATTTTGGAAATTCCAACCTCATTGGAATAAGAATCCAGTCTTGTATATCATCATATAACCTAAATATTTTTAGAATATGGTATCATTGGTGTATGATTAAAGTGGTCTAACAAGCAGATCATTAAATTATAATCATCATTTAGCACCTTGCAAAACCATGGCATTTCCAACTAGTGTTAAGTTACATCTTAATTATATAACTTTATAACAGTTTAACACAATGAGACTTTTCTCCAGTAACATCTGAACTGATGAAGTTGGATAAAAATGTTCTAAGACAAAGAGGTTTCAGTGTTTGAGTCTTCTGTATTTTTATCATATCCATTGTAATTTGGTAGGCAATATCAATACTGCCTTTAAATTGGACATAAATTAGTTTACTCATTCACCTATTTATCTGAAAAAATGTTCGTTGCACACCTACCATACACATATCAGACACTGTTGTAAATGCTACGTTATTATCAGTGAAACAACAGAAACTGTCACTGCTGTCATGGGGCTTGTAGGTTAGTAAGAGAGATGATAGTGCAACAATTAATTACAAATGGGATTATTTAATTTCAGTTTTAATAGTAGCAAAAATGGAAAGGTTTAGAACCCTATAAAAGCATATGGAGGTGGGGGAGAATTAACTCTAGATGAGCAGGGAATAATGCTTCTCTGAAAGAGTGAAATTTAAACCTGGACCTGAATCAAGAGTGGGAACTAGCCAAGAGTTAGGGTAGGGGGCAGGGGGAAAGATAATTTTTAGTCTCCTAGCCCATACTCCTAATGGATTCTTAGAGTGAGGTCAAAATCTAATGGAGACTATTAGCTTTTCTTCGTGGTTCCAGTTTTTCATTGATGCTAAGTGAATGGGAAGGGAGAATGTGATTAAATAGGATCTGAGGCAATCTGCAATGGAGTGAATGAAAGCCTAAGGATCCCCATTTGTATTGGTAGGTTTAAATTGTCATCCCTGCTGGCTGGTGTTATTGTTCCCTGGATAAAGCATTTGCTGAGTAAATGAGGTGAAGAGCATACAATCTTGCTTGTGGCCTCTCCACTCATACTGACTGCCTCAGCACGGAGGCCAGTGATTAAAAAAATATGGAAATTTGCTGCTTCGAACCCCCGAGAAGGCTCAGTGCAATAGCGTGCAGCATGATAGAATATATATCAATACCTTGTCTTCTTCTTAAACTGTTAAATTGGGTAATAATATCTGGGTTAGGCTGTCTTCATATTATATCTGCAATGCTTCTAATTTACTAATTATAAAAAGGGTAGTAATCTATAGAGAGAATATTTTTCCATTGTATTATTGAGATTGGCATAGGTTTTTAATCTGTAGGTTACTTTTAGGCCCTCAAACAAAAGTTTTGTAATCAGGTAGAACATAGGTAGGCTGTGCCCTCATGATGTTATGTTATATTCTTACTCAGGGCACAACTGAGTTTGTGATCATGCATTTAATCAAAATACAGTCATTAGCCTTGGCATTTTCTTGTGTATAGTCTGGTTAAACAATTTCTAAAAGGCTCATTGGAATTACAGGGTGACCTCTTTAAATGAATGAAATTCAGAACAGCACCATTCTATAATAATGATTGATTATATATAACCAATTCCTATTTTACCAATGTATTAAATGCTTGCTTCATTTTGGAACATTGTACTGTCTGAATATTATTGCTAAAGCTTTGCCACAAAGGTCAGTATCAAAGATATTTCAAGCACATTCCTAAATATAGCCAAAATATCATGGGCAAAATATTCATTAAGGCAAAAAAAAGAATGGAAGAAACCAATTGATTTAGTAGCTAAGGTTTTTTATGAGATTTCCAGCTATATATTCAAATAGGCCAAAAAAATTAAGAGCTGTATGTCTAATTAATCTTCTTATGTTAATAATGATTAAATATTTTAATAGTTGTTGCTATATAAATATTTTTAATAATTGTTGCTATTAAGTCATGATGTTAGTTTTCAAATGATTTGCCTTTGTTATGAAATATTTCTGGGATTTTACTTGAAGTATTTATTGTAACCCACTAGCAAGATGAGGTCTATATAATTGATCAGAATTAGTTGTGCACCAACTTTTCCAAATACATTGGAAGATCTTAAAATAAGATATTTATTGAATTAAATGGACAGCATTTCTTCGTAAAATATTTGAACTTCAATAATAAATACTACTCTTTCACATTATTTTCATCTGTCTATTTATCCATCCTTCCAGGTGTTAATTCCAAAATATTACTTAACCACTTACTTTGTGACACACATTGTATTATGAGATAAATAATATAGCTAATAATAAGATAAAACATTAATTGAATACTTATTTTGTGTCAAGAATGCATCAAAACATTTTTTTTGCAATAAAGCATCTAATCCAAAAACTACCATATAAGGCAAATCCTATTATTAATCCCATTATGGGTAAGGAAATCAAAAGAGACATGAAATAATTTGCCAGTGTTTACCTAGCTGAAAAGTGGTAAAATTCACATCTAGCAAAACTTTAGGTAAGAATGCTTTTAATCATTAAGCTCTTCTATCTCCGTGAGAGAGAAATCCCTAAAGTTTTGCATAAATTATAGCATGAACTTTTAAGTTAATATAGGAAGAAATACAAACACATGAGTAGATAATTACAGTTCACTGTGATAAAGCTATTATAAGCTGGTTCTAGGGGTTTAGGCAGGGTAAAAAGCGTCAGGGGTGAATTTCAGAGAGTATGATCTCAAGTAGCAGCAGTTTTCTCCTATAAAAAAATGAGAGTCATCCAGGCAGCAACCAACTCTTAAGATACTAAATAGAAACTAATGGAAGCCTATTCACAATTTGTAGATCTCTTATTTAAGAGAAACAAATTCCTTAGTTTTAGGTTTTTTCCCATGGCTTTTATTTTTTGATACTTGCTGTAGCTGGTCTGTCAAAAATGAATATATATCAATATTCAAACTCAAATCATTAATTATACTTAGATTGGTTATTGCACAGACATATATTTATTATTGTGTTATCATGCCTCCATACATTTTAGTTATTATATGATGTAATATTCTCAGCAGGTAACATTCTTGCTCCTATTATATGAGGAAATTAAATATGCCAGTAATCCATCTTGTTCTGCAAGGGCATGATTACTTCTAGATTTCACCAACTAGTTGAATCAGTTTTGTTGTCACTCACTGGCTTCCATTTATGGCTCATGAAGTCTTGGTTGTTGTCTAACTATGTAGTATATTGTGTCATGTAAAATGTTTATTCATCCTATCTCAAGCAAAAGAATAAAAAACAAACAATATTATCTGGAAAGGCATTAACAGCAGGGAAGCTGTAATTAAACACAGAAGTTAAAAGACTAAAGAGAGACCATTTATCCAGAAAACTCAGGCAAAGAGCTCTTCCAATATGCATACATAAGGAAAATATATTTTTGTATATTTTTTCCAATTTAACACTCAATTTTGCAAATATAGATATATACTTATATAAAAAATGGGTAGCTGCTGATATTTGAATTATTTTTGTATCATTTAGAAATTTGTCATTTTAAAATAAGGCAGTCATTTTTCTATATCCAAGGATTCAATAAATTAATATCATTTCATAATTGAAATTTAAGTTGATTTGTACTCATAAGAGTATCATTCAATACTTCTCCAATTTTTAATTGTTATGCAATTACATCATTACTTACCATTGGTCTAACTAGAACTATTTTTAAGGCTTCTTTTTTTAAAAAATATTTATTGGGGTATCGTTGATTTACAATGTTTTGTTAGTTTCAGGTGTACAGCAAAGTGAATCAGTTATACATATATCCACTATTTTTTTTAGATTCTTTTCCCATATAGGCCATTATAGAGTATTGAGTAGAGTTCCCTGTGCTATACGGTACTTTCTTATTAGTTGTCAGTTTTATATATAGTAGTGTGTATATGTCAATCCCAACCTCCCAGTTTATCCCTCCCCCCTTATCTCCTGGTAACCATAAGTTTGTTTTCTACATCTGTGACTCTACTTCTGTTTTGTAAATAAGTTCATTTGTGCCCTTTTTTTAGATTCCACATATAAGCGATATCAGATGATATTTGTCTTTCTCTCTCTGACTTACTTCACTCAGTATGACATTCTCTGGGTTGATCCATGTTGCTGCAAATGGCATTATTTTGTTCTTTGTTATGGCTGAGTAATAGTCCATTGTATATATGCACCACATCTTCTTCATCCATTCATCCATCAATGGACATTTAGGTTGCTTCCATGTCCTGGCTATTGTAAATAGTGCTGCAATGAACATTGGGGTGCACGCGTCTTTTCAAATTATGGTTTTCTCCAGGTATATGCCTAGGAGTGGCATTGCTGGGTCATATGGTAATTATATTTTTAGTTTTTTAAGGAACCTCCATACTGTTCTTCATAGTGGCTGTGCCAATTTACATAACCACCAACAGTGTAAGAGGGTTCCCTAAGGCTTCTTTAAAGAAAATGCTCATGTGAAACAAAACTATTGATACATTAACCTGGATTCTATTGAAAGACAACTAACTAGTTTGTTCTAGAGTTGTATTAACTCTAAGGCTATTTATTGCATAACCAGTAGAAATATTTTACTTGTGGTTGGAAAACCAGTTTATCTCTGAAAGAGAAAAAAAAATCCACCATTTCCCCCCCCAGAAGCATTAGGATCAGCATTTCCTTAAAAACAAGGAATTGAAGGTACTTGTCATTATGAAATATGATTCTGTAGAGACAGCACATACCTAGACTGTAATAATGACCATGTACAAAAATCATTCTGAGAAATTTCATTACCTCTCCTGAGCAGTATGCATCCATTAAGTCATTGGTCATCTTTCATTTGAAACCATATATTCAACTATTTCACAGTCAAGCCAGACACAATTCTGCTTAGGGGCCTTTGCTCTAGCAATCCCTCTGCTTAGGACATTCTTTTCCCAAATAGCCCTTTGGCTAATTAAGTCACGTCCTTCAGTCCTTACCAGTCTTTACTTTATCTGCACCACTACCCACCCCACCCCAGCAAACCCTGTGCCCCCTTACCCCAAGCTGCAGTCCAGTTCCCTTTTTATTCTTATACTTCTTTTTCTTTTTCTTTTTTATAGCATCTACCTTAACGTTGCTAAATTTAGCAGATAGAAATACAGGATTCCCAGTTAAATTGAATTTCAGATAAATAACAAATACATTTTTAGTATATGTATGTCCCATGAAATATGCAATAAGGGATGTACATATACCAAAATTATTTCTCATTTATCTGAAAAACATATTTACTTTTATAAATTTGGTAATCCTGTGTTTTATCCAAAAATTCTAACTTGCCACCATTGAACATGCTATTGAGTTTATTATGTTAATTTCATATTTCTTGTCTCCCATGAGACCTGAGATCTCTGACTTTTCTGTCACTTTTCAAGTGGTTAAAAAAGACTGAGCTCGAAGCAGATGCTCAATAAATACTTGAAGGATAACATTTGTTTTAATAAAGATAACTCAAAGTTTTTGTTTTTTGTTTTCAAATATAATCTCAGTATATAGTTGATTCAATTTTTCATTTCACTTTAATAGTTAATTCTTATTTTTATATGAGTAATTAATGTGTATGAAAATTATTTGTTATTTTTAAATCCATTACTTAAAAATGAAATTTTTAATGAAGTTTAATGAAAATTATTCATTAATTAAATACAAATCTTTGACCGACTATTTCTGAGATGACTAAACTAAAGCATGAGTGCAATCCAAGAATGAAGAGTTCTTTCTGGAAGGCACAAAACTCATTTCAGTGCTGTTAATTTTTTTTTCTATAACCAATGCTGGGAAGGCACATGTGTGAGGATTATTATAATACTAAATTATTAATGTCTTTCATTTAGATACGTTTCATTAGTTGAGGATGGCAAGTAAACAACTGATCTGTGCTTTATATTAGGGTAAATATATGGTGACTTCTTTTTTAGCAAATTAGGCCTATTGCCAAATAGGACTAAGCAAGGTAATAATTTTTTCCTTAGTTAATATCTATAGGGTCTCGTTCAGGTTCATTTCCCTTCCAGCAGAATGTAAAATAGATTTTCCTTACTTTCATAGGTCTTGCTAAAATTGAAATACAATCTTTGGTACTTCAGGTGTCTAAAAATAGTTAGGAAAAGGAGCCACTGCTTAAGGCTGGTACAGACTGACAGAGTGGGTGGATGTATGGCTTAGTTTAGTTTTTAGCTTTTTTTTTTTTTTTGGTGGCCAGAGCAAAAGAAGATTTCCATGCGAATCTAAATTTGGGGGTATTTTTTTGTTTATGATCTAAATGAATTTGGAATGTCTTCTGGAATAAATCCTCTTGTCTCAGCATTTGGGCTGCATTTATAATATTTCAGTATGCTCAGTGCTACATGTATGTATGTATACATATGAAAAGTAAGCTACATGTGTTGGAGAACTTGTAATTCTGGATGGATATAAGCTTAATATACTTTCCCTATTGTCTGGTGTTCCCATTATGAAAAGGTACATGGGTAGCAGTAATGCCTCACCATTTGTTTCTCTTACAGTATCTTCTCTTACATAAAAAATGGTTCAGACTCAGGAAATACAATTTGGGCCTCTCTTAAATCCAGTAAGAACAACATGAAGTTTTCTTCAAGACTTAAAACATCTTTGTTGAAGTATAATTCAGGTTGTACCTACCAATATAAGCATAAAAATAGAAAGCCAAACAAACAAAAGCAGTTAATGTTCTTTCTTTGTCCAAACTCAGAAACTCCAGATCTTCTGGCTCAGTAGTTCCCTGGAAGTACACTGCTGCTCAAATTATTCAGCTTTGGGCTTCCCTGGTGGCGCAGTGGTTGAGAATCCGCCTGCCGATGCAGGGGACGCGGGTTTGTGCCCCGTTCTGGGGTGATTCCACATGCCGCGGAGCGGCTGGGCCCGTGAGCTATGGCCACTGAGCCTGCGCGTCCAGAGCCTGTGCTCTGCAACGGGAGAGGCCACAACAGTGAGAGGCCCGCGTACCACAGAAAAAAAAAAAAAAAAAAAAAATTATTCAGCTTTCACTTTTCTGAAGCTGCATCATGATATTCCTAGCAAAGAATGGAAAGCACAAATGCTAGTCTGAATTTCAAGTTTCACAAAGAATTATTCCACCACTCCAATTAAAAATCCTGTTCTATGTGTTTTAGAAGAGTTTGCAGTCCAGCTCAACTGTGAAACATTTTGTGTCTTAGAAAAGGAATGGATTTCTGGACTGAATAAATTCAGCCTGCCTTAAGAAATACTTTCTCCAGTGAGAGACCAAATAAGTGAATTTCTTCCTGAAAGTTTACAATTTGTGTGTTAGTGCTCAATTATCAAGTCATTGAGGCATGCTGAAGCATTCAACCAAAATACAGAGAAATGTCCTCCACATAAGGATCATTGAGTATGTAGATGAGAAGTCAAATGTCCAAGTACGCTGACTATAAAGGAGAGATATATTTAATGGTGTGCTTATCATTTATTCCTTAATTTTATCTTCTCAGAGTCCAAAAGAAATCCAGGCTTATCATACTTTAGCAGAGTAATGAGAAGGAAGAATCAAACAA